>NC_051154.1:77338540-77638540 GCF_013339745.2 Dermacentor silvarum | reverse complement strand
TAATTCCTTTATTTCTTTATTTATTTATTTTCTTTTTGTCACGGTGCAGAAGTATTAGCGCAGTTTGTGACCTCTGTCCTGTGCACGCAAAATACCGCAGTTTTTCCTTACTCCTTCGTACTTCGCCTCACGGGCAGCGCAATGCCTACCGGCTTCGTTTCAAAGCAAGTAAGTGGAATGGCAAAGCATACATAAGACGATACGGAAACGCAAGAACGCCCACGCGCGCCCATGACCACTTCTTTGACATTGTTTTTTTTTTTTTTTTTTCCTCAGCGATTCTCGCGTCATTCCTTTCGTGTCGACGTGTTTATTATAGGGTGCTCCGAATCTGAAGAAGATATCCGCTCGGAAAGCACAGTTCGCCTTCGATGGCCAACGTAGAGGCCACTCGGGAGGTCAAACAGTACAAAAAAAAAAAAACGCTAAATCTGCACTTTTGCTTAGGAACTTTAGTGGCGATAAAAACACTCGCGGTCGTACTGCGGCGAAACAAGTGTTCCTTGTACCGGTGCTATGCCGCTTTACAGTCGCATATCTCGGCGGCCTTCTTGACGCGCGTGTGCTGTCGTGGAGCGTATACAGATGCGCGAATCGTTGCGACGTGCGTTAAATACAGCTGTGTCCTCCTCGATGTCTTTTTTTTTTTTTTCTTCCTTGCGAACCGTTTCACTGACCGCGTGCGTCCGCGCAGAGAATCGTGCGTAGAAGCATCCTTCTGTTGTGCCAAGCGTCGATCTGCAGTATACACGCGCCGCGCGCAGAGGCGGCCGGTTAATGCACCCTCGGGTTCGGCGCCACGGCATTTTCGACCCACACTCTCGGGGGGAAAAAAAAAGCTCCACGCGAGTGTCCGCCGCAAATTGCGTATATTTTTGTGTGCGCTCCGTGGGAACGCCCGCGCCCATATGCGCACGATGTGCAAGTACAGCGAAGCCGTGCTTCGAGCTGAAAAGCCGTGCTCCAGCAGACAGAGCGCCGCGACGCCCGCGACAGCTGCACTGCTGCAGAGTGCTGTAGTCGGGTCGTCGGGCCCCAGCGCGTCAACTCGCCCTATCGGCTAGCATCGGCCGCTGCGAACTCTCTCTCTCTCTGCACGCCGTTCGGTCGAAGAACTTTGTGCCCCTCTGCAGTGCTTCCCCCACAAGGTGCCGACCACAAGTTTGCGGCGACGCAACCCGTGTGCTACTACACACACACACACACACACACACATAGTGCTGTTACCTTCCACGCTCAAAACAGCCTCCACGAGAATCTACCGATCGACGCGGTGCTGGTCCGCCGCTGGGCGCGCTGGCGGACCTCGAGAAGAACCCCGGGACAGGTGCCAACAGCGGCGCGAGCCGAGCGCGCCACGCCCAGACCAGCAAGTCCTCAGGCCTTGCCTTCCGTTTAGTACAAAGTAGACGCTCGCCGGAACGCGTGCTTTCCCGAGAAAAATCCACGCGCGCCATGATATTAGCTCCACATAGCGAAGCAATACGCCGGGTGTTATCGCGAAGAATGCCAAAACATTCCCAAGAAATTTTTTTTTTTTTACAACCAAAATATTTGAAACAGGGAGACGAGAAACGGGTGGTATTTTCTAGTTTTCGCTAAGTACTTATATTTAATTGGTGCATTTAGGCGACTGTTCACGATGAAAGGATTGAATCTGCTCACGAATAGATCTTATAAACAGTTTTCAAAATGCGCAATATGTCATTCTAAGCCTTGCTGCACGAGCACTTTATTATTATTATTATTATTATTATTATTATTATTATTATTATTATTATTATTATTATTATTATTATTATTATTATTATTATTATTATTATTATTATTATTATTATTATTATCTATAGAGAACAAATTGGGCGCCTGCGGAGCGCAGAGAACCACGCGACCAAGTAACGTCAGCGAGTGGCCTCTTGTGATGTAGAAGAAAGGCATCTTTTAATATATTTAAGCATAGTTGCTACGCAAGAGAACACCCCTTCCAACAGACTTCAAACGAAGTGCTATCTAGCAGCTATTGAGGTGCCACCTTGGAGCCATGGTATCTGACTGCCACATGGCTTCTTCCGGAATGACAATCGTTTCTTCATATAACGGACAAAAGCAATGAAAATTGGGGCACTAACACGTCGTACAGTCGTTAGAGATACTCCAAGTGTTTTTGCCCCACCGCTATGCAAAGAAAGAGGCGGTTCTTCATTGCGTAGACAGAACGCACAAGCATGTTCCGTGGAATGTTCTCGAAAGTTCTCCGCGCGCTGATTTAAACCATCGAGGCTACAGCGGGTTCGGGAGCAGAAACGTAATTTGCCACGGGCTGAAAGATAAATTTTCGGGTCAACAAATGCGGCGGGCGACCTCAGTGGCTGGGCGATGGCTCCGCTTTGTCCTATCCACTTGTCCAGAATCTCTTGATCGAGAAATTGCCGAGCTTGAAAGGAAAAATGTGACGGTGCTCCATCGTAACGGAACCACATGCGTTTTAAGTGTTCAAAGACAACTCCGACGCAAACTCGGACACCACACCCTTCAAAAAACATTAGATGCATTTGTTTCCCGTCGAAGTTCAATCAATACAATAGGGACCCAGAATAAGGGGGTATTGCAGAACGTGACTATCAAAATGTTACCAAAAGAAGACACTTCCAGTTTAAGTCAAAGCTGCAAGCTTTGTTGTTTAGCTCGTGGTCATCATGGGGAAACGTCTTATCAAAGCGGGCCGTACGGAGCGACTCCCAAGAAGTTGATGACAACCTATATTTTTGGAGCGTCGATGTCAAGAAAGAGAGGAACATATATTTCGTATGACGCTTGTTACGCATCATCGTTGACGATGTCAAAGTGAAGCAAGGCGCATGCCACAATCCGGGCGGGACGTGGCCAAGTAAAGATGTTTATGATTGCGTAGCCTAGACGAAAAAACATCGCTAGATGTCACTCCTGACGTTTTCTTTCTACGTGGTTTCATGCATGCCGCAGGTCCAGGTTCGGTTTTTCGTGCAAAAAAAAAAAAAAAAAAAAGATATTTTCTTCCCCTGCAAGATCCCAGACAAATACTTTGTTATCCTTTGTAATCCATAGTATCTGTCTCTTAGGAAGCTACAAATGCTTATTGTGAATGGCGACCTAGAAGTGATAATCAGATTTATTTAGCGCTTTTCAATGTTACGAATAGGCTGTCACCATTTATCTTACGCCCACTGGTCATGCGATGACGAAGAAACCACGTTCGAAGTTTCAATTCATTGTGCACAGGAACTTTTGGCAGTCTTCGCTAAAACATCCGGTATTTGCACTTGAGATACTCTATTCATATTCATGGTGTATGTGTACTGCAGGATGCCCCACATAAATATTTTTAAAAAAGGCCGTGCTGTTCCTTAGCAAAAACAAAAAAACAAAAAAAGACGCAGCTGAAATAGATTATAGGTGCGGATATCAACTCGTGCCAGCGCTCGACGAAACAGTTCATGCCGTAATTAACGAAAAATTTTCACCACTTTCAGCATTCGTTTTACGGATCAGATGCGAAATCGATTACCATTTGTGCTAAAACAGGCCAGCCTGGTCAACATCATAAACCAAGTGAAAAGGGGCGTCAGAGATTTCATTTACGAAAAATATGGGTATCTCAAAGCAATCGTGCAAATTAGAACGCGGTAGTCTGGCTTAGACAACTTCACACTACATTTTGAACCAGTCTTACGTACAATTCAAACCAATATTATGACATTCTAATTAGTGTCCCAAAAAAGCTTCGTTGCACGCGAATAAAAATGCTGCGTGTTTGGTGGAGGTTTTCTCCAGTAGCTGTAAATATACATAAATCAGCGTCGGGGAGTCGGGGGCGTAGGAGAAAGTGGCATACGCATCGTCAGCGAATGCGGATGGCTAACGAGCCAAGTAATCAGTCGTAAGGCCAATATTCGACGCAGGCAGCTTCCAGAAAACGACATTCCGCCGCGGCATTCTATCAGGGTGCGCTGAATTAGGGAACAAACGAGCAAACCAACAAAACCCAACCACGCTAACAACTACTGCAATAACCTTTGTAGCGGGAAAAGAGATTGGCTACAGTAAACGATGGTTCAGTATATCTGGGGCATCCTGTACGAGCAATTGTATCACCTCACTATACAATCTCGCTCTGCCAGTGACCAGAGCACTCTCGAGTCATCTACACCTTTGAGCGTGATGCACTGTTCCTGCGCCTGACATGCATATTTTTTAATAATTACTACAGAATGACTCCCCGGGTCGGAAGCTTCCGTGGCACAGAGTGAAGCTATAGGGCACACACGGCGCGCGCATTTCAGGACCCGGTCACTTATTTTGTCATTCTTGTCCTGGTCAGTGAGCCTATACCTATTATGTATGCAGAGTATTCCTTTTGAAACAGATAAAGCGATGTTTATGGAAAACAACCCTGTGTCTGCGGCTCACTTGCACTGGATGGCAAGCACGGAGACACACAGTGCGCCAGTCACAGCAGCAAGAGACCTGGGGCCACTTGCACGAGGCAGAGATTAAGTATTCTGTAGGGAAACGATCAAAGACACAGATAGGAACAGAAAGGATGGTAACAAACACTAGAATATAAAGTAGTGCTTCACTTTCAAAAAAAAAAAAGAAAAGGAAAGAAAAAACGGCAAAGTATGTGCACATGAAAAGAATCCAATAAAGCAGCGCAGACACTCTACATACACTTGTGCATTGGTCAAGCCACGTCGCAGATAATTCTACTTCTTTTTGTGACAACGATCTCGATGCCTTGAGCACACAATTCTCGTGTTATGCAGTATACGCCTCATAAATATCCATTTCAATCTATCGCGGATACCGTCAAAGAACACGCGTTGATGCAAATATGCGGTGCACCCCGTATCTTTGGCGATGACAGGCTAGGTGACCCCATGCCGCCATTTGCGCTTTTACAGTTGCGCAATTAATGGTCCTGTCGTTAAGGCACCGTGCCGTCTGTCCGATATAGGGATTGCCGCAGAACTATAGTGCAGATTCTACACGTGTCTGATATGCTACAAATACCGTGGCATGTCCCTTTTCGCACCGTGCCGGTTTGTTTTCACCGATGCAGTGTACAGAATACCCTTGCCCGTATGCGAGGTCGGTATATATCGGGCAGACGGGGACGGTGCCTTAACGACAGGAGCATTGCGCAGCTGTAAAAGCGCAAATGGCATGGGGTCATCGAGCCGATAATCACCGACGATGCGGGTGCACCCCGGATTTGCATTCACGCGTGTTATCCGACGGTATCCACAACAGACTGAAATGGAGATTTACAATGCGTACGGCATAACACGAGAACACGATAACTGTGAGCATAGCGTTTATATCCGTCACAAAAAGAAATAGAATTATCTGCAATAATGATCGACCGACACGCTTGTATAGAATGCATGCGCCGCTTTTATCGGTCGTTTCCATGTACATGCTACTCTGTCGTTTTTGGGACTAATACACTGGTTTATAGCCTATAGCGTTTTGTTCTGTGTATTCTGTCTTTGTCTGCGTCTTTACTCATTCCGCTAAAAGAATGCATTATTTCAACCCGTACCCGACTAGCAGCTTGCCACCCTCACTGCACGAGGCATTTTATCCTCCTGTAAATTTACTCGGAGGAATAATAGTAATGTGGAGAATAAGAAGAAGCAATACAAGAATGAAGGCAGCGGCACCGACCGCCTCTACAGGCTGCCCATCACGTGAGTGGTCACGTGGCTGCGGTAGCTGCGGCAGAGGAGAGGAACCCGTCGAGGAGATGAGGAAGCGGCTGCATGCTCCGGCAGTTTCCTGCTGCAGGTCGGCTCCTCACCGTAAAAGGTTCACGCACGTGACAGCAAGTTGTTGAGTGACAAAGGTGCGACACATGTGAGACGCATTTTATCTTAGTTACGCGACAACCTACAATGCTGCAACTTACTGTCGTCTGCGCGAATATCTTTGGCTGTAGTTAAATTTGCCCTCAGTTATATAGAATGCCTCGAGCAAGCTGGGCCTAACTTGTGCACGCCATATGTCGCGACGCTGACCCATAAATGCCGGGTTAAGAGCGAGGCGCATTCTCTGCGCACGTTAACAAAATGACTAGCACTAAGTAAACACTAAAAAAAAATCTTGCAAGCTGCATTTGTGGAGCAATAAACACTAAACAGGGGACATACGCCGAGGCCAAGGCCTCGGTACGCCACAAAACGACGTAAAGCAAGAGGTGTTCGTAGGGTGCCTCGATGCGCGCGCATCGAGGCACCATTAAGTAAGCCCCCTGAATAAAACAGGGGGCTTACCCTCAAGCCCCCTGAATTTAGGCACCCTAGGTGTCCGGGTGTTGACGCTCATTCGAATAAACAAGGCAACTCCCAATAGCGTCAGTATTTGCCCGAGACTAGTTAAAGGGGCGCTGTTGAGGTAAATAGATAAGTTACACCTCCAGAGTCGCAAACAGGTATAACCTTACCGAGATCGGGGTTTCCGAATGCCAGAGAGGGTGTCAAAACGAGAATCCGGTGGCGAAGCTAGTTTGAGATTCCTGCATTAGCTCATCGTGACGTCATAAATTTTGGCTACTTAACTGTTTGTCACATTTAAAAAAAAAAAAGTATCACCGCATTTAAAAAAATAAACACGTCTCAACATAGTAACTTTCGCGTACTTGTCACTAGAAAAAAAGAAAGGATCCAAATATTCAAACCTCGGAGTCGCAGTTTAAACGCGAAATTCCAAACAGCAGTTTGGCCATCATTTCCTCTCCTAATTAGCGATTCTCTTCCGCCGAAGAGAAGCAGGGAGAGTTTTGCAGCATTAATCTGAGAGACTAAATTAGGTGTCTCTCTTCTGTGTCCCTTATTATGCAGATTGGGACACAGGAAACCAAAGCAAAACGGAAAATTTAATCTGGAGGATCTTAATTGTAGACATTTCTTGCTGAAATAGGGCCTAAATCCTCGCAAATACCGCGAGGTCTTCGACGTCGCGGCATGACGTCATCGACACCATGCTTTGGACAAGGTACAGTGAAAGAAAGTATAACCTTTGCACCAAACAAGCTTCCGAGAGAGCATTCAAACGGAATATATTATGCAGCTGTATAGTCTGTTTTAACGTCTCACTTGTTTGCTTGAGAGAGTGCGGACGTCAAAATCGCTGATAACGTTTTCCACAGTACTGCAGTATATAAATTGACAAAAAAAAAGGAATAAGAACAAGACTGAGAAAGCGCATTAACCAAACGTTACGACTAAGACAAAACAAACGACACCACTCCGTACATGTACTTATTATACTATAGCGCATAATATGCGCATATAAAAAGTACCGGCAGACCGAGGCAGAAGTTTTGGCATCTGCGCAGCGACCGGCTCTCGGCGACAGTCTCAGCGCTTTCGTTGACGTCATCAGCAGGACGTACTGCCGCTAGCCACTGGTGAGCGTGCGTGCGAGTGTTCATGGCTCCACGACAGCTGTGCGAGAGAGAGCGAGAGGGGACGGGCGAGCACTAGTGGGCGCTGAGTCGTGCTCTCCAATAAAATCCCTATATAAGAAAAGTACCGCCATCCTTTGATAAACGCCGCTTCTCTCTCGCCTGTATCTCCGATTGGACGATGATAGCGCGCGCTTTTCACTTTATATTTTCTTTTTTTCCGCCTCAGAGCCATGTTGGAAGTCCTCTGCGCAGCCGCAGTCGCCGGCGGCGGCGACGGCGCGAGCCCGGCCTGAAAGCTTCAACGTGGACTTTCTAGGTGCGCCACCGTCGACTTGGCTTTCGCAAGCAAAAAGTAAAGAAAAAAGCAAGCGCTTTAGGAGAGGAGGCGGCGGAGGAAAGAGTAGATGGCGGTACTTTTCTTATATAGGGACTTTACTCCCCAAAGGGCTGCAGAAAATAGCGCCTCGTCCTCTCCACAGCGTCTCTCTCTCTCTCTCTCAAGCAGAATGCGGAAGAAAAAGTTTAGAGACCACGGCATCGGAAAGATATGTATATGGGTGTGTGTGTGTGTGTGTGTGTGTGTGCTATGGCATAAATGTGCAACGGGGAATTCTGTCAGTGCATTGCACTGGTCCAGCACACAGGTGTGGAATGTGCCACTTTATTTCCGACTCCATGCATATAGGCTACGGAATAGCACTATTTTTTAGCGACATCTGCGATCTCCATCTTTTTTTTTTATTATTTTTTGAGTCACATGTCATAACCACGAGGGTATGAGTCACGAGGGGGATTGGTCAAACAGGAGACAGCTACACATACGTAGAAAGAAAGAGTGAACGAGAAAACACTCAAAAAGGAAACTACAGGTGATATAAATGACCGCAGAATGTGATTTGGCACAGTACGCAAAGAATAAAGTGCGCCATGATCAGCACCCTTAGCAGCGCAACCTTCCCAATGCATGAACTTATGCAGAACAGCTATTATGGTCCTACGGCTGACACTTAACTGACATGTACCAAACGAGCCTCTAGGTCGATAAATTTAACCCTAGATGGCCTGTCGAAAATTCGAGCAACTTCTTGCGGAGAAAGAAGAATCAGCGTTCGTTCCATCTTGTTCGCAATTTTATCAAATGGCGAATACTTATTATTAAACGCTACAATATTAAATCGCGGCCGGCGTGGCCCAGATACCGCCTGACATTCAACGCGCCCTAAACGACTCGCTCCCTACGCACGTAGGCGGCAAGGTCGCTGCGCCCGGTCCCGGAGATAAGAGAGCCACGCTCAGTAACTAGCAGCCGCCGCGCGGCCGTGCAGACCAGTGCCTCAAAAGTCCCTAATCGATTATGTCCCTAGGCACCTAGGAGCTCCACGATTGCCATAACACGTGTTAAGCGGAAGTCACGTGACCCGCAGTGCCACGCCCCCGTTGTCCCCGGAGATAAGAGAGCCACGCTCAGCGGAGACCAGTGCCTCAAAAGTCCCTAAGCGATTATGTCCCTAGGCACCTAGGAGCTCCACGATTGCCATGACAACACGTGTTAAGCGGAAGTCTCCGCTGTACCTACTAGCAATTGTAAAGTCGCCTCCCGACGTTCAATTTCGGGACAGCGTTCCCGCAATGTACCAACCGGGAAGACGCAAGGTCGGCGAACGCATCAGCTAATTTCTACTGTGTTAACTGTTTCTCTCTCTCTCTCTCTCTCTCTCTCCTTTTTCTTTTTCGTCAGGACAAATGATCGAAATCGCTGTTACTACGACAAGACAGCGAAGTTCAGCACATATAGCTTATTCAACAAATTATTTTATACCTTGTTTTTCATTGTGCAATAATCGGCGGCAGCGTGGCGTTGCATAACAGGGTGCGATAAACTTGTAGTATAGGGTGGCTGACACCATTGGTTTCAGTACACGTAGAGATTTTCAGTCTTTGCTAGTGACCCCGTAATCAATAAATCAAGAAATAATGAGCGGCGAATCTGCCCACGTAAATTCGTAAACGTGTTGTTCGCGGCTTGTGATATGAGGTAGTACGTTTAGAATGTCACTGGCCTGACCACCCAGAAGATGGAAAATAAAAGAATACAGAGTCACCGGAGCAGAACCATGGTGCCAAGTTCCAACGGTTAACAGCGGTAAATATTCCGCTTCTTTTGCAACGACTTGTACTTAAGACTCGTTGCTATACGACTTGTCGATTCGACATGTACATGATTACCTTGTTGCAATGAGGTAATCTTATGCGTAGTTCAAAAGCGGGGAAACAGCTTCCAGCACCGACGTTCTGCGCCCGTGCGTGCGCTATTTCTTTCTCTTTTTTTTAAGCTGGCTTAAAGCAATGAATGTATGTCGCATTTTTGTAGTTAGCGTGCCTCTATAGTTTACAGAATGTAGCCGCATTGCTTACAAATGGACGCTTGCCTTCGCTTCAGTTAAAATCAATCTTGATTCCCATTACCTTGGAGCTGCCCGCTGATAATCCTTTGGGATCACTACACAGCTGCGATATATTGTCTACAATACCGAACATAGAATTCGGATTTGCTGTTACAGCAATATCAAGTTAAAATAAATATACTTGCACTAGAAGTTAATGCCGCTAGTGTAATGCTTTAAGACCGTTACGAGTGCTGAAGGAACGTTGAGACAACCTCCACGCAAGTACCCGAAGCATCGGAAGCAATATACTACGGAGGTTGCCTAAGGTGGCTACAGCCTATATACATGGCTCGTTGAAAACTCTACGAATCCATAATAGCTACCACTGCAAAATCTGCGGTGCGTTCAGGTCTGAAATTTTAGTGCCAGCATTTGTAAAAGCAAATGCTGCGTTTACAAACGCAAATGATATAGCAAATGCTGTTACACGGGAGCGAAAGACTTGCCAAATGCGCTAACATCCATATCACGCCAAGCTATAGAGGGAAAAAAAAAAACAACAATGTAACCCGAAACTCGATATGGCTAAATCAACGGATTTCCCACGAAACAAAACAAAAAGAGAGGTCTTTTCCGAAGAAACTTCACAAGAAACGACAGAGGTAAGCAATCAACGATGTTTCTCTTCGTTTATGGACACTGTTGCAACACGTGTCAGTGGCACCTGCAAACCGTGACCAAACTGCAAGCAACTGCAAATACTGCAAACTTCAAACAGCGCTCCTTCAACCAACACAAATTATCGAGATCATACATAGGCTATAGCACGTCAAGAAAGGTGGGTATACTTCGCATCTTTCTCCGCCTTTGCTTGTTTGCGAAAGTATCCGCCATTCCAGCGTGGAGTAAAGGCCTATAATTCCGTAGCAGCTTAACGGTGCCTGAGCTTTGAATGCTCGCGAAGCCTTCAATTTTTATTGCGATAGCGAATATGTGGACACTATGGGCGCGTCCTAGCCGTCACAGTGCTGTCCCGGGTGCCACGGCGCATGCGTGGCCCAAGCGCCGTATTGGAGGTCGCGTGACCTGCTACGGGTGCGAGGGAAGAAAGGCTCGTGCCTTTTAATGCCGTGCTTGATGCCACGCTTGATGGCGCACGGTTACCATAGTTCACCGTACTGGATAGGATAGGAATAAACTTTATTTGTCCAGCGGTTAAGGCTGTTGGTGCCCGGGGCTAGGCTGCCAGGGGTCCATCGCCGGAGAAAAATCTTTCGAGATCCTCGGCAATGGCCCTGGCCCGCTGGACGGCCCACTCCTGGTCCTCGGGTGCCTCGCTGAGGAGGGCGGCTTGCCATCTCTCAGCGAGGCGCCCCGCTTCAGAAGGTCCTGCTGTTATCTTCCCCCTTCCTCTTGTTCCTTCTTCTTCAGGGCGTTGACATTCCCACAGTATATGGGCCATATCAGCCCGTTCGTGCTCGCACCACGGGCAGCCGGGCGATGGGTGCAGCGCGGGCCACAGGCGGTGCAGGTGATAGGGGTTGGTGAAAGTGCCCGTCTGCAACCGCCTCAGGTCGACTGCCTGGGACCTGTCCAGCCGCCCGTGGGGTTGTGGATATGTCATACGTTCTTGCCTATAGTGTGCAAGAACCTCTCGGTACGAGGCCGGAAACTCCTCGATATCACAGTACTGCTACCATAGCTATATCCTCGATATCACCGTACTGCTACCATAGCTATAGGGCGGCTAGAATAGCGCGTTCTTCTCGCGCACCGAATGTTGGAAGACACGTCGAGTTTCGGAGGCGCAGCCGCGCGGCACAGCGGGTAGCAGGGAAAGTTCGCTTTGCGATAGGGTGCCTAGATGCGCTCGCATCGAGCACGCATAGAGGCACCCTACTTTGGAAGTACACTCTATTTGGAACAAACACGCGCGCCCCTCGCAGCGGCACTGCACATCGCACAAGTGTGGTATTTTTTTACAGCACGCATTTTTTTTACAACACACATTTTAGTGTGCGTGTGTATACATCAAGTGTTTCGGGAAATATTAACTGATCATTATAAACAGAGCATAAAAAGCATTAAAGTGATCATTAAACAAAAGAGAGGCGAAATCACGATTTTTTTTTTTCAGCAACACATCATCCGCGACTATCAGAAATTCAGGGTATTCACATAACTAGAACACAAAAATAATTAACTACAATCCACCAATTACCTCTCTACTGAACTTCAGAGGACCGCTTGTAGTTGAAAAACTGAAGCCGACCAGGATGCAAAGCATGGGCATTTTATTACCTATGCTAATTACCAGCAGTCTCAAGGAATGCGCAGCAAAATGCATCGCTAACATTCCAGTGAACAGTCTTTCGAACTGAACTTTTTCGCGGTGCGCAAAATGATAGCCCGAAAACCAGCACCAGAGGGTGTGCAAATTCCCTCATTTTCGGTTTTCCTCCCTCACCCTCACGACGCAAGTCACGTACTCGCCTCTCTCTCACGTTGACAAATTTGCCCGCCGTCCTTCGCCTTCGCAATCCCTTATGGAAAATCATCCACTCTCCCTCACCCTGACCACACAAAATACACCCACCCTCCCTCAGCCTCACGTTGAAAACGCTGCCATCCTTCTTTTCCCTTTGGTTTTAGCAGTTGCAAATGTTGAAGTTATTTTTTTTTTATTCACCTGGCCTTGCCACAGCAGTGCATTTATTCGTAAGAATGTAACTAAAGTGCAGTGACAAGCGAAAAAATTCCCCGACATTAACGACACTCCCTAATGCGAAATTCGAGCGCTGCTCTATACGTTTTTTTTTTTTTTTTTTCGCGATGTATTGGCTGGCAGACAATCTGTCTCGTGCAGCACGTAGCGTATGGAGCGAAGTGTGGCGCGACTACCTCGCTATTCAGGAGATCACCAAAGGCAGCCCGTGGTTGACGCGTGGGCGTGATTCACAGCAGCCGCCGCAGACAGACCTCCGCTCATGCAGCGCTTTGTTTCCATATATGGTATTACCCGCCGCGGTGGCTTAGTCAGCTAAGGCGTTGCGCTGCTGAGCACGAGATCGCGGGATCAAGTCAAGTCAAGTCAAGTCAATTTATTTCAGCATTTCTTTTGTACAAGATCGAATCCCGGCCGCGGCGGCCGCATTTTGATGGAGGCGAAACGCAAAAACGCCCGTGTGCTTGCGTTGTAGTGCACGTTAAAGAACCCCAGGTGGTCAAAATTAATCCGGAGCCCTCCACTACGGCGTGCCTCATAATCATAACTGGTTTTGGCACGTAAAACTCCAGAAAGACATATATGGCATCGGTGGACGCGCGCCTCTGGCGCCGATCTCGTAGCCATAGTCGCCGCAGATTCTGTCTTGCGCGGCGGTCTGTCTTTTGGCGGCTGCTGTGAATCGCGCCCACGCGTCACCCACGCGCTGCCTTTCACGATATCCCGATTAGCGAGGCAGTCGCGCCACACTTCACTCCGTATGCTACGTGCCGCACGAGACAGATTGTCTGCGCCAGCCAATTTATCGCGAAATGAAAACACGTACAGAGCAGCAGCTCAAATCTCGCATTAGGGAATATCGTAATCGTCGGTGAATTTCTTCGCTTGCCACTGCACATTAGTTGGGTTCTTACCAATACATGCACCGCTGTGTCAAGCCAGGTGAATAAAAAAGAAAAAAACTCGAGCGGCCAGTCACACGGCAATTTTGATTGTATTCGCGGGCTTCTTTCACGCTCGGAAAAACACTTCTTCGTAGCACGTATTGAGCCACAGAAAGTTGTATCGAGAGTTTTTCATGTTGCTCTACAATTTTCTCATTTACACTTTTCATCTAATCATAATCCTTGAGAAGCTGAATAATTAAGACTAATTATGTAATTAGGCAGAATGCTAAATATAATCCGAGTATCTCCATGCGACGGCAAACATTACCTTGGTTCTGTCCGGCTACATGGCATTTGCACATTTTTAAATCTTGGCACATGATAGTTGGGTGACCCTGCAAAATCAGACAAATATATTTATTGACGGCATAAGTGTTCTAAAAAAATTCTGGGGTCTTACGTGCCAAAATCGCGATATACGATTACGAGGCACGACGTATAGTGGGGGACTCCGGATTAATTTTGTCCACCTGGGGTTCTTTAACGCGTGCACCCAATGCACGGCACACTTTTTTTTTTTTTTTTTTTTTTGCATATCGCCCTTATCGAAATGTGGCCGCCGCGGCCGGGAATCAAACCCGCGGCCTCGTTCTTAGCAGCGCAACGCCACAGCCGCTAAGCCACCGCGGAGGGTATATCTAGTGTTTGCAGCGTCCACTGAAGTTAGCTCATTTTAGCTAATTATACTTAGAGGGTCGATGACATCTAAATTTCGAGCATGAATCATGCATTGCATGCTAAACCGTGCGCGTCAAGCTGGCATCCTTTTAGCACATTCGGTGCGGTAGTGAACTTATATTTAATTTTTTTTTTTTTTTTTTTTCACTTACTTGAGCCGTGTACAGCAGTGTGGCAATGATACTGACGGGTGACGAAATGAAGTGGGTTCTGTGTGGTCCAGATGCACGATATGCACGCGTAGTTAGGTTTTTGCATGTGCGAAGATAACTTCTGCAACATTCACTAGTTTGTGCTGTTTTGCTCGCGCGAGTGAAAGAATAGCGGGCAGAATGCAACGGCGATGTCCTTGCTGCGCCGTTGGGCGCGTGCGGAGCGAGGAGAGTCCGGCACGGCGCACACAGCAGTGCCCCCGCCTTTTTTGACGTCGCACAAGTCATGCAAAAGGAGCGGTCACTGTCGGTGAGAGGGCTAAACGCGGCGAGGTCAACTTCAAATTTTGGGTTTAAATGTCTGCATATATATATACTTTATTTTTTGCCTTTCTATGCTAAGTGGCCTTTGTTTCACTTTCTGAAGACGCGTTTCTTCCATTCTGCTTCTTGCATTCAGTCAAAAGGTAATAACTCTGTACGTACTTGAGGACATCAAGTGTAGCTCGGTAACAGTGTAAGGTTAATGTCTAAAAACTATAAACAGCAATCCCCCGCAAACTCGGATGTAAAATTTATGCCTCTCACAACCCATTTAAGAGATGCTAAGCCAGCCTAAACCACTTCCTTATTCCATATGGATTCCTCACTGCTTTAATACTATAAAACAACCTGCAATATTGTTACAAGCTACACAGCACATGCACAGGCAATTTTCATACATGTTTGTACATCATGGACAAAATCGTAACAATGTTTTCAAAGCTAACAATACTCACACTATCAGTAGCGCACCCAGGATTCTGCCAGGGGGAGGGGTTGCATTTTTGTAGTGGGGGAGGGGAGCAAGCACTTTGCATAATATCCAATTTCCTTGCTTTAGCCAGAGGAATCCAACAGCAAATAAAATGCCTAATAATTATAATAATATAATGACACCAAGGATGATGTTTATTTCTTCAGCGTTTTACTCAAAGTAATTTAAGAGTGAATGAATAAATACAAGACAGTGATAGAGTGTTTTTGTTAATCAGGAAAATTCGACCTCAAGCCACCTCCTGAACTGTAATGACAATGTGAACAGAGCACTGAAAGTACACGTTGGACTGGTGGTGCTGGACGTGTGGGGGGGTTTAACTCGGCCTCAGGGGGGGTTCAAAATCCCGAACCCCCGCCCCCCCTGTCGGTGCACCACTGCATACCATGGTGCATGCTCTACCACTAGATCATTTTGGTGGTAGTGCAAATTCATCGACACATGACATGGCAGTGTGCCAAGGGCTGGAAATCAAAATCTAGCATTTCATTTGAATAATTCGTCCTGCTCAAGATAATGTTCAATAAATCAGAGCCTTTCTAGTCTGGTGAGGCCTGACCATGAACTACAGGTGCATTATACTATCCAGCCATACCTAACATAAGCGACTACTAGAGCCATCCTTTTTTGTGCTCTAACTCCATGGTTCAGACTTGGCTGCTTACTATACAATGCAGCCAGACTTGTCTGTGAATGCATTGTAAAATGTACTTTCTTGAGAACACAAAATTTTTAGAGCGTCCCCCTTGGCAATGACACACAACAAACTCGTTAAAATGAACGTCAAAAAAAATATAAGTTCAACCGAGTGCGCACATTGTGATGAACAAGACATGGCAACAGTTTATTCACATTAACTCAAGATGTCACAAAAATAAAAAATTAGCTATAGCAACCTTATTATTCATTTATAACAGGACAATAGCAGTCATCCAAAGTAGGTGGACATTACAGTGGTGATACATCCCCAGCAGCAAGCTCCATCATATATTCGATGTTCTTGCAAGGGCCTCTGACCCAAAGCAATAAACGCAGGTACAGCAGTGAGAATCTCAACTGCCAGTACTCCAACCTAGTAAGAAGAGAAAGCAGTAAAAGAAAAAAAAATATTTCACATCAGCTGCACTCAACACCTACGATTGGCAGCCATGCTTAATTTTCTAAGTGCACAATGATTAGCAGATTCATTAAGCAATAATATTTTTTGCACACTGAGAGCCATGGTTCACTTAGCATTGCACTAGCCAGTAGTGAAACGCAACAATGTTAAAATAACTCTGCCCAGGAGAGGCACTAATATTTGACACTTTTCATTGCCTGCTGCTTGTACCAGGCAAATTCGGTAGCATGTGCCGCAATATGGCAGACAAAGAAGAGGTTCCTTGTGTGGCATGGGCTCCGAAATTGGGAATGTGCACGCAATCTTGCAGGCAATGTTTTCATGACCCTCTTCATTGTTTGCCACGTTGTGGCACACATTAGACTGACTGCTGGGCATAAAAGGTTATGAAAGTGGTCACCAGTTAAGTAGCTGACCGTAATTTAGAAACATTGACAGAATTTATAGCATAAAACGAGAAGAAAAAGTTAATTACGCTAAGGCTTTGCATCTGGAAGGCAATTTCTTTTTCACAGCAACATACACAAGCTGACACTCTAAATTTTCTTTTTTTACAAATCTTATGCAACTTCTTTCTGGGGTTTCACGTACCAAAACCACTTCTGATTATGAGGCACGCTGTAGTGGAGGGCTCAGGATTAATTTTTACCACCAGGGGTTCTTTAACGTGCACTACAAAGCAAGCACACGGGCGTTTTTGCATTTCACCTCCATTGAAATGCGGCCGCCACGGCCAGGATTTGATCCCACGATCTCTTGCTCAGCAGCGCAACACGCCTTAGCTAACTGAGCCACCACAGCGGGTAAAAAATCTTATGCAAAGCTTAACACCTTGGTGCTTTATAAAATATCAAACATTTCTGGTTACTTAGAGGCGGAGAATGACTTGATGTGCACGCACCTGAGCCTCAGCTCAAACACCACGCAATTCCACCAGTGGTGCAGTATGACCAGCAAGCTGGCATGTTCCAGATTCAAGGTGAGCCGCCGAGTAGCAATGCGAGCCATCAAAGTAAAGCGATCAACAGGATGCCCATGGTTTTTTGTGATAGAGCGCACAGTATTTATGTTCCTGAAAGTTTCACAGCAGCATTAAGGCAGAGAAGAGAAAGGTGCACTTTGAAAATCTTAAGTTTGTGAAACGCTCTTTGCAGTCAGCATACTAGAAGCTAATGCCCAAGAAGTAATGTTACTCATAATCCTTGCATTAGCTTAGAACTGCAATAAATTAGATTTACTTAAGCACAATATCATGGTAGTCTAACAAATAAACCTCTAAGGATAAACGCAAGTTGGAAAGTTGCACTTTTGGTGTATATAAGCTCTTGCTTGTAAAATTATGCTTTCTTCATGTTCCACTTTTGCTTGTTACAAGACCAGAGAAACATTTACGTTTAGAGTTAGTAAAAACAGCACCCATACACGTATGGTAGCCTCTGAAACCGCCAATTTTTTTATGCTAGTGTCTGCCATTTGGTACACAGGTGCCAACTACAATTGCAACTGAGTCCAAGCTACCCAGATGGTATTTCACGTATCCTCCTTCAATTCTGTATTATAACAAAATGTAAAAAAAAAATGGCTGGCTTTTTGGTATCATAATACCCTACATTACCTTCAATGGTGTTTTGTTGTGTTGTGACATGAACAGGCTTTCACACTTTGTGAAGTTTCTAGCATACTTAAAAATATCTTAGCATTAATAAAGTTTACATATGCACTCTACAATGTGTCTCGAGCACAATTATACACAATTGCGTATGCAGCCTCTCACAAATTATCAAAAAGAAAAAGAAAAAAATTCTAGAAGAGTGGTATCGAATATCAACACTTAAAATATTTAACTTTTCGAAAACTATATCTTATATTGACAAATTTCAGTAACTAAGGAATAAAATTAACAGTTGCAGAATAATCACTGAAAAGATAAGAAAATGAAAAAGTGTGCACAAGAAAAGAAAACTGCACATTGCCATTGTACATCCCATAAAACAAGCCATAAAGAAGGTACCTAAATGGAAAACAAAAATACTATTGCTACCAGTTTAGCAACTCTATTTTGATTAATAACAAAATCAGTTTTCTGAGATGCACCTCCTCTAAATAAATACATGCAAGACACATGCCAGTGTCAGGTGGTTTCAGAACTATGATGTGCAGCCTTAAAATAAAGCACTATTCATAACTAGCAAAAAAAGAAAAACAGAGATGACGGACCACCTAATAAAATAATAAGCAGCGTATACAGGGTGTTTCATTTTAGCTGCACCAAATTGTTAAAAATTGCCTGTCGCAGATAGCACAATTATAATCCTTGATCTAAGCTACTCGATGAGGCGGCCATAACTTCCAAAACCAAAATGCTTAATTGAATAATTAACATAATTACACTAATTAACTTTTAAATAAATTATTTTAAGGCACATTTTTCAATCTACGAATTATAGCCACTGAATTCGCAAGGCATATCCACTTGGAACAAATTTTCAGGACTGAACCAGTTTCGAGATATTAATTTTCAAAGTGTCCGACGAAATGCATGGGCATTCCAGTTAACTTTTTGAGGAAAACGCTGTTTTATGCATTGAAGCCCAAAGTTAACTGGAATGCCCATGCATTTCATCGAACACTTTGAAAATAAGTATCTCAAAACTGGTTCAGTCCTGAGAATTCATTTCAAGTGGATACACCTTGCAAACTCAGCGGCTATAATTCATAGATTGAAAGATGTGCTGTAAAATAATTAATTTAAAAGTTAATTAGCATAATTATGTTAATTATTCAATTAGGCATTTTGATTCCTCGTGGAAGTAATGACCGCCTCATTGAGTAGTTTAGATCAAGTATTATAATTGTGCTATGTGCCACAGGCAATTTTTAAAATTTGGTGCAGCTAAAATGAAATACCGTGTATAAACAAGAATAAACACCAAGCAAAACAAACAGACATATGTTCAAAATTTCACTGACAGTATTACTTTAAAATCTTTGCTCATGCCTGGGTACAGCAATAGAAGACCAGTTAGGGCTACCTGAATATGAGCAGCATGGGCCTAGGGAGGCTGCGAATGCAGTCCATGACCTCATCAAAGTGATTCTGCACCATGGTGCGCATGTAGGCCACCTCTTCACTGGACAGCTGATTGCGCAAGCGAAAGGTTTGCCGCTGCAGCGGTCGTTGCATCAGGATCTCGCAGAAGATGGGGTAATCTAAAGCAGAAAGATTCAACTAGCTCTGGAAGAGTGTGGTGCACATCCTAAGCATACACACAATGCTACTGACTGTCTCAGCTGATTGTGCGTAAAGGATAAAAAGCTATGGCCAATTATCCTTGCTTAATTAGGAGGTAATCACTCGAGCAGCATCAAGAGATTCGCTGCAATGGATGCTTCTACAATCCTACTGTCCATTCACAGTTCAAGTTCACAGTGGTCTTGCCACAAAGGGCATACAATGAAATACAGAACCATGAGCCTATTAACTGAGCTTTCCCATATGCCTAAAGACTTATCTTTATGGAGCAATTACAGGCAGCTTAGGCAAAGCTGCCCCTTCTAAAGATGCGAAGGTTGATTAGATACAACAAGAGTCATGTGTACTGCTGGTACAGACTTTATTTTTTAAATAAAGCTCAAAACATCACATCCCATATCTGCATTTTTTTGCTCTTGCTTGAATAGACGAGTCCCTGAGCCATAGGTCGGATAAATAAGCCTATACTCGGCCATACTCACTCCCCAATATTTTCAAAGGCTATGTACTCACACTCACGTGCCCTCACACTCACACTCGCGTCTACTTCCGTTACCCGCACTCACTGTCATACATACTCACCGTCCACTCACACTCGCCGCAGTCACTCACGTTCATATTTGCGTCCACTCAAAATCACCATCAGTGACCTTAAAGGGACACTAAAGCAAAACAATAAATCAACTTATACTGATAAAGTATTCTTAGAAAACTCTGCTGTCGTTCATTGCACTGCAATAGGTCAATTATTACAAGAGATTGAATTCCCGCGGAAACCCCAACTTCTATGTGTCGTCACTACATCTGAAGCAATTTTTCGTATTTGGGCCACATTGGCTCAGTAAAAGTTCATGAAACTTGCCACATTCAGTCTTGGGCTCCTTTAGAACACAATGTAGTCAATCTTTACCGCTAAAGAATTAACTGAGACCTAGAAGACGTCAAAATCCATGACGTCACGGTGAGCTGGTGCGGGAACTTCAAGGTAGCGTCACCACTCGCCTTCTGTGTTTTTCGTTTTTTAAGGCTTCTCGCGGTAAGAGTGGTGTTTTTGGTATCGTGGAAGGGTAATCTACTGAGACAGAAAAAAAATAATTTTTCCCTTTAGTGTCCCTTTAAGTATTTACATTAACCGGCACTGACTCCTGCTCACACATACATCTACTCACACCTTTCGTGACACACTAACGCTCCAGTATCTCACTCCGATCACATCAGTATGGAGCGAGTATAAGCCTGTGTACTTGAGAGTGAATACGCCAACCTATGCCCTGGGCTGTTATGTTAACAAATATGTCAATCCATGTACAGAAATTAATAATGCCATATTATGAAACAATCTGCTCCCAGTTGATCTTTATGCATGCTTCTAACAGCTTTCTCAGTCAGGGTAAATGAATACTCCTTTAGGCTTATTTGCTACACATTGCTCCGTAGTCTAAATGAACATTTTGTCACTTTCCGAACACAAGATCAACTTTGCACCATTGGCTAATTCTTTCTTATCGAAAAAAAAGCAAGAGAAAATGACAGCTGTCTTGTTCTGAAGAGTGATTGTTCTCAGCTCTGGATGACATAAACACCATAGTGGCCAATTCTTCGGCAAAGTATAATGCAAAGAGCACACCTAAGTAAATGTTCAAGCACTAATTCTCAATATGAAGAACCTATGACAGCATTACTGCAACAAATGCAATAAAGAGAGACTTACTTGTAACGCCCAACTCAAGAGAGTGTGTCTTCATTCCAATACAATCATTCATTATGATGGACTTCCACAATTGACAAAGAGAGAGTCTGTTTTCCTTAGAGATGCACTCATATAGCCCATGATCTAAAAGAACTATTTTTGCTTTTCCATCCTTTCCTTTCTCAACAAACACTGAAGGAAAATGGGAAAACACATGTAATTACAAAATGAACAGCCTTAAGATGAGCAAAAGCAAACTTAGCACTCTTAATCATGTAACTGACCATTGCCAGGGTGCGGGTCTGCATGGACAAAGCCAGTGTGAAATATCTGCTCAGCAAATGCTGCCACCATCTTTCGATCAACCTAAAACAAATGGCAAAGGTAGCATAAGCTGAAAATTTGAAACAATGGAAAGAAACAAAAAGACTTGCATGGAATGCAGCTAAATCTTCAGTAAGAAACATAGTGCCACATCTTGTACTACTGCACTAGTGCAGACAAAAGTCTTCAGAATATGAGGATGCCTCCGAAATGCCTCACTGCCCTATACAGGGTGTCCCAGCTAACTTAACCAAAGGTTTAAAAATATGCTTAAGCACTCTAGGAGCACACCACTAAATTCATGTTGTTGGCTATGGTACGGAGCAAGTCACACTATTTTTAGTATTCTACTTAATTGCATAATTAGCCAAGATTAATTAAGCAACTTCGCAAGTATTGGCTTTAGGGGAAATCTACCGATGAAAAACTTGTAGAGCATTTTAGGAAACATCTAATTCAGTAGCTTCCAACTTCCTATTTGTTATGTAATAATTTTTTCTGCGTCCTAAAGGAAACCCGCAAAGTATGGAAAAAAAAAGCAGATGACATGCTCACTTATGCGCCACTCAGTTTCTCCATGGCCGCACGTTTGCCTTTTGCCCAAAAAGCCATAGTGTAGTCTGTCGGGCGCCGTTTTACTAATCGACAGCAGTAAAGGGCGATAATGCCGTAATGCAACGTCACCACTCCCCACTCGGCGGAGTAGTGACGCAATTTGAAATGGATTTCAATAGGATTTGAATTGTGCTAAGGTTATACAGTCCCTTCGGACACAATTTTCTCCTAAACTATTTTCTTGGCACTAAACAAGAGCTGCCAGGTTTATGGAATGGTATTTTAGCAGTCTATATTGACTTAATGTTTGCCTTTAGTGTCCCTTTAAGAAGTAGGATGGAAGGGCTACTCAGGATAGAAGCTGCTGAACAAGTAGCATGGAAGCTGCTGAATGAAATGTTTGTTAGAGCACTCTACAACTTCCTCATTGGACCTAAGGTAATGCATGTGAAGGAGGTTAATTAATCTTGACTATTTATGCAATTAAGCAGACTACGAAAATAGTGTGACTAGCTCCATGCAATATCGAACAACATGCATTTAGTCACATCCTAGAGTGCTTCAACATATTTTTAAACCTTGGCTAAAGTTAGCTAGGGCACCCTGCTTATACTGTCATTCTCTCAGCTCTGAATCCCAGAAGGAAAGGAGGGAGACGTGATGAAGAAATGCTGGTCCAGTATCCATAGCGGAATTCTAAGGAAGAGAGAGTTTTCGCAAAGAATTGTTAAGCCTCACCTGCACAAAAGTGGAACTCATTTCCATCTTGGAACATACTCCCCTTCTCGTCATATTAACTAAATTGCATAATTAACACAAGTCAGGAATGCTTGGTATTCCTTACAGAATAAAAGCTCCTTGAACAAAAGGCATTATGCAAGAGAGGAATTATAAAAGCTAGCGAACAATGCCGCGTGTGTTGAATCTGATGTTTTAAAAATTAAATTATGAGGTTTTACATGCCAAAACTACGATCAGATTATGAGGCACGCTGTAGTGAGGGACTCTGGATTATTTGGTCATCTGGGGTTCTTTAACGTGCGCCTAATGCCCCATCAAAATGTAGCCGCCGCTGCCGGGATTTGATCCCTCGTGCTTAGCAGCACAACGCCATAGCCCCTAAGTCACCACGGCGGGTCTGATGATGTTTTAAATAGCACCTTAATGGCAAGTGCGGCAAGTTGGGCAGGCAAGTAAAATTGCATGATGATGGATAAACACCTTGAAGGACATGGACTTCTTTGAAAAAGAAATGTACTTAACAAGCACTGACTTCGAACCAAGATTTATTCTGAAGGATGCGAGTAATACTATACATCTATTTCACATAAGTAAAAATTAAACCAAGAAAAGAAAACTATGAAAAATCTTCATAGCAGAACAGGCAAACATTTCAGGGTCAACTAACATTGGGCAATATAAACTGGTGTGATAAGAAAAAGTATTTTTTTTTTTTTTTGCTATAGGAACCAGATATCTATACTCGCAGACAACTTTCTGTGGCAATGAAGGGAAAGCTACGGGCGCGTGGATGCTGCACATGTGTTAGCGCACCAAGTAGTCCGGCAGCGTTTGACAGTGTTTTTGGTTGCTCGGAACGGACGCTGAATCGACACAGCTTTCACGTGCGACGGTTTCGCGTTTGCCCAGACGCGCAAGGGAAAAGCCACAAAATAAGTAAACCTTTACGCTCAGTAGTGTGTTCTGTCTTATTTAACTGTTGCTAATAAGCTGTTTATGTTTTCTTCCCCAGCCTAAACCAACGTGGATTAAAACGAGGGACTCTTTTCAGAAGCGCTCTCGCTTGTGCGCGCTTTGCCTCCCGTAGCTTTCCCTTCATTGCCACAGAACGTTGTCCGTGAGTATAGAGAGATACTTGAAGCTTCTTGTATTTAAAGGCAGGGTGCCACGTGTATAAGCTAGCTATCTGCGTGTTACTAGGAAATGAGATGGCCTACCTAAACACTACGTAATACATTTTGTTTTTTACAGCGAAGCTGTTTGTGGCTAGGGTTCCATGGATTTTTCATGTGAGTAAGCAAAACCTCAGGTCCGGGGCGAATGCGCTCGTGCCACTGCTCGCGCGTTCGTTGTCTTCTTCTTCCATAGCTGGCTCATCAGCGTCCCTCGGATATGCATTTTGAGTAGATTAGTTATGAACAGGCACCATTTTCAAGATCAGTAGACTCCCAGGTAGATAATAAAGGTTTCTGAAAGATTTGGCACTGTGCGACCCGCGTCGGCCATGTCTACATTCGCACCGCCCTCTCTTTATGGGCGTTCCAAGCACTTGCGTATCTAGTTTGCTTTTCTTCCCCTCTCCCCATGGTGGCAGTATATAAATAAACCAGAAAGACAAGTTGCCGTTCTCCATTTTCAATTTCACTTCTCTTCTGTCGTCGTTAATGGGGAAGCCATGCATAGTTCGGACTCCTGAGGAGCAACGCGCCTATGAAGAGCGACGGTGAGAACAGATGTGAAAGTGCAATCGGCGCAGGGCAAACAAATTGTCCACTGATCAAGACAATAAATGTGTTCGTACCTTTGTGAAAAATTCTGTGTCATGTGCTAAACAGCTTCGCTAGTCATCCACCTTCACAGGGCAAACAAATTGTCCACTGATCAAGACAATAAATGTGTTCGTACCTTTGTGAAAAATTCTGTGTCATGTGCTAAACAGCTTCGCTAGTCATCCACCTTCACAGAGTAGAATGGCTAATGATATTTTGTTTTTTGTGAAGGGGAGAGGGGGATTGTTGATACTATTGCCCATTGTTAGTTGAGCCTAAAGTGTGCACTTGCGTTATGCAACGCCATCGTTGATTATATTAGTTATTTCATAGTCTTCTTGATGTATCTTTTTTTTTTCTTCTCATGTGAGATTGCTGGGAGGATAAGATGTATACACATTTTACTTGTGTGCTTCTGAATAAACCTTGGTTTGAAGTCTGCGCTTATTACATCCATTTCTTTTCCAAGTCCACGCCTTTCTTCATGCAGCTTATCCGTCACCATGCACCTCAATGACAACTGCCAGCTGTTACATGTAATACACCTTTAAATAACAGATCACCTAATTTCATCTCATGCTGATTTTTCAGTCACTTCACTATAGCATTAGTGGAGGTGTTGTGCACGTGCCTGTCCTCTAGTTAGGTAATCTGATAATAGCAATAAACGAACTCTTGGCAACTACATGCTCATACTATTCAAGGCCGAGAGCTTACAAAAAGAACCTACCGCTTCTCAACAATATATGCAATCATACCACTCATCAAAACATCTGTTTCATAAAAGGTTTTTGATAGGTGTAAAACATATGGGTGAAAGGCAAGCAATACACAAGGTGAGCAAACCTGTGTAGGCATTCAAGGGCACTTGTCCTAATGAGTCTAAGTATTGGACACTGTGGTTGATGCGTAAACAGCATGCATGACACCTTTTGCCAAATAAATTATAGATGGGTTACCTTCCACAAGTTGGACCAATCAGCCCAGAAATACTAATGCAAATGTGTTAAAAGATGTATGACCATCAACAGCTTCAGTTCAAATAAAAAGACCTACCCTATTTACTCGCATAATGAACGCACTCGCATAATGAACACACCCCCAACTTTAGTCGTCAAAATTGGAATTTTTTTTCCTCGCGCTTAATGAACACACCCTGAACTTGCTGCTGTTAAGTAGGAGAGACACAGTACGATTCGGCGTCCGATATGGCATCCGGCAGGTACGATTGTATCGGACCCCGAATCGTATCGTGTGTCTCCTACTTTTATTGCGATAGCAATCATATGGACACTCCAGGTGCACTTTTGCCGTCGGCACCGACGATCACGGCTCTATTTGCGGAGTTTGAGGGAGGAAAGCGGGGAGGAAACGCGCCGTATTTCGTCGCGCGCATGGCGCCAGTGGGAGGGGAGGGAGGAAGGCGGCGCAGCAACTGCACATTGCGCGGCCGCGCGCTCCTCAGACAAATGGCCTCACCGAACGTCTGAATCGCACCATAACCGACATGCTGTCCATGTACGTTTCCGCCGACCACCGCGACTGGGATGCTACATTACCCTTTGTCACCTGCCCTATCTTGAAAGCGATCTGCGTCGGGGGTTGAGTCTAGGTGCGACAGCGGCTTATACCTTTGTGCCTGATCCGCTATCGCCGCTCAGTTTGTGTTGAAGTGATACACGGCATGAAGGTCACTTCGCTCGCTGTTGCTGCCACACTTCCTCACATCAGCGTTTCGACAGTGAGTGTCCACAGTCATCGAGTGTGATTGGTTCATGTTTGCCTGTGCGCGCTGACACCATGCTGGTTAAATTACTTTGCAAGTTTACACAGCCGATAAAACTACTATCCTTACTTCGTATAGCTTTCTACGCATTTCTTATCGCAATCGATGGTTCGCCTTTCGGGCAAAACTGCGACTTTTTTAGAGGTGGCCGCGGGAAAAAAATCCCTCAAAATTTTACCCCGCATAATAAGCGCACCCCACAACTTTGCGCGTATTTTTCGAGAAAAAGGGTGCGTTCATTATGCAAGTAAATATGGTATTTCATTTATAATGATTTATCAAGCGTAAGTCTTTCTGGCACATGTGAGAACATTACCTTTCACAGACACTAAAATGCAGAAAAATACCATTGGCAAAAAGGAAGCTTTATCGAACACAATTATATTCACAAAGAAACTAAAGGAAAATAAAACAAGTGCACTACTCACATCAGCAAGGTCAAGACCAAGCTTTTTAATTCCCTTGACATCACTTATCTTGACTCCATTGACAAAATCCATAGTGAGTACTCTCTGAAACACAATGGTGCCAAATTAGCAAGTGCCTTTTTAAGTTTCAGACGACATAACAAAAACATATGTTCATTAACACATTTAACTCATCACAAACACTGAAAGCAGACTTCTACATGCATTCAAGTGAATGATGAAGAGGAGCACTGCTCACTGCAGCTGCACCTATCCTTGCAAATAATGCTGTGTTAGGATAAATGTGTTAGGATGCATGTGTTAGGATATTGAGAACTCAGCAAATGTAAAACCTGGGTGAGTACAAACAGCATCTTTGGCAAATGTGTATCACGAGATGCACAGACAAAACCAAAGGAGACTGGTTAGAACAAAGTGCAATAGATATGGCTGGCCATTCAGCCATATACAGTAAAAGCTCGATGATACGAATCTCACGGGGTCACGAAAAATATTCGTATTAGCCGAAATTCGTATCATCGAAACAATTAAAACTACTGTCGAATCTCGATAATTCGAACTTCGAAGGGGCCCGAAAATTTGTTCGAATTAAAAGGACGTATTTTTGAAGTATTCGTGCACCATAGCACGATGCACGAACGGTGCGAGTCGTGAAATATCGCGGCGCGCAAGCGCATAGCAAGCGCGGGCCACGAAACTGCCCACACCGGCTAACGGTCGCTTCCCAATAACGACAGAAAACGAAGCTTCAGGGAGCGAGCGGGCGGCGCCAGCACACGGGTGCGCGCGGAGACCGTCGAAGGTCAGGGAGGAGGGCTGCAGGGAAGCGGATTTGGGCGCGTCAACTCCGCCGCTTCAGTGGCTCCCCTCGCCCTCCCTCTCAACTCCCTCATCTTCGACTCCGTGCGCACCGCACATCTCCGTGCGCGCCCGCCGCCGTGCTGGCGCCAGCTTATTTTAGCCGCCCCATGAAGTTTCGTTTTCTGCCGTTATCGGGAAGCGAGCGTTTGCGGGCGTGGCAGTTTCGTTGGCCCGACTGTGCCTCCGCCGCTGCTTCCCTCTGCGCTGCTGCCGCAGTGTGCAAGGTCAACATGTGACTAGAAAATAGAGGAGAAGGGTTCACTGCCATTTTATCCGCGTGGCTGAGACTTCGGCACTAGTGTGTGCTAGAATACGGTTGTCTAGAACACTCTAGTCGGCACGTACATGCTTGTTCCGGCGCGATGCAGAAACGGTGACCTTGCAATTTGAGAGAGGGGGAAATTTCCACCGCGGGTTCTTTTTTTTTCCCCCGTTCCTTCGCGCGCGGCATTGAGGGGTCTCTCCTGAGCTTTTGCTCTATGGCGGTGTCAGAGCAATGCCGGTCGGAGGCGCCGCCGCGTTATTTGGCGCGCTGCTAAGAGCATTGTCGGTGCGTGGTATGTTCGAAATAAGCGTGTTCGAATTAACGAGATTCGACTGTAGCTAAATTAAAGAGTCAGAGGTGAACTCACTCAGGCACATGTACGTAAAAAGCATTTATTTCTTGAAGCGCCACCGCTTCAATTTCTTCGCGCCCAGTCGCGGAGTCCGCGCTGTCCGGCGCCGCGCCTCCACACCAAACGAGAAGGAGAGAAAGCGCGTGACTGCGCGCTGTTCTCTTTCGCGGCTATCGGTGGGGTGGCGTTTATTCGTATCAACCGACGCAGGCTGAAAATCGATTCGTAACAACCGTTCTCTAGCACGTTGCAAAGTAATGGGGCTCGGCCGGGACCACAGAAAAATTCGTATCATCCGGAAATTCGTATTAGCCGTGATCGTATCATCGAGCTTTTACTGTATGTGGCTGGCATTCAAAAGTGTTGTCATGAGATGCACAGACAAAACCAAAGGAGACTGGTTAGAACAAAGTGCAATAGATATGGCTGGTCATTCAGCCATACATGTCGCTGGCATTCAGGAACTAAAACATCTCCCCCTTTAATATACCGTGTCTTGGCAGAAACACGATGTCATCTGCACTTGTATACAGTGCCACAACTTGTTACAGAACTCTTGTGGTGTAAAGATCAACATCATCACAAGCTTGACAGAAAACACACAATTATCACTTAATTAAGGAGTCCTGTCTTGCACCATCGTGCTGGAGTTATGCTGATCCCCTATAAGTGCAATGTGGTAGAATGAATTCGGTTCTAGGAAGTCCTTTAATCATCGAACATTGATGCAGCAGAGACCACAACAAATGGAAGTGGCTTAAGGAAGCTTGTTTTAAGACTCCTTTAGTGTCTTGAGGAGCCCTCTGCATTGACCTCAACTCCACCACTTTGCCTGCAAGACTATCAGCAACTTCACTACATGCAACGTCAACATGTGAAGGCAGTCACTGAAAAATAA
Source organism: Dermacentor silvarum (assembly GCF_013339745.2). NCBI lineage: Eukaryota > Metazoa > Arthropoda > Arachnida > Ixodida > Ixodidae > Dermacentor > Dermacentor silvarum. Next base: position 77,609,345 of record NC_051154.1, on the reverse strand, counting down.
TAATGAATCCAAGGCTGCGCAAGTTCTCAACTGCACATTTAAGAATGCTGAGTGCACTTATAGATTGAGAACCAATGTTGTAATTAACTGCAGGAAAGTCTTATTGACTAAAAGCAGAACAACAGGCTGCAGCCAGCAAGGCCTCAGCTTCCATATGCTGTTCTGATGGCACCATTTTTATACGCCACAGAAGATGCAACACTGTCAAGTCTGGGATTGAGTCTGGCCTGCAGACTCAATGCATTTACAACAAGACTCACTGAAAAACATTAGCACATGAATATAGAATGGTTAATTTAGTAACAATCAGAAGGGCTAAATGAACTAACCATGGCCCATGGCAATGAGCAGGAACTGGAGTCTTAAATGCCAAATGTTCTCCTTCAGGCAAAGTGTAGGTCACAGTTTATTGCATGCCACAGTGTAGGTATTCAGATTTGCGAAGCAGAGCCTTCCTACTCAACAACACGCAATGAACTGACTTCACTGAAACAGCTTGATGAAGCCGAACTGTTCTGGATCCCTCGTGCTAGACACCCCAGAACAATTTTCTGAAAACACATTCTGCACCCACTGTGACCTTCATGCCTTACTTGACCCAAGCAGGCAGTTTTACCTGGGTGGCAAGCATACTACAAAGCGGGTGCTATAACATGCTAGTGTATCTTGACTTTGTGAGATTAGTCATCACAGACATGCATTGCCATGTTCAACATGGCAGCATGGCAAAGTCCTGTGATAAAAGTTTGCTAACAGTTAAAGATCCTTCATGCTAGGTAAGATGCAAAAGGAGTCATTAATGCTTGTTTGTTATGCAAATAGTACTGCATGAAATCTGGAAATATGCCATATAAACCTGCAATTATAGATAGGCTCAAAAAAGTATTTTTAATGGGTGTTTTAGGTGGTAGGAATACACCCCGCACACAGCACCAGTCCAACATCTGCAGGCATCCCTCCAAAGTATGCTCTGGGAAGAGTGACATGCTCAACATGAAAGCTCTATTGGGTAATGCAACAGCTGCTACACTTTGTCACGCTCTTCCGGGCGTGTTTTGCAATTTCAGTAATCTGCTAGGTGCCCATGGCAGTGAAACCCAAGCAAGCATGCTTTCTTGTTAAAAAAAACTAAATTATGGAGTTTTGCGTGCCAAAACTACCACCTGATTATGAGGCACGCCGTAGTGGACGACTCCGCATTAATTTGGACCACCTGGGGTTCTTTAACATGCACCTAAATCTAAGTACACGGGTGTTTTCTGCATTTCGCCCCCATCAAAATGCAGCCACCGTGGCCGGGATTCGATCCTGCGACTTCGTGCTCAGCAGCCCAACACCATAACCACTGAGCAACCACGGCTGCTTGCTTGTTAGTTGCCAGTGGTATTATTGTAACATATTGTATTATTTAACATATGAGGTGTGTTCAAAAAGAAACCGAACTTTTGAAATAGCACGCCACCCAGCAGAGGGAGCATGCAGCGGCTACTGAGCACACGTAGCGGCAGGTTTAGACAACAACTGCCATTTGCGGTGTTTCGCTCTGACCGTTAGTTGGCAAGCTACAGCCGCTGAAGCAAGTACGTGCAAAAGCTGTTCACCGGATTAGTGCCAAAGTGACAATGGACAAAGTGACAATGGACCCTGCGGTGTCCCTTTATTTTCATAATTTTTTTCTCTATCTCTCCTTAAGAACATCATAGTAGGCGATGAGACGTGGGTATATGGCTATGATACTGAAACGAAGGTGTAGTTTTCGCTGTGGTTGGCAAAGAGTCTCCTCGTCGAAAAAAGCATGCATGAGTCGGTCAAAGGTCAAGGTGATGTTGGTTGTGTTTTTTGACTGCGAAGGCATTGTGCATCAGGAATTTGTTCCACTTGGTCAGATGGTAGACAGGGAAGTCTACCAGGGAATTCTAGCGCATTTGAGAGATTCTGTGTGCAGTAAGAGGCCTGAATTGTGGGAAAATCAGACTTGGATGTTGCATCATGAGAATGCCCCGGCTCACGCGTCGCTCCTTGTCCGCAGCTACTTAGTGAAACACCACACTCCTGTTGTGCCCCACCCACCATATTCTCCAGACCTAACCCCAGCAGACTTCTTTCAATTCCCCAAGCTGAAAACCACCTTGAAAGGACGTCGTTTCCAAACCGTAGAGGAGATCCAGGACAATGCGAGAAGAGACCTGTGCGTCATTCCAGAAAGTGCGTTCCAGGAGGCTTTGCAAAAATGGAAGAAAATATGGGAAGAGTGCATTGCCAGTAGAGGGGGCTACTTTGAAGGGGACAGCACTTAAAATGTTGTACCATAAGTAGTAAAGGTGTTATAGCAAAAGTTCAGTTTCTTTTTGAACACACCTCGTATACCGTATTTACTTGTGTACAACGCGCCCTTGTGTAAGGCCCACACCCCCACGTAAGAGTTTGAAAAACATTAAGAAACATGACAAAATTTTGAAAAAAAAAAGTTTCCCTGATCGTCGCGCATACTCCCGTACAGGTTATTTCCCACAAGCGGCTACAAGATGGTAATAGTCCTGTGCCCAAAAAATTGGCCGGCGGCTATAAAAGTGTCCATAGTTGGCTGCCAGTGGTTGCATTTATTTGCACAGCAGACTGAGTACTGTTCAAGGTATCAGTGAGTACCCATTCTTCAGTGAGTATTCTCATGTAAGGCCCGTACTCAGTAAAAATTCAGAACAAATATGCAGCCCTTACATGAGTACATATGGTAAAACGGGCCATCAACCATAATTTTCCTAACCACACGTTCTGCAGATTTCTCACTCACAGGAGGAGTGCCACCAACATGTTAGTCTGACAATTCTGCGGCATTTAAGAGAGCACACCAAGATTTGTGGGACACCTAGAGCACCATTAGGGGTTCCCCATCTCCTATCATACAGACAATAAGTTAGTAGAAAGTGCACCCTGGCAGGGAGGAAGGTGGGAAAGACTGATGTGTTTAAGTCAGCCATAAGCAAAGTGTTCAGAAACAGCTGTCATGACAGTGAGAAGCTCACAACTTCGCAGCTTGCAATGGAGGCTGTAACTTATCGAGGTGTCTGAGCTACCGGTCCAATAATGTAAGAAAATTGCCTTCAATTTAGCACGATGGTTTAATAGCGAAGCTTTCATTGCTAGTGGCTACAGTGACAGCACTGACTGGCTGACCACCTATCAGCCTCATACTATGCAAACAAGGTGAGACAAACAATCCAAAAAGGCTTCTGAAGACTTCTCTACAATCCTTTGCTACAATATAAGAAATAACCATTTCTGCAGCTACTTTCCTCTCATTTCCACCAATCAACCATTACTTGGTAGGAGGTTACAAGCTGATGACAGTCACTGCTGAGAAGCCAAATGTTGCTAGTTGTATTTGGTCATTTGGACAGGTCATGCAGATTTATAGAGGTCGTCACAGGTAACTTCAAGAGCGGCATGGTCAAGGCCCTGTACAGATGCTTTAGGACAACGCCAATGCAAAAATTACTCCCACCTACCCTTCCCTAAATATGACAGTGATCCTACCATGTGGGAGGATATAGAAGAAGACAAGAAATAAACCCAAGCAGCAAATGAGACAAAAAGATAACGAACTTGATAACGAACCCATATTAGCACTAGGTGGTTTCATATTTATCCCTTTTACAAGCTGTTCATGGCCCTCGCAGTACGGCAGCCATAACACACAAGGCTGCAGAGCACAGCACCTTTCAGCATGCTTCTTTTTTCTCAAGCCAATCGTCTTCCAATAATGCTACATTTGTACAGAAAGACCAAACCTGAGTACATGTACTAACATTGTGTGATCTCTAAGTATATCTTCTAATTCAGTGAAAACATTACTTGTTATACGCAATCATGTGCATTGCATTGACAGTGTAAATGTGCCCGCACAGTACCTGTGGTGCAAATCTGTCAGAACTGCTGGGTAACAGTTGATGAGGCCATGACCAACAGTTAACCAAACACACAAGCACTGTAGAGTGCTTGTATGCAAGCGTTACCAAACTTGAATATTTTCAACATAGAAACAAGCAGACAGCAGGTGCTTCTCATAGAAGATATTAATGTGAATTCGGCAGTATTTACCTACTTTACTTGTCTTGTTCCAGTGAACTCCAGGAACTGAAACATACGGGAGGTGGGCGAGATCTCGAGCACAACGCTCCATGTTGCCAGCTTCATGCACAAAGTCCAACTCCTTTACCAAGCATGACCTAAGATACTGAAAAAAAAACTTTTTTAAAGTTCGACATGATTTTATTTCTTTGGTTCACATAATGCATGTGGGAGCAGTAGGCGGTGCTCTTAAAGAACGTAGAGAAGTCATAAGTATGGGTGTTTAAATAGTGAAATTTCCAAATCGAATCAAGCATGAATATCGAGGAAAACCACTTCCGAATATCGGTTCAAATACATACCAAATATTTTCTCATTTCTAAACGAAGCGAAATGAGAAGTTTGAGCAGAGTCCATTTGGTAAATAAAAATGACGCACATTTACACGACTTGATAAACACATGTAATGCCATTCAAAACTGGATGTCTGGTCAACTGAGGATCATGCAAATGAGAAAACTGCTTTCAGTTATCTGGTAAACCATGACAGGGGCAGTAATGAAACAAGAAAACAGCACATTGAGTGCTGCATTTGCGGAAGGAGTTGCATTCGTGTAAGTCTCCCTCGAGTCATGTTGACCTTAATATTCGAACAGAAACAAATATTAAAGAATTTTCAATAGTGAATTCATAAATCGAATACGAATAAAATAGCAAAGACCATTTGATTAGTACTTGAAGTTCGAAATATTTGCACACCCCTAGTCATAAGGAAATTTCCTGGTTAGTATAATATAGGACAATCCCGTACTGTAGCTATGTATGCTATAAGGTGATGACCACAGAAAATGCAAGTGGAAAATAAGCTTTACTTGCATGTCACAACCATATCTTTTCTTTCAAGATGACACAAGAACAAGGTGCTTTGCACATGTTCAGGATGCCTTTTAGTACTGTGATTCACTATTTCTTAAGAATTAACAGGCATGCAACATATTCAATACGTTAAGCATACACAAGAATTTAAAAGAAAGAACAAATCTTCTTGGAAGCCATTTAGCAATTATCAATGATTATGACTTTTTACTGTTCAAGACATGATAGTCACAATACAAACCTCCCCACTTGGTCAAGGCAGACCGAAGGGGGGGGAAAAAAGGAGAGGTACAGCAGAATGCACACAGAGGAAAACTAGTGCAAATTACGATTAACTCTCATGACTATATAAGAAACTTTATATGCACATCACGAACTGCTACTGTGACCTCACGAATTTGTTGCCATAACTCACCTGCATCATTCGTTTTAACATATACGTTATGCAACTGGCTGCACACAGAGAGATTTGTATTTGGGTTTGTGTCCTGTCTCCTCAAAAAATTATAGCACTTGTTTCAAATAAATGTATCCCAGTGCGTACTGCCATAGAGTTTCATAGAATAGTTACTAGAGGGAACTCTGAACCTGCGATTGTTTGGCTATCATGGAAATGATTGGTAGCACATTAATCTGTTTGATCTTCATGCTTGTGGGTTTGGATGTTTTTGTGGCATAATTTACCACACCTTATCTTTTTAAATTTCGAAGCAATCATGCTTTTCTAAACACAACAAGACAATAAGTATGCATGCAGAATCATAATCGTAGTAAATTGTTGCATTTATAAAGCAATATTTTATTGTAAATTGTCAATTTGCGAATTTGAAGAGTTGTTTGAAGCCAGAACAATGAAGTTCAGGCAAATCTATGCACTACATATCAATCCCAGGCTAGCTGAACTAACATGCTTACAGCTCACGTAGACACTAGTGTCAGATTTCCTTCTGGTAATTTTTGTAGGAAACCCTATGGGGACTGTAATGCATTAACTTTGAGAGATATGACGTGGTCAGCCGTTGCCCGGTGTGCTTTGAAGCATATGTTTGAGGGAAGGATGTCACTGGAGTGATAAGTTTCAGCACACAGGCAGCACTCACACTTTTGTCTAGAGCACTCGGGCACTGTGCTAAGGAAAAAGAAAACAGTGTTTTTAAGCAGCTGCTGAGTCAGAGAAGCAGTACTTGTCAAAGGGGCAGCCTAATGAACAAGTAAACCACATAGCTTTCGTCCAACTCATATTAATCCAGTGGCTGCTGTTATGTCAAGCTTTCTTTGCTCTGAAGTACACTGTGCTAGAAAGCGCGTGATGGAAGTCTGGGCTTTTGTACACAGCTGGTAGCTAGAAGGCAGTATAACGTTGAAACATATAAGCATAAGCTTCCAACTACAATGTCATACTTACATCAAGGATCCAAGCAAAGTTGAAATCAGGGTGCATCCAACTGACGATATTCACCAAGATGCCAATACCGTTAAGGTCCCCACTAAAACGTTGCTGTAAATCAATGTACTGCACCTGCAAAGAGAATAGAAAAGTAAAATAACTGTACAGTGAAGCTGTTAAAGGGAGTTCTACAATGGTTTTTGCATAACGACAGTGAAAATCGGTGGCAGTGTGCACAGGCATGGTCAGTATCAGATGTCAATCAAAGAACAGCCAGCAACGCTGCATGTCACGAAGCCCCGAGGCAGCCGTATGTGCAGCCAGATGTCGGCATCGGTAATGAGCTATCACTAAGAACAGCCAACAATGCAGCTCTACCAGGCTGTCGGAACTCACAGGTGGATGCCAGCATCTGTAGAGCTGGCACAGCATACAGGAAAATGCGTCGGATATAACAGAGAGTATAGAAGTGCTGAGCTTGGATATAGTGAAGTGTTCGAAAAGGCTCATGTGCAGCGAAGGAATATTACAGCATATATAGTGAAGCATTTGCAAAGTCTTGGGTAGATTTCGGGCAGGAACAAAAAAGACCTGTAGGACTTCCGAAAGGGTGTAAGAACTCCGTTATATAGCTTTGCTGTCTATGATGTATTAGTTGTGTGGATTGACATACATCTGCAATATTTTCTTAGAAGCTCAAGAACTGGAATGTGATTCCTGGATAACAGCCCTATACATAGTAATGTTTCCCAATCGCCTCTTACTCCTCCTTTATAAGAAAGTAGCTATCCCATTCAGCTGCCTGTACATCGCTTTATTAGGAATGAAAGCAATAAACAATGTTGGAATTTGGATGAATTTCTTCCCAAAACGTTCATTATAAAATACAGTATGTTCAATCCAAATATTCAACAATCTACAGAAAATTAAGTATGAGCTAACACATAATTAAATAAAAACTGGCATTACTTTTACGGCAACATCTTTTCCTTCGGGAGTCTTTGCTTTGAAAACTTGAGCTAGGCTGGCAGCTGCAATCGGTGTGCGGTTGAACTCCTTGAACATTTCTTCAGGCAAGCAACCAAAGTCTTCTCTAAACAGCTCACTGATCTGAAAAACATCGAAAAACTTATAGTTACATTCCGTTACACAGCACACAAAATAGAGCCTAATATTTACACTGCCCGGTATTGCCTGCACAAGGACGTAGTAACCGCTATTGTCGAGTCACACAGCTGTTATGAAATATTACCAAACAGACTTTCAGGCAACGGGCAAGAGAAGGTTTAAAGAACCACAACTTAATCTTAATTTCAAGTTATTCACAGACCAATGAAAACAGGCATCAAGGATGCACTTACTATCGCTACAAACGCAATCTATGATAGAAAGCAATGCATGAAACAGGTATAATGCCTTTTTAACAATCCATTCTCTGTTTACTATAATTAATATTACAGCCGATACTTGTGAAACAAATTGGCATCAGTAATTACCCTGAAATTATGTACTATCTCAGGAATGCTTCACATAAATTATGCTCATTGATGCAATTTACCATATGAACAGCATGGCATGACCTAAAGAACACACATTCAGGAGACTGCATAAACACACTTGTTGGACGCAACATCAATTTTCACGTGACTATTTTTTGGAGACTTGCAAGGTCACAGTGAGACAGTAATCAACATAAAAAAAAAAACTGCAAGAATCACCCTACATGTTAAAATGATGACCAAGATTAGCTTTGCCTTCTTGCCATTATCATTTGCATTTATGCTTTTCTTTTTCTTGTACAAATTATGGCTGGTGTTTGAATAAAATATGCCAGCATTTAGATTAGACTCCTTGGCACTTGGCTCAGCTCTGGTGCAACTAAGATTAAATATTTTGCACTGGGCTTAAACAGTGTGGCACAAAGATGATTGCTTTGGCATGTGGATTAAAATGAGCAAGAAAACCTGTAATACCACGGACACCTACCACGGCTAGAGATTTGAAAGTACAGGGCAAAGTGTTAGTGCACAGTGTATTCCAGGAAAGACTGTCAAACTCTGGCGATTTTTTATTTCTACTGACCTTAATAAAATTTTGAATATACATTTTCTTTTGCACTCATATCGTTTAGCTGTGGCAAACAATATAACTGAAAGTCATTTAGTTTTCCTGAAAATTAATTTTTAAATATTGGTTGCATGTTCCCAACTCATGCCCACGAATGTATGCCTTTTTACTGGCTACCCTGTGTTTGTGATGTCAGAGTCTACACCGCCACTTTTGCCAAGAAACGACGAAGCTGGCTCCTTTTTCTATGAGATGACGGCCGACAATCGTCATTTTGACAGACATGATAACAGGTGCTCCTCTTCGTCTTGCAGCAGCACAATGCGTTGAGCTTGGGGCTCATCAGCTGCCTCGCGGGGCGGCGGCAGGTCAAAAGCAAACGGTGATCCTTCAGCGCTCACATCATCGCTGAAATTGCCGCTGTCTAGTTCAAAAGAGCTGGAAAAGCTCCCCGTGTTGCCAGAAGACATTGTCAGCTTCGCTTTTTTGGCGTTAGCACCATGCACATGTACTGCGTGTTTAGCACACATTCCACGTGTTTACATTATGGTAGTGTAGGATCTGGCGTCATTGACTCATTGTAGTTTTCACACAAAGCAGCTACCCATTTCGGTTTTGGTACCTCATTTATTGGTTATTTAAAATTAATGGTGAGTTTCTAAGCAAATTTAACCACCCCACCGGTGACAGGACTGTCAATGCCATTTGAAAATGACAATATTCTAATATGGTTAAAAAAACGCCGGAGTTGCCCTTTAAGTGATCATTAAATGCAGCACAACAGAAAATATGATAATTTTTTTTTATAATGTGTCAGTCATGGCAACAGACATTAGGATCAATGTGAGAATTACTGATAAATAAAATAATGAACTGAACTTACTCATTAATTAACCATTTTAATGGGAATATTGTACCAAAAACTTTGAAGCCAGTCAGTACACAGAACATGCCTATTTGCTAGAAATACTATGCATAGCGTCAGTTTTAAGAAATACATATTCAAAATGTATGACAATCTATGCTGTTGTTCTCATTCACATTTACCGGCACCACATTTCCCCGCACTTCAGAAAAACTTTAGCTGCAACATGAATGTATCTTGTGGTGAAACAGAACAAGTAAAAATGCTACATTATGCTACATGTGTACAGAAGGAATGTGAACCTTTCCGACACATCAGGCAGTTAATCATTACATGCATTATTCAGGGTGAATTGTGGTGGCGAAAGCTTGTCCGAGTAGTTTTACCTAATATAAAACTGATTACATTTGACTGCTTTTGCAACATCACAACCAACCTGGTAATGCATTCTGTAGAATGCTATAAGACATAAAATTGAACGGCACTGTACTAAGGAAAGGCATTCATTCCAGTACACCAGTTATAATTTCATAACTAGTTTCAATGTGCATAAAATAATGCAAATTTAGAAAAAGCAACAGATTAATGAGCTGCATGCAGATCAACGCCTGGTGGCAGCATTCACCTCATCCTTGCTGCGCACCAATGCATGGTCATGAAGAATTTCTAAGGTGTCAAGGTATTCTCGCGGCAAAAGGTGGTTGAGGGCGACCAGACTTTGTCCAAGCTTGATGTATAGGCCACCATTTTCAAGGCAACCCTTGAGAATTCGCTCGGCATTGCGCTGGTGACAGCGCTTCATCATGGCCTTGTAATCCTCAGTTCCCTGCAATGCCAATGCAGGCCATTGTAAATGCTGTTTCAGTCACCATCCAACTCATCTCATCCACAAGTGGATCAGTGGAAAACTTTACATTGCACTGCATGCACTACTGCACCCAAGTGAACACAAGTTGCACGACAAGGGCAAATTGGCAACATACATCGATAATTTTATGCGGCCAGTTTACCAGCCTAGAACCCCACATGTGTTACAGTACAAAACACACTGAACACAGGAACCATTTTTTGAAATCACTGTTTATAAATGCTCCACACTTGTAATACATACTGGCATGTCAGCTTTATTTTATCAGCAGACTCCGCTTAAAGGGAACTCGAAGGGACTGAAAAAAAGTGTTTCGTTTATCCAAAGTTTCTTTTCAGCAAAGTACACAGATATTACCAATAATAGTTTTAGAAAAGTGTGCAAGTGTTTTAATATTAATTTGTTTAAACAAAAAGGCTCTGCTTCTAATACTGTAGCTTCTTCTATGCGAGGTTAACGTACATGCACAAAAGGGCTCGCAATATATCTAATACCTCTGTCACACGAGCACGGAAAAACTCTTTTACGCAAGCGGTCTTTTACCAAGTTGAAAGACTTTTGAATGAAGAGGTGTTGCGCAGCAGACACACGGCGCCGACGATCTCATTTTACTGTTTCCTTCTGGACACGCTAACAAAAACGTGGCGCTAGCGTTTGAAACGATATCGGCCAAAAAAAAAAAATTATGTATCTCGAAATATAAAGCGAAAACTTATTGTTTACACGTTTTTCAAATAAATTTAACATAAGAAACGTTAATATAAAGATTTACTGTAGTAGTTTAAAGAGCGTCATCACGCGACATCCCCAGCCCGTTCGACCATAGAGTTTCACATATTATAGTGAGAAACGCTATGCGTTCGACCGGCTTACGACACTACAGAAGAAAATGAGCATTACTGGGTTTACTACACCTTCTGCGAGACAAAATTATTTTTTATGATGAGCCTAGGTGATAGAAAATTAGGCATTCGATTATTTTGTTTAATATATGATAATTGCTGGTGCCCACTGGTTTCGAGGCTACTCCTTTTCGGACGTAAAGGAGATCGGCGAACTCCTCTTCCAGAAAAGACCGCTTCTTAAAAAGAGATCGCTCCTTGTCGTGTGTCTGCGGACGAAACTCTTTTTCGGGAGAAGTCTTTTTGCTCAAAGACTTTCCGAGTGCCCGTGTGACAGGGGTATAACTTGTATTAACTTTCCCACAACTGCCATATGGATTAGGTTTTCTTCACTCTATATATTATCACCATTTCACATGTTTCTCGGACTTTTAAGCATGAAATGCTTTTAGCTCTCGTTGTCGGCGACCTTCAAGTGACCTTGACCCAAAAGCCAGAGCCATAAAGCCCGTTTCACATGGTGCGATTTTGCAGTGCGTTTTTCGCAAGCTACGATTTCCGCAGATGCGAAATTCGCAATTCCGTTTCACATGGATCTACGGCAGCTGCGTTTTTCGCATACTCGTTAAGCATTTTGACTGGCGATAACATATGAGCGAGCCGCCTCCTATTGGTCGTCTGTTTCCACCGCTACAGTGGCCACCAACGCATCTGCGTTTTTCGCAGAGAAGTTCAGCACGCCGAACATCGAAAAAACGCACGCACGAAGGGTCCGGCAGCCTATTTTCCGCAGCTGCGAATTCGCAGACAAAATCGCACCATGTGAAACGGGCTTTATCCGAGCACTCAACGAGATCATCCAAGCACTCAAACAAGAACACTCGCGCATTGTTGCGAGAACATCTGGGCAACCAGTCAAAAGTCAAGAAAATGTGGTCTCTGGCCCCCAACCCTTTGTACAGGAACGCATTACATATGCTAGATACTTCCCAAACAAATTTTAAAAAATATTGCTTCCAATCTCTTCCTAATGTTTGTTCACAATATCACTCAAACTGTAACTTCTATTATGCTGAAGTTTTATTTTTCATTTCCAATAGCGACGTTCAAAAGGCAGATAGAGGTTGACTGTGCACTTTTGAACGCCAGCGGTCCGTGAATCGTGTGCGATCCGCGACAAGAAGAAAAAGTAGCGGCAGACGCTGAGCGGGCTGCATTGTTGGAAGAAACAAAGTGGCTGAAAGCGGCGGCACCACAGGCAGCAAAAGACGCCATCTACTCTCGATTACAGGAGAGCCAGCATTTTTCTTGTTTCATACGCCACTGAGGTAGATGTTAGTTTCAGTTAAAGTTTCATTTAACCGGAGTTCACAAAATGATGGGTTCCAATTAACCGAAGTTTGTTAACATTGTGTCTATGCATAGCCAACCAACGCTGATACTGTCATTTTGCTTATCTGGTATTTGCGTTTAAGCGAGTTTCGTTTATCCAGAGTCCACTGTATGTGATTTTACACAAGACCGATTATAAATTGTATTCAATAAAGCTGCTCTTTAGCAAAAAAATAATATATGTATCAAACTATTATGACAACGATGATGACAGAGAAGAAAACACAGAAGACACACACCTTATGAGCACCACAAGGTAATGTTACTTGTTACTTACCTCAATATATCCCATTGCACTGTACGAGTAGTCGCAAGAGATTGTAAGACCAATTTTTAATGTCCTAGGATGAGGGAAAGAGCAACAAACCGAATTTAGTATTCACAGTAGATTGGAAAGATGCAAAGAGACAGTGTAAAAAGCTTATCTATCACTATGAGCAATGCTGCTTACTTTGCAAATCTGACAAGTCCTCCAAGAGAAGTCCGAACAGAGCGTTTGTCAGGTGTACTCAGGGTTTGGTACCATAAAAGGGGGGCCGAGACAGCAACTCCAACAAACGCATAAACATAGGGACTGCGTCGGCTTTTGACTTTTGGAGTCGCAACAACTTTTGATGACCGAGCACCAACGCCATTTAAAGAAAACTTTCCTGCTGTGCAACAAAAACACCGTCTCGCCACCTGCAAAGGTGAACAATCATGCCGCATCACAAAAAGCAAAATACATACATTCAGGTGCAGGCGGAAATGAATGGCAACACCGACGCAGCAAGCCGAGCAAGCGTGCATCTCTGATGAATGTAGCAGTGACACGAAAGCGATGCAAGAAAGCGGAGATGCAAATGACCGACGTGCGCATGTGTGCAAAATCCCGTGTGGATGTTTTGCAGTCACACATACAGAATTAAAACATTATTTACAATGCAATTTGAGGCTGGCCGCTCACAGAAATAACGTGTGAGAAACAAGGACGACAGCCACACAGGCAACCACTGACAACATCATAACCAAGGAAATTGTAATTATGTTTATATGAAAACTCTTTTGGACAGCCAAAGAAAGAAGAAGCTACACTCCGCACAGGCGCGGCTCCTGTGAAAATGAATGCAAGAACTGGAAAGCTGGAAATGCAAAGTAAAGCAACAGTCCACAAGATTCACTGTCATATTGCTGTGGTACCATCTTAATATTGAAGCATAATACTCACTTTTAGCATAGACAACATCATTTTCTAAACAAATCAACAAGTTAGAAAGGATTAAAAACACTCCGCATCGTGAAGTTTTCTGCTAACATGCACACTGGTCGGATTGGCTACGATTGTGACTAGCTGCAGCTTCGACGCTGCTAACATGAAACCGAAACTAGAGTGACCTAGAATTTCTACCGAAACTAATCAATGCGCGTACGCATAAATCCAGTATTTTCCGCTGAACTCATTAGAACATTATAAGCCGCAAATAGGTTGATTGTTTTTAACAGTCAAAAAGGAAATTTTTTGAAACTCCTAGACTGAGAGGCGCTCCCAGACGATGAGAGACGCCGTAGTGGTGGGGTGGGGGGTTCCAGATTAATTTTAACCACCTGCATGGCGTTCACAGGGTTTGGCATTCGGCCCGTTAGAACGCAACAATACTGCTGCCGCCGCGACTGGGAATCGCACCCGCAACCTCACGCCCAGCAGCAAAACGGCATAGCCGCTGAGCCACTGCTATGAGTGGAACTACAAAGCATATGACAGAGTGTTATCATTTTCTATCCCACTGCACTATCATGCAGAATCTACGTCATCTGTGGCCTGACGAGGTATCGTAATAAAAGAACACGTTTTAACATACAGAAATTGGGCGCTGTACATACACCTGGAAACAATACTATCTTGTAAAAGCATCACACCATCGTGAGATATCAGTTCACAAGAGCCCCGACAAGTTAGAAGTAGCACCAGTCGCACCCTGGATGCTAAAGGGCGCAAGCGTTTCAAGCGGAGAAAAAAAAAAAAAAGATAAGATAAAAAATTGGCGGTCAGAAAGAAAGGTCTGATCACCTACTCAATGGGGTCAATACCCCTCGTGTCATACGTGTTGAAGCTAACGCTGTAATTGTTTCCTTTGTATTGCCTATGCAAATTATCAACCCCCTCTTTGAAAGGGCATTAGCTCTGTTCTTCAGTATATTTTAAGCCGTGGCAAGTATATAGAATTACCGAAATGAAGTCTGCACATATGGTACAAAGAAAAACCTCAAAGGCCCGACAAGATCGAAGTGCGCGCGTTTCCTGTGGCTCGTGCGAAGGTCACTTGAAGATTGCGATGAAAACGAAGAGCGCAGTCGGCGAGAAGACGGCCATGGTGAGTTCGCCTCTTCCATTTATGAATCATTATATGTCTTAAATACCTGGTGTACGTGACTGGAAGGTGCAAAGCTGAATTTGGCAACTGAGAGTGCAAGCGTAGCCAGAGGATGCTCGTACGAAATGCGATCGGATCGCATATGCGTGGGGTGCTTACCAGTCAATGGGGACGCGTGTATGATGTCCGGTGTGGCCCGCGGAAATTAAATGTATGGGAGTATAACATTTCCGTGTGGGTTAGTGCAGTTAAAATATACCATGCATGTCAACCAACTAGCCCGACTTTGAGCTCTACTTCACAACTTCAGTATCTATATATCATGCGAGCACGTATCATGTCCGTAGGCTTAACTCACCGCTGCAATCATTTTATTGATTGCTACATCGCTTTATTTCGACAAATACTGCTGGAAGCGGCTGGCCACCGAAAAGCTTAATGTTGCAGTTTTTCCTTGTGGGGAAGGAAGGCACATATATAGCAGTGCATGTTCACACGGGGGGTGGTGGTCCTATCAAATACATATATACTTCTCTAAGTCACTTGCGACGCTCAGTCTAAGCTAATTTCTCCCAACCTCAACCAACGCGTGCAGTCTTTCAATCTTTAGCGCGCGGGAGTGCGCTTTGCGCAGCACCCTCAAATTCGTTCCCTGATTCTTGTATTTTACCCGCCGTGGTTGCTCAGTGGCTATGGTGTTGGGCTGCTGAGCACGAGGTCGCGGGATCGAATCCCGGCCACGGCGGCCGCATTTCGATGGGGGCGAAATGCGAAAACACCCGTGTACTTAGATTTAGGTGCACGTTAAAGAACCCCAGGTGGTCCAAATTTCCTGAGTTCCCCACTACGGCGTGCCTCATAATCAGAACTGGTTTTGGCACGTAAAACCCCATAATTCAAATAATTTTTAATAATTCTTGTATTTCTTCCTGTAACCGGAATTCCCCGCCCGCCGATATCGCACAATACACAGAACCTTCTAACATTGCATCTGCAGGCTGTGTGATGGGTTCGTAATATGCTTGGGGTACGTGCAGGGATAACGAGTGGACCTATACGAATAGTAGGCGTTCGCACTTTTTTTTCCATGATCTGAAATTATGCATACCCCTTATGTACAACCAGGATATGTAACACAAGTGCCGACCGCTCTCGTTTCCTGTAGAAGGCGCTGTACATGTATTTGGACAAAGTGACCGAATAACTCATATACACCCAAACTTGCTTGCAGGTGTGAAGCCGCAGAAGACCGGGGCCCCCCTGTTGCACCTCAGCACCATCCCTGGCCACCCAAAATGGCAGGTATGTGTCGCTCGTCAGTTTTAAAATCTCTCATAACAACAATGGTTCCCAACGTTTCCTTGCTTCTCTCATGGTTGAGCGTCAGCGCATTCAATTAGCTTCGTTCAGCTAACAAATTGCCTACGCCCACACTGAAACACGAACAGCTGTTCCGCACTATAACCGTGCCGGGCCGTTCTGGGGATTAAAAAAAAAAAAAAAAAAAAAAAAAAAAAAAGCAGGCTTCCCATTTTCCCTCGCAATGAACTGTATCACGCGGAGCGCGTAGGGCTTCGAGACTGCCACCTCTGAATGCGAAATTAGCGTACTACGAATCAATTTTGATTTTGAAAATCTCAGAACAGAAGTGCTCTGGAAACATTAAACAGAATAGTGTCGTTTTCTAATGCGATTGTCTTTATCAGCTTCTAATACAAACAGATACCTAACCGCGATACTTTTTAATAAAAAAAGTGGATTAGCAGTCTCGTTTCAATTAATTTCGTTTGGTGAACTTTACTTCCTTACAATCGTATCCGCCAAAACGCGAAAAGCACCCGAAGCAGCATTTGCGTAGCTATAACATAGCATTTTTTTGAAATGAATTACTGATAGGCTAACTTTGAAGGCCATGTAGCTTATATTGCTTCGTCTCACGTATCAGACGCGCTTCAATTGATCGGCCCATGCGAAATATAGCGGCGTTGGGTGCACGGAGTAACGTTAATACCGCCGTTACCAGACTGAACTATAGGCGAAAGTTTCACACAGACCATTGCTCTAGATTTACCAGCGGCGACTGCGACCGTGCGGGATGTGGAGTTCCGCGTGCCACCCACCGCGGATGGCGTGCGGGAGGTGGAATTCCACGTGAAACCCACTGCGGAGGGCCGCCAGGGATCCTCGGTCACGGTGAGCGTGACCACGACGTCGACGGCCGAGCCAGAGGCCGGCCCCAGCCGTGCTGAGGACCTGACGTTCAGCGACCTGCCCACGGCCAACCACGTCATGGACTGCGTGCTGGCTGAGTTCCGCGCGCGGCCCGTGATTCACGCGCGGCTCGGAAATGTGCCGCTGCCGGACTTCAACGCGGGAGAGGCTCGAGTCTACTCACCGCGATTCTGGGATCTGAACGCCGTGTTTCGCGAGGGGGACGCCTACATGCGTGCCAGCCCGTACACGTCGGGTCAGCTGCCAGTTGAAGTACGGCTACGCTCGCGAGTAGCCTGCCGTGATGTTAAGTTTCAGTGCGACTTCGCCTATTCTTACTTCCGCGGGCAGGTGGCACTCAGCTTTGAGCAAGTCCTCATAGGCGTCCTGCTGGTGCTCAGAGGGGGCTTCCCCGACGTCAAGTCACTGCAGGTACGCCCTACGAGTGCATTGGCCGGGGCTCTGTTAGATCAGAGCTCCATGATTTAGAGTTTGTAAGAGTCGCTCAAGGAGTGTGTTTGGGCCTCCAGGTGTTGTTTCCATTCGCTAAATAAGCGTACTATGCTGCCAAGGCGTTTTCACAGGAATCGTGACTAAAACCCCCTGAAGAATCGTATTTTTTTTTCTTTTCTGCCTTGGACAGTGCTAGCTTATTAACAAAAATTGGAGTGGCCAACTTACCAAACTTACCAACTAGCGTCTATTTCTCATCATGTAGTAGTAAAAAAAAAAATCGTTTATTTTCAAGAAGTCTATACAAAAATAACATTTTTACATAAGTGAAATTGAAAGGAGCTACTTATGTCGTACAGTCTAATGCAGCAAAGATCCAGCCCTTCGTTCCTAGAAAATATACATTCCCTTGTCGTTAGTACCATCTCCTTGCGTATAGTCACTAAGCTTGAGTAGAGTTTTCTCCTTTCCAGGTGGAGAACATCGGCGACTTTGACGTGTCGTCACTGATAGGAGTGCCGGTAGTACTCAAGTGGCTGGCCACCAAGGTCATCAAGAAAGTCATTCGCGACAACAGCCAGGTGATCGCCAGGCTGGCGTCGAACGAGGTCAAGGACGTGCTCCAGGAAGCGATCGGCGACCAGGACCTGACCTCTGTGCTGAAGGACGCACTGGCAGCGCGAGACGCCGCCGCCAAGCAAGCGTCCAGCGACCAGCTGCATAGCAGCGCCTGACGAACACCGCCCGAGGGGTTGCGCGAGGGCCTGGAATGCCACTTGTGAACTCCACCCTTTGCACGCGCATGGGAAGCTCGTGTAGGCGACCATGACGCACGACGAATAAATTACACCGAAGCCGCAGTTTACGTCACGGAATTTTCAGCAGTTGTGCTGTACCGCTGTTGCCGGCTCGCACCGTATATAGCGCACCTTGCATGCGCTAATGGTCCACCGATGCGCACGTATACAGCTGCAGTTATTCGCTGTGGCAGCAGTGGCCCTCGGCGACATGCTCCGTTATGCACCTCAGATGCAGTCGAGTGTTTGGTGATGGTAGCGACGGCAGGTGTGTCTGAGCGTGCATGTACTACACAGGGCGTTTCACGAATTGCGTTCCAAATTTCTTTAAAATAGGGAAGACGAGATCAGTGTTAGCGGTGAAGCGTTACTTTTTTTTTTAGCTTATAGTAACACACTCGTTATCTTTTATAAACTAACAGGTAACGTACTAACATTTTTAGCTGCTTTACATTTCAGCCCCCCCCCCCCTCCCACACACACACACTTTGCAAGAGAAAAAAAAAAAGCGTAGAGCACAAACTAAAGTGGCGTGGCAGACGCTCTCGACGTCGACCCTTCTCCCAGCTCGCACGCGGGCCACAAAACACGTGACATAGAGAAATGAATTTCTTTCTCTATGCACGTGCCCTCGACGATGCAAGAAAAAGTTTCCGTCAAGCTTTAACACGAGCGCTCAATCACGCATGATCCAGCACAACGAATGATGAGGAGCTGACGAGTTCTTTGGGAACGCCTTCTCGAACTGTCAATCCTCGTCGACAACTTTATCTATGAGGAGCTTTATCTTTTGGTGCCGCGTAATTTTGCGCTGACCGCGCTCAAGCAAGAATTTCTGCTGGTTCGCCAGCTCTTGCTGAAAGCAAATACAGCTGTCCAATATAGTTCATCCGTCGAGAACCGTACACCAACCTGCCAACGCTCCCGAATTTTTCGTAGAATTTACAAACTTGGCCTTGTTCTACGATTTTACAAATATTGCGCCGTGTTTTACGAAAAGTGATAACATATTCGAGAACAGAATTTAAGGTGTTTAAAGAGTGAGCAGCACAAGACTATACTAACAAAAACGCATGCAAAAGACGAATTGTGATGGTACTTGAGTTTCCCTCTGCTGGCATCGCAATACGCCATATAACCGAGGGGTATATAGAGTAAATTTACTCAGTGTCTTTCCTCAAGCAGGCGACGTCGGTAGCATTAATATAGCTTGAAAGGTCATTTTGATCCAAAGAATAAGGTGTTGCTGCTGGTATTGTGTTGTGTGTATATATAAGTGTAAATCATAGTTAATAACGTGTGCATATGTATTCCACAATATCTGCGTGCTCACGGTGAAGTTAAAAAATGCATGCTAGCCCCATCCCCTCCTCCTATCAGTCATGTCCGTGGGAATTTAACAAATTTTGAAGTTCACAGGTTGGCAGGTATTCATAAAGCGTCTGCGCGACGTATTTACTGAGAATCCAGGCAAGCTGTCCGATGCCAACGTTGAAATGCTATTTGGTGCTGTTGGCCCACTGTCTCAAATTCCTGATCATGGAGTAACGACTAAATAACGTGCGTTACACTTTTTTTTTTTTTTGTAGCGGTAACGCGTTACCATAATTAGTAACATAGGACGGTTACGCGTTCCTTTTATTTAAACGAAACGAGTAACGTATTTCGTTGATGTTTTCGGTAACGCATACATCATTGACTGAGATAAATTATTTCTTCTGAATTGCTTTTGCCACAAAGGCACATACTTGAAAATGACTCGAGGTAGTAATTGAAAAAGTAATTATGCAAATTAGATTAACTTGTTAGCTAACACAGCCAGACGATTGACCGCTTTGGAGCATCAAACGAGCGTCCTTATCAAGCCACGATCTCGCCCGCTTCATTTGCTGGCCCGACGGTGAGGCGTCTACTAAGGGCTTCACAGTTTCGCTCTTCGGCAATGTTTCGCTCTTCTGTGTGAAATTGGACAGAATTCATTACGCTGTAAAAATTATCAGCATCAACCTTTCTTTTTCTCGTTTTTTTTTTTTTTTTCATTTCTTGGAACGGTTATGAGCTCCTCGGATATAGTACTCTTCAAGTCATTCATTGGGATCAATAGCAT
This sequence comes from Dermacentor silvarum, assembly GCF_013339745.2. NCBI lineage: Eukaryota > Metazoa > Arthropoda > Arachnida > Ixodida > Ixodidae > Dermacentor > Dermacentor silvarum. The sequence goes on along the minus strand of NC_051154.1, from coordinate 77,589,061 downwards.
GGCTCTTGTGATTCATCACCAGAGCAACTGGAGCAGCATGTCAGGCGAACAGTCAGGCTAACATTTCCAGCATATCATTAAAGCTTGTATCTCTCTCTCTTTTTTGATTGAAAAGGTAATAGTCTATATAATGCTCATACTTATTTGACTAATTTATATCTCGTGTCATCACACCTCTGTGATAGAAGCAATCCAGAGGAAATAGCTTAATCTTATGTCATCTTCCCTATTTTAAAGAAATTTCGAACGCGTTTCGTGAAACGCCTGGTGTGTGCGTGTATATATATATATATATATATATATATATATATATATATATATATATATATATATATATATATATATATCAGATAGAATGGTAAGAGATCAGATAGAATTCGCTGAACTGTCAAAACTGATCAACAAGAAGAAAGTAAGCGATATTCGAAATTATAACTTGGGAAAGATTGAGGAAGCCATAAAATATGGACGCAGCATTAAATCAGTAAGAAGAAAGCTTGGCATAGGACAAGGCAAGATGTATGCACTGAAAGATAAGCATGGTAATATCATCAGCAATTTCGATGACATAGTAAAAGCAGCGGAAGAATTCTATACTGAACTGTACAGTGCCCAAAACAGCCAAGCTATTTCCATTCGAAATAGTGATGAACCGGATACAGAGGCTCCTTCTATAACTAGCGATGAAGTTAGGATGGCCTTGAAAGACATGACCAGGGGAAAAGCTGCTGGAGAAGATGGAATAACAGTAGATTTAATCAAAGATGGAGGAGATATCACGCTTGAAAAGCTTGCGGCCCTTTATACACAATGCCTCATAACTTCAAGTGTACCAGAGAGCTGGAAGAACGTCAACATTATACTAATCCATAAGGGAGACGTTAAATAATTGAAGAATTACAGACCCATTAGCTTGCTTTCAGTATTGTATAAAATATTCACCAAGATAATTTCCAATAGAATCAGGGCAACACTTGACTTCAGCCAACCAAGAGAACAGGCTGGCTTCAGGAAGGGATATTCTACGATGGATCACATCCATGTCATCAATCAGGTAATCGAGAAATCTGCGCAGTACAATCAACCTCTCTATATGGCTTTCATAGATTATGAAAAAGCATTTGATTCAGTAGAGATACCAGCAGTCATAGAGGCATCACGTAATCAAGGAGTACAGGATGCGTACGTGAATATCTTAGCAAATATCTACAAGGATTCCACAGCTACCTTGGTTCTCCACAAGAAAAGTAGAAAGTTACCTATCAAGAAAGGGGTCAGGCAAGGAGACACAATCTCTCCAATGCTATTCACTGCATGCTTCGGTTTCAACGGCGAATATCTCAGCAACCTTCGGTTTGCAGATGACATTGTCCTATTCAGCAACAATGGAGACGAATTACAGCAAATGATTGAGGACCTTAATCGAGAAAGTGTAAGAATCGGGTTGAAGATGAATATGCAGAAGACAAAGATAATGTTCAATAGCCTGGCAAGGGAACAAGAATTCAGGATCGCCAGTCAACCCCTAGATTCTGTAAAGGAGTACGTTTATCTAGGTCAATTACTCACAGGGGACCCTGATCATGAGAAAGAAATTAACAGAAGAATAAAATTGGGTTGGAGTGCATACGGCAGGCATTGCCAAATCCTGACTGGGAGCTTACCACTGTCATTGAAAAGAAAAGTATACAATCATTGCATTCTACCGGTGCTAACATATGGGGCAGAAACTTGGAGGTTAACAAAGAAGCTCGAGAACAAGTTAAGGACCGCACAAAGAGCGATGGAACGAAAAATCTTAGGAGTAACGTTAAGAGACAGGATGAGAGCAGTGTGGATCAGAGAACAAACGGGGATAGCCGATATTCTAGTTGACATTAAGCGGAAGAAATTGAGCTGGGCAGGCCATGTAATGCGTAGAATGGATAACCGATGGACCATTAGGGTTACAGAATGGATACCAAGAGAAGGGAAGCGCAGTCGAGGTCGGCAGAAAACCAGATGGGATGATGAAGTTGGGAAATTTGCAGGCGCAAGTTGGAATACGCTAGCGCAAGACAGGGGTAATTGGAGATCGCCTTCGTCCTGCAGTGGACATAAATATAGGTATGATATATATATATATATATATATATATATATATATATATATATATATATATATATATATATATATATATATATATATATATATATATGCCAGGCGATACCTCGTTGATACGATGCCGCGTGATACGTTCTTGGGGATGATACGTTCTTTTTTATTTTCGCGATAATACGATTTCGTTGGACAATACGTTGCATGATACGATTTTCAGATGACACGCTTTATTTTCCGGTTCCCGTGAAGATCGTATCAACGCGATTCCACTGTATATATATATAATGAAGAGGAATGCCCTGTCTTTTGTTCGCTTTAGAATATATATAATCACGATCGTATGACGCAAACGGACAATAAATGAATGTCGGCTTCATACGGTCGTGATTCAAAATAGCCGAAATATATATATATATATATATATATATATATATATATATATATATATATAAAACTGAATTTATCAATGGGCCAAGCGTATTTAGAAAAATGGGAAGCACAAGTTCGCGGTTATTTTAGGTTTATTCTGGTTTATAAACCTAAGGTAACCGCGAAGTTGTGCTTCTCATTTATATTATATATATATATATAATTGATTTTTCGATGGGCCAACCGTATTTACAAAGATGAGAAGCACAACTTCGCGGTGCGTTTTATTTGCTCAACAGTTTAGGTCGGTGGACTGACCTTTTTCGTTTATTGTAGGCTGCTGAACAACTCTACTATTCGCGTAATATATATATATATATATATATATATATTCTTTTTTGCAAATTTTATGATGTGATGTACAGTTCCGCATTGCAGAATTAGTGTTGGCAGTGGGGTAGTGGACGGTGGTAATGCGAACCATGTTAGGCGCTTTTGTTTTGGCAGGAAAAGTAGCGAAATCATGGCGTCCCCTTTCGCTAGCGCCCCCTTCCTCTTAGTTTTCTGTAACGCTCCGAGATGTCGAGATCGATTAACAGCTTAAGCGGTGGTTGGCGGTAATTTTGTAACGGCACGTTTTTCAATTCAGTTGACATAAATATCAGGCTGGACTGAATTAAGTGCTCTGTAGTTCATGGCAGGAATTGACACAACGGCCTAGATATAGACACGTCGTTCGTAAATGGGCCGGCGCGCGTGGCTTTTCTTGCGGGGAACATCATAAAACGTAAACAAAAAAGAATCCCAACCACCAAGATCAATGAATAAATTCTAGGTACATTCGAATAATGCAACATGTTAATTGAATGTGTTACGAAAGTCGGCTCGAAGAATTTACAAATGAGAAATGAGGGAAAGGTGACAATGCATCGTGTAATCACGTGTAAATGCACGGGACTCTAATATAAGTAAGCAGTTCAATTTTTTATACGCGTGCCAATATAAAGTTGAAAATACCTGCTGATATCATGCGACATACCTACTGCAAACGTGCAACACAATGCAAATCGCGCAGTTATACGAACTAGTGAGCAAGAAAACGAAGCCCCATTTCACGCAAAGCGAGATCAATTCTCGGGCAGCTCAAGAACGAGACACTGTAAGTTCGACGACAGCAAGTCAACTAGCTAACAAAATAAGTGCTTCACATCGCTCAAGCAACGACGGCTTGTGAGTATGCACACAGAAGCCGCAGTGCGTCGTGCAGCACAATCATTGGCGCGTCATCGGAGCGAGCACATGTCGGCTCGCAGCTGGAAGCCGATCGCCGTCATAGCTCTCTGGCGAATTTGCTTTCGCTGATACTTTTTGGTTAAAACAGAATGCCTGACAAAAAAAAAAAAAAAAAGAAAGAAAATGTTCGGCTTATCTTTTTTTTTTTTTTCGGTTTAAACTGAAAACGTTCTTCACGTAGAAAACGACACCTTCTGCCGCTCAAATATCCCACGCAGCAGATGGGAGCATGCAGCTTCCTGTTTGGCTTTGCAACAATCGCCCATTTGGTTGTGTTCTGGTCGCATTATTTTTCCTCTTCTCTTTCTCTCTCTCTCTCTCTGTCGGTTAGTGTACTTCTTGCAGTCTAACTCGTATAGCATTTTGTTTCTGTTTTCCATTCCCTCTGTAGCGCTATTCGTGATTTCGGGAGCGACTAAATTAATATTAACTAATATAATAGATAAAACGGTGGCGGCATGTGCGTCTCGCACGTGCCCGACGTACCTCGGCGCGGTTGTTATCCTATCTCGGACCCATCAGCGAAACTCTTGCCCCCCGAGGCTTTTGTGACAGGGCGCAGTCGTGCGTCCTTGGCACGGAATAAAAGGCCCGGCAGCTGTTTGCACACCGCGGTTTTTGTCGCATGGCCCTCCGGGACCCAGCCTTGGCGGCTGTGTTCACAAGTTACGTGCGACACCACGGTGTTGCGCCTTCTGGGCGCTCATGAGCACAGACTGCATTTGCACACAGCCCCGCGAACTCGTCCAAACCCACTTGTCTACCAGAGACGACAGTTGTCTGAAGGAAAGCCATCTCCGCGCAGTTATGGTGAGTGTCGACCTGGAACTCACTCACCGCGGTGCTGCGATGCACGACACTTGCATTGCACTGGGCAAGTTACGGGACGTGTGTCGACGTATGGGGCAGCATGCAGTTTCATGCCCGGGAACGTATACGGCTGGTCGTGCTAATCTAATACATCATTTTCGAAACATTTTATTTAAAAAAAACGTATTTAAGGGACTACGAAAGATTGCCTCCATGCTGAAGACGCGAGAGATACGGAATGTAGAGTGAGTAGTAGACAGAGGCGACACGCAGCAGCTTGTGTCGCCTACGTGCGCATGGTCCGTACCTTCTGTGTAGTTTTCCGTACGCGTATAACCAACTAGCCGAGGCCGACACCTCACTGAAAAGATCGGGGCTCGTAGAACGAAGAAAGAGAAAGGTTAACGAAAAAAAAAAAAGAATACCCCGTGCTAACAGTGCCTATATATATTTGAAAAGACGTATTCTACAAACCATGTTTGCGTACACTTAAAGCTTGAAGGGTAAACCCTTTGGATATACGGCAGAGACAGGCCTCTCCACCTAAATTTACTGGAGAGCCCGACCCTTATGCGCATACCCCCTCCTCCCCATGTCCTGACTTTAATCCCTGCCTGTGTTTCAGAACGCTTCTGCACACGACACACCATCTCGACTATATCCGTGACAGTAGGGAACCTACGTGAAAGTATAGTGGCAGCGTGGCCCTTCGACTGAATTGGTCACTGCGCTTCAATGGCACCTATAGCTATATACTGCTCAGGAAAAAAGTTGTGCAACCAGGCAATATCGGCGTAAACTCGATTGCAATGGAGCGAAGGCTCCTCGAAGACTCCCCGCCGTAGGAACCACCAAGGAGCGTTGCTCGAGGACAGTGTCGCCTTAAGGGCGGCGTTGTGTTCTAATCAGTGGTAGAGTTACTGTGTATGACTCTATACAGTAACTCTAATCAGTGGAGTAAAGCAACAGCTTCGAGTCGAGGCCCGTTGCACGGCCGCTCGACGGAAACGTACTACGTGCCCGATGTTTGTGAATACGGGGGTAAGTTTGTCACAGCACCGTTCGATCGGGACTTCTGTTCGTAAAAGCGGACGCCGGCTATTCGCGACGGCCAGTGAAACGATAGCACTGCATGAGGAGCCAGATAATAACTTGCACAAAGAGCTTTGCGAATAAGACAACCTCACGGCGAATTTCGACTAAGACAAAAGCCAGCGAAAGAAACGCATGCGCAAGAAACAAGGAGTACACCAGCAAACGTCCTGTGTACTTCTTTATGTAGGCATTCCTCTCGCTGGTTTTCGTCTTAGTTGACCATGTGCCAACTCGCGCACAGCACTTAGCTTGGTGCACGACGAGTTTCACTACGCCACTTCTGTCCCTAAGCATGTCGGTAGTAGCAGCGGAGAACATCTATGATAGTAGTCCTTAACGGGTAGAAGGGCAATTATATATATATGCATGGTAATATAGTTGCCCTTCAGCATGTTGTGTTTCCATCACGAAAAACCCGTTTAGCCCTCAAGACCACAAGGCAGGGAGGTGAGAATATATTTTACAATAGGAGTACGATTGAGGATACCCCCCCATTTCCCTCGAAAATTCCCAGGAAAGATCTACAATGGCATTCTTCTCGGCATTCTAGCTGCTCAATGTTGCCTTGAACCAAAGTACAGCGGGAAAGAGTGCCGGCAGGGCCGCTGCGCATGCGCTGTGAGTGCGGTGAAATCGGATGTGCGCTTCGCGGCTTTTGCTAATTGCTTTGGACATGGCGCACTACGGTGTCGAACCGAAAAGTTTTCGTGTTCGGTTCAGGTTCAGCTCCGGCTCAAAAATATAACGGTTCAAACTGGTTTGAACCGGTTCATACGGGTTCACAACGATTCATAATTTAGGACAATGAAAAGTTTTAGTCTTAACCACGAATTTATTTGGGCGCAATATAGTTTACTGTAAAACCTTTTACTTTTACGCGCCTTTAATTTACGAAAATTTCGTGATTGGGAAATATCGCGAACTAAGGACAGGCGAAAATTTTAGGGAAGAAATATGGACACGATGTTGCAAACTAAAATTTGACTTAAATGACTAGTTCTGCTGGCTCCTAAAACATGGCGCATTCAATTCGCTGCGAAAGCCTGCGCTTTGCCGCCTTCTCAAATGCCGTACGGGGAAGCTCCAGCCTCGCTGAGAGAGAATGCCATACTTCTATGAGCCTTCTATGAGTTGCTTCATCAGTGAGGCCTTCTGAGTCCCTTTGTCATCTTTGGTGGTCAGGGATCCACAATCTCCCTTGCTTGCCAGTGAAAAGACAGTTTGAAGACCATTGTAAGTCACCAGCGTTCTCTTGCAAAGAGCTTCGCACCCGCTAGCAGAAGCTATGCCACACCAGCGTGGCGTATGCAGAAGCCTCAAGTATGCCTCCAAATACCAGTGATTAACAAATAAGGCCCAGAGGTTATCAACAGTTATAAGCAGCTTACGTTATCGCGTTTACACGAAGTACGCACTGCGTTCACATTTACACGGATGATTCAGCCACGTATGCAAACGCAACAGCTTCTGCAGATGTTCCGGCACGTCTGGTCACAGCTAAACTGCGAAATTCGCCTATGACCACGTCCACAGAATAAGAAATTGCAGCCTTTCGTGCTGCGGTTCAATATATTCAACAGGAATCATCATTTAAGTGGGTAGCCTTCTGTGATTCTAAAGCCGATCTTTAAAGCCTGCAGGCGGCACTGCACCATGAGAATTAGGAGCATTAGATTTCAAACATGTCAAATCAGCTCTGCGGAAGCCCGCAAATTTTCATCCATCAGACTGCAGCACGAAGATACAAAAGAAACACAGACGAGTTTCTCCGAAAGAAAGCTTCATAGTTGTAGAAAAATTCGTCCTGGCTTGAGGATCGAATCCTATATTAACCCATCCACCCGGTTAAAGCTTCATGCTACATTCGGGTGGATGGCAATGTTTATTTCATGATTTCAAATATAATAGAAATATACCATCGCGCGGTCGGAAGAGGACATTATGTTATTTTCTAGTGGCTAGCTGCCTGGTCATTGCGGAATTTTCGGCAACCCTCTTGCTGACGAAGAGCCCATGATAAAGCACAGACCATGCTCATACCACTACGCGGGCAGGGAGCTTGAACGAATCGCTTCGCTACAAGGAAAACTATTTGAAAAACTCCGGAGTATTCCAACCATCGTTTGCGCATGCTCGACCCATCACTGCAGCTACGATTACTACCAATCTTCTCCCGGAGTGGCGCTACACTGCTGTGCCACCTATGACTAGGTGTAGCTTGCACAGATTCATAATCCTTCCTTGTTGTGATGGCTGATTCCCCTATATGCGATTACTGCAATTGTGAGAAAATCAAGCACCTTAGCTGCCACTACACCCGCTTTGACCTCCGTCCTCTTCGGAGCACGCTCAGCCAACTGGACGGTCGACCCTTTACAGAGGCAAAGATCCTGGGTGCTTGGCCTTATCCATCATCGATCCAGAAAGCTACGCGCGCTCTTATAATTTTGCTAAAATCAGCAGACCTAAAGAGACGCTTATATAGCTGGCCTGCATCTACTACTGTGTGAGTAAACGATTTAATTTCACATTCTTTATTTCCCTTTTCAATCCATCCTTCCTCTTCCACCACGCAGTATGGCCAACCGGACGGCTCCTTGTTTTTCCTCAGTGTTCCTCCCTCTCTTGTCAATTTTGCACTGCTTCAGCTGCATCGCGATTGTGCCACCGTAGCGATGTATGAATTTCCTCTTTATATCAGATTTGAACATAGTGCGAAATTTCATGTCTAAGGGTTGCAGAAGTGAGCGGTATAGGCACAAGGCCAAAATCGCGAAGTTTAGTAACCACGAATATGTTCAACGTCTTCGATTCGCGAAGAGTCGGGGCTGCGAAATTATAGGGTTTTACTGTATTTCTACTTTTGCATAACGCGGGCTGGTGTATGTCTGCGTCTTTAATATCATGCACGGAATGGAGTGCACCGTGACCCCAGGCACGCAGGTGTACTGCGATTTATTTTTCGAGGGCCATCACGGTGCCCCAGTTCGTTGAAAACACATTGAATTCCATTTTGTGCGCTATAGACAGCCTTACAGCTGCGGAGACCTCGTATACTGAGGTTGAATGACCAATGAGGGACTAATATATTGAGATTTGGGAACGACACAGGCAAACGTGACAGGCGTTGCCCTAGGGTACTTGTTTTGTATACCCTGCAGCCGTGTTCTAACGACGCACCCATGCAAGTGGCTGAAACTTGTACGCTATCACATGTTGTTTGTCGATCAGGTTATGGGTTGCTGCACCATTCTGTAGTTTGCTGCATATATGGAGATAAATTATTTTGTGAAGATGCGGCATTACACCCAGCCTTGGCTGCACTAAAATTAACAGCATACTGAGTGTCAGAATTGAGTTGAGGTTATTTGAAGTTATTTGGGTTTTGCCTGTAGCGTAAGGATTGTTTGCCGACTACGGAAGCATTTACGTCTTTGTCTAGCGCTTCCCCTCTGATGTGCCTTAGCAGAGGGTCCACAGGGCCTTCTGAACCATTCTTTGAGCCGGTTAGGGTTCAGTTCCAAGCTGGCGAAAAAATAACGGTTCGGTTCAGTACCGGTTCAGTTCCGGTTCGGTTCAACACCCTGTGGCGCACTCATATTAGAGTGCGCCACACTCTAATATGCCTGGTGCACGTGACTGCGGCTCTTGATCACGCGCGCGTGTGCGTAATATCGAATGCTGGTTCAGTTCTGCGAAAGAAGCGCCTGCCATGCACTCGTCTTTTGGTTCTGTGTCGATAATCTCTCAAGGAGCGGCTAGACAGAATGGGGACACGAGCTGTTTGTTGCCCAGGGAGAGGTTCTAAATCCATTTACATATATGGTGTCGACACACCTCTCGTATATGAGTCACATCCCTAGGCCAAAGTTTTTAACGACGTACTTCTATAATTGCATCATTGCAGATAATAGGCAAAGAAACGGCACTGGTCATCATCTTATTTTACCGGGCATCTCTGGCTCAAGGTAACCCTGCTTTTCGCACCTTGTACTAATTTGCCTCTGTCATGAGCAATGATGGAACCTGGCTAAACCTAGCAAAAAGAAACTGAGTCAAACTAAAAGAGATAAACGGCGACACAATGCCACTGTTTACTTTCTGTGCGGTAACTACAGCCACAACATCCGGCACACATTTGCGAGACAGGTTCGGCACGGTCGCCGAGTATGCGGCACAAGCCTGACGATGCCGCATGTGCCTACATCATGTAGCCCCTGCGCATGCGCTGCCTCTCCTGCTGCGCCTGGAGCTTCTTGATCATCGGCGACAGGATGGGGGGCTCGTACGCGATGATGGTGTCGGCGAAGAAGGTGAGGCTGTTGATGACGCACAGCGAGGCAGCCAGCAGGCCGGGCGTGTCAGCGGCGCGCGTGTTGGCCTCCGTGATGTAGGTCAGGCTGGCTACGATGTAGGCGACGCTGCCCAGCACGCCGTGCACCCGGTAGAAGATGGAGTAGGGCACGTCCGTGCTGCCCATGAGTACGGCGAACAGGATGATGGTGCAAGTCACGAAGAAGCAGAACGAGATGAGCGACAGGAACAGGGCATGCGAGTCCATCAGTACGTGGTTGGAATCGGTGTCGAAGTGCGAGTACACCAGGAAGGTGAGCGCCATCAGGCCCGACACCACCTGGAACACCTTCATGGCTCCCGAGAAGGTGTTGAGGTAGTTCAGGTGCTTCGTCATCGCTGCGCCGATAGCGTCGTCCGGCACTGAGAGATGAACTCGTCGGCACCGCGCGCTCGGCTTTGTTTTAGCCGCCTCGTCGTCTTCCGTCTCTTCGTCGAATGAGACGGCTGCTTTCAAAACACTGAAAAGGCTATGTGACTGAAGAATTATTCTGCCAGCTCGTTACAGTTTTCAGTACTCAATATGCTTTCTTTTTTTTTTTTTTTCATTCACCTCATTTCGCATTTTCGCATTTTAACAAGTTCATAAATAAGGACTCCGTAAAGATTAAGAGTCAGGCTACATATTGTATAAGGACTGAAGCTGTTCACTCAAATAATTTCTTGTTTTCGACTTTTGCACCTCAACTAACCTGTTCGTAATATTAGTGATAGCAGATTCAAAAAAAAAAAAAAAAAGGTGGTCTTTCTCTGTCCGACAGAGCAATTGCATCACATCATCAATAACATCCTCGTCTGATTTGAACACCTCCATGTTTTCTGGAAGAATCAGGGGTACGTGTCCCTTAAGACAATTCGAGGTTTCGTTTACAAGATGACATCAATTACATTGCCGTTTCTCACTATTAAATTTACGCAGGTCTAGTCCAGTGGTCTCTGCCATTAAAAAAAAACTGATCTAATACCTTCTACTTTTTCTTCTCTCGTCGATTACTTTATTCAAAGAAAAAAGCTTCTTAAAGCTCCACTTCGCAAACTCGGTTTGCATCTGAGTGTTTCGGTTTTAATCTTCCTGGGGCGCCAGCATTACTGGATTTAGCCACAGAGACGAGTTTGTTGCAATATGCGAAATGATTTACTCCAAACAAAACATTTATCATGATTTTGTTTGTCCTAATCTCACTATAATGTTTTTCTTTCAAAATGTTTCTGTTCCGTACCATTAAAAAAATCCTGGGACTTTACGTGCCAAAACCTCGATGTGATTATGATCGAGGCACGTCGTAGTATAATTTCGTCCGGTATAATTTTTTTAACCACGTGCGTTTCTTTAGCGTGTACCTAGATCTAAGTATATGAGCATTTTGGAATTCCGCCCCCATCGGAATGTGGCCGCCACGGCCTGGTCTGCATCGTTGAGCGGAGCTTCTCTTTCAAATCTTTTATTTGTCTGTTTATCTGGTCTGATTACTCACTTAGGCACTATTCTTTATTTTTCCAGTTCCTTTTTTCATACCCTTTTCGTTTCATTTCTGTATTTTCTTATATTTTATTGCGTTTATCCTAACCCCCCGACTCCCCATTATGGTCACGACCCTGCACTGCTGGAGATGAGCATCATCATCGCAGACGCAGACGTTCGAGCCCGATGAGCCAGTTTTCGTATCCCGGCCGTGGTTACGTGTCATGTTTGAATGAATCAACAATTCATGGCACCCGTCAGCGCGAGCGGCAACGAGAAGGAAGAAGGGTCGGCATGGTGAGCGCACGTTGTCACTGCCGCACCCCGCCCACAGCCGCGTTCTCTCGGAAACAGTGCAGCGCACCGGCGATTGTGCAACGCCGCAGTTTGCGCCACCATGACATGGCACGTCTACTACATTCGCACCTTCACGGGCTCGCTCAAGATCTTCCAGGTGATCGCGGCGCTCACTGCGATCGTGCTGCTGTCCGTGGCGCACTACGACCTGACTTCCAACTACCTGACGATGCGGCCGCACGCGTTGCTCATGGCCATGGTGTGCTTCAGCTTCTTCCTGACCAGCCTGGTGATCTTCATGTCCATCGTGATGGGCAGCACAGACGTGCCGTACTCCATCTTTTACCGGGTGCACGGCGTGCTGGCCACCGTCGGCTTCATTGTGTCCGGCCTGACGTACATCAGCCAGGAGAACCACCCGGGGCCCGCCAAGACGGGCCTGTTCGCCGCCGCGCTCTGCGTACTCAACAGCCTCACGTTCTTCGCGGACACCATCATCGCCTACGAACCGCCCATCGACAGCCCGCTCGGCATGGACAGCAGCAAGTGACGCCGGCCGCCGCGCCGTCTGCACGACGCGTCGGCGGCGAGTGTATCGCCAGTAAAAATGCGCCGCGCTCTGCTTCGCTGTAATAGCAGACGAATCCCTTGCACGGTTCGCACAGCACAACTAGTAGCATGCATGTCGAATGAACGCACGATGACATGCACGCGAGGCCACCGTCGACCATCTGGGCTCAATCGGACTCGCGGTGTCCACTGTTCAGTGGGAACAACTTATTACTGCCCGAAGAGCCAGAACTACATGGCGATAAAGTGATTATTTAGTGCATTTTGTTACTTACTCGCACCATCAGTGAGATTCACATGTATCTTTACGGCTGCTGCCGCGAATGATGCGTTGTCTAAAAAATTATCTGCGCTGTGCTTAATAATTAGGTTTTTGTGTGTGTGTGTGTGTGAAACGCATTGTAGACCGGCATGGTGCAACCAACTTTGCCAATTAACTCTCTAGAAAGAAGCGAAGCGGGTACTTACTGGACCGCAAGACAGGATTCTGCTAATACAAGTACTTTATGTATACATCGTGCTAAAGCTGGAAGTTGCAGCCGCCTCACCCTTGTATATTTTTTTTTTAAAAAAGAAAAGAAAACTTGCCTTACGATACAGCCGGCTGTTGTCACGTGACCGAGCAATCCATAGACCAAAGTGTAGAGAAATGCCGTCGATTACGTAACAAACGAGTGATTCATAACGCACCACGCTAATGACATAACACAAAAAGTGGAAGTTCTTTTTTTTTTTTTTACTTGCAACTGTATACCACGTTTTCTTAATTTTTTTTTCATAATTACAAGACATCTCTGGCGCTGTAGAAATAAATATCAGTTCAAAACGTTCTTATGTTTTGTACTTTTTCGTCCAATTCATGGATCGTTATATCAGAAAAAAAAGGAAGGAAGGAAAGAGTGGAGAAGGAAAGGCAGCGAGGTTAACCAGCTCAGCACAACCGGTTTGCTACCCTGCACATGGGAGCTGGAAGTTGCAGCCGCCTCACCCTAGTATATTTTTAAAAAGAAAAAAAAAAAACTTGCCTCACGATGCAACCGGCTGTTGGAAAAAAAAAAAAAAAAAGAACCACCCGGGGCCCGCCAAGACGGGCCTGTTCGCCGCCGCGCTCTGCGTACTCAACAGCCTCACGTTCTTCGCGGACACCATCATCGCCTACGAACCGCGAAAAAAAAAGTGGTACATACATGGACCCATGCTGGTGCTTTAATTAAGTTTATTGTAAAATGAACCATAGATGACTAAACATACATTATTTTTGGCAGAATATAGATGGGCAATGATACGACTCCAATAAAGTCGAAGTCTAATCATGCGTTTGACAGTTCGTTCTTTCTATATTATTTTTCACTGCTCAAGCGAATAAAAAAGAAATCGTGACTGGTCGACCACATTTCATGAAAGCGGTTGTCGTCTTTGCAAAATAACGGTTTAGTGCGAAGCATTTGATGTGACGTTCTTTTCAAGCGGCATTTGTTCTGTGTTTAAGGCTAAATGAAATAAATATCGCCCCACGGACAACGCATATACATAGTGTAATCTGAAGGCACCCGATACACAATAAAATATTACGTCCTTAAGTGTGTTAGTGTGTTGTTTGTCTTTATACCATCCAGTACACCCATTAACACTCATTTAGCTCGTCACATCCCATAATAAACTTGTGGAGGAAAACACGATTAGACAATAATAAAATTAACACCAATAAGGGATGGTAAATTGGTGCTGAGCATCCTTTGAGCACCCTATAAGATGGATGTTCCGATATACACATAAGTGTTTTCGCTATATCGTGAACCCAAAGGGTTATAACGACAGTTTTTGCTGCGACTCAAGGTGCAATTTGATGCAAGATTCCTTAAATGAATCAGCCTGATGATGTAAAAACATTTAGGAATATCTTGATTGTAGAAAGAATAACAATCATATTCCTGAATATTTTTGCGGGTCAATACATTTATTATATTAGAGGGCGGTTTTAGTTTTCATTAGCCACACTAAAATTTCCGTGCCGATTTACTATCGCAGCCTAGCAAAGACGCAATGACATCCACATCTGTCAATGCTCCTGGTTGTACGGACACGGCCATAAATACCCCGAGAAACCGCCGTAACGCGACCGCGGAAAAAAAAAAAGAAAAAGCACGCGCTATTCTATTGCTGTGAAGGTGGATTACAAGCGAAGCAGTTTAGCACATCACATAGAGGTGACACAGAATTTAGATCAGAGGTATGAGCAAATTTTACTTATCTTGAGTGGTGACGGCGATCATCCCGATCGAAGAAAGACACACGCACACACACTTTTATTTTGATCGGCGGTCTTGGTCGACGGCATACATTCGCGTGGAAGATTACCGCCACCTCGGGGGGCCGGAGGAAAATATATACAGACATGCGCGACGCGACCGCCCCGCCGGGAGAGTGGAAGGAAACCAGGCACGCAAGCGCTTGGAACGACGACAAAGAGAGGGCGCTGCGATCGTACACATGGCCGACGCGGGTCGCACAGCGGCAAATCTTTTAGAAACACTTATTATCTACCTGAGAGTCTACTGATCTTGAAAATGGTGCCTATTGATAATTAATGTACTGGAAATGCATATCCAAGTGGTGATACATTATATAAGCTTTTGCATGGAATGAAGTGATTTTGCATCAAATTCGGAAGCTGAGCTTTTGCACACGCAGATTTGTTGACGGACACGAAAAATCCACGGAACACTACCCATAGACAGCTTCGCTCCAAAAGAAAGAAAACGCGTCATGCCGCAATTCGCATCGTAAGTGCTATTATGTGCTAAGTAGCTAGCCAATATCAGATTTCAATCCAAGCCATTTGTGTGCAGGCAGTTTCGGCCTAACTAAGTTCGCTTCAGATAGAGACGTACTATCGCGCTCAATTTGAGTCACAACACGAGAGTCCGTTTTAGAGCGCAGCTCCTAGGTGCCCGTTCCTGCATTGAGCGTCGGCGTCCCTCGGCGTCCTCAGCGTAACTGAGCGAACGAGCGCAGAGAAGGATGAAAGAGCGAACGCGCAGCCCAGCGGGGAATGAAAGACGGTGATAGCGAAGAGAGCGCGAGGAAGAAAGCGGAGGACTATGGCGAAAGCGTGAGAAGAAAAGTGTAGTGCCGCGCAAGAAGTGTTCTGCGGCAACTATCGCTACGAGATGGTGCCAGAGTAACGCGCGCCATCCGTTCATCGATGACGCCATCGATAAGGTATGCGGCGAGCGCGTCCACCGATACCATATATGGAAACAAAGCGCTGCATGAGCGGAGTGCGAAATATTTTATTTCACCATCATAATTAATGCCAGCGCTAAAACATCCCTATATTCTTATAAGGCTTATATCGTATAAACCGGATTATAAGTCGAGGGGGAATATAGGTCGACCCCCTAAGTTTAAGTGAAAAAAAAAGAGGGCGAAAAGGAATACAACCAAAAATCGCCGATACGCATTTATTTTCGAAACGGCACCGCTTACCCACCACCGGGGTTGTAGTCTCACTCGTCGGAAGTAGCAGCACTGTCCTCGGAAGACCTGAGTGAATTTGAATTGAATTGAATTATGGGGTTTTACGTGCCAAAACCAGTTCTGATTATGAGGCACGCCGTAGTGGGGGACTCCGGAAATTTGGACCACCTGGGGTTCTTTAACGTGCACCTAAATCTAAGTACATGGGTGTTTTCGCATTTCGCCCCCATCGAAATGCGGCCGCCGTGAAGACCTGAGTGGCCTGTCTTCATACAGGCCACTCACGTTTCCGCATCCGCGCGAATATGCGCGTGCGTGCGTGCGTGTGTGCGTGCGTGCGTGCGTGCGTGCGTGCGTGCGTGCGTTCTCCAGATACACTCCAGATACAGCTTTCTGTTGCTCGTTACGTGCTACATAAATGTGTTTTTCCGAGGGTGAAAGGAGCCTGCGAATACACGCAAAGTGCTTCGAGCGGCCAGTCACGCGGCAATTTTGCGTGTATTCGCGGGCTCCTTTCACACCCGGAAAAACACATTTATATAGCACGTATTAAGCAACAGAAAGCTGTATCGGGAGTTTTTCATGTTGCTCTGCAATTTTCTAATTGACACTGTGATATTTAGGACAGTACTTCTCGAGTTAGATAATTAATTACAATTAGCAAATTAAATCTCAGTAACGAAAAAAAATTACTGGTGGCTACTCCACTGCACTGGAAACAATACGCACTAGGTTTGCTTCGCGTAACGCCGTTCCTCTTTTTTTAAATCGTGCTGCGTGATAGCTGGGACACCCTGTAAACTAATACCTGAACAGCTCCAAATTGGCCTGCCGTGTGGCGCAGTGATAGTGTTTGTGTTCCACGTGAAGTTCTTGGTATCGAAACTTCGAATCCACCTCCGTCCATATCTTCCTCGACCTATATTACGAATGAGTTATTTGTCCTTTGATTCAGTATGCGCCGTATTTTGAGAAATAAGCACGTCCTAATTTCTGCTATTTAAAAATGTATTTTTCATTCTGCTTTTAGTTCGACCGACTTACACCCTTCCTTAAGGGTGTTCACATTTGGGTGTTTGTATTTAGACCCCAAGGGTGTCGTCAGTGCGACAAACCTATTTACGCGCCTTTGTGTGTAAAACGGTCACTGCGTATGCATCGCACAAACACGTACTACAGATATTAAAACCACTAAATAGTTGTTCTTCTTGTTTGTTTTTGCTTCCAACGAGATAAAACCCTTTACACCTTTAATGATAAAATGCCGTACAAACGCACTTGACGCAATCCTATTCTTTTTGTGTGTTTTTTTTTTCGTACGGCGTAACTATCACGAAAACACTCACATTGCACCTTTAATAGATTTAAGGATGTACGAAGGACATACTTTCGCAGAGTACATATAAGCCTTATAAGAATGTAGGGATGTTTTGGCGCTGGCATTAATTATGATGGTGACATAACAAAATATTTCTGACAATCTTTGTCTTTACAAAATGATACTCAGTTGACAATTATGCGTTGCCCACTAACACACAAAAGCGTGCACAATAGGTTTTGGTAATGTCCGCAAATAAAGCGCACACGCCGCACTCGTCGTCCCGACTGATGCTTCCTGTTTGCTTTCACCTGTAGGCTATATTCGGTTTTACTCTGAGGTTCCTGTATTATGAATTGGCGACGTTAGTGCTGATCATGGTGAGTTAGTGCTCGCAACAAAATGCAAAGATCGCAATGCATTTTTTTTACTTCGTTTGTTAAGTAAATATTCGGTCAGAGGATGGATGAGTGACTTCGCACCGTACAAAGATTGTCTATTTGCGACCTTCCAGTTAAGTTATGCTTTCTGTTGCTGCCTGAAGGGCGTAATTTTGTATTATACTAGAGGTGTGCGAATAATCAAAATTTCGAATACGAATCGAATAGTTCTCGCTATTCGATTCACGAGTTCGAATATTCGAAGTTGTCGAATATTCGCTTAGTCCGACTGCAAGCGGACATCAAGAGTTTTTAAAGTCTATATGTATACAGGAGGAAAAACTGATGAAAGTGAATAGTCTTCCGAATGATTCTGCTGCAGGATAACCGCGGTTGTTGCGCAGGCGCAGAAGTTCGTGGGCGAGTGCAAGGAGGAAATCATTTATGCACAATAGTTTCGAGTTGTTAAACACGCATGCCTCGCCTTACGCAATCTACGAATTTCCTCTCCATATTTAGGCAAATCTACTGATTATTTGGGCAATGTCACCATGCTTGGATGCCTTTGAAGATGACGTGCAGTAATGTATGGTAACGTGCTTCGCTCCTTAAATGAGCACTCTACAGTTCTACGTGCATCTGCTGACGCGCTCAGTTTTTGTTTACTGTCATTGTCATAGCGCGCCAGATACATTCACATTTCCTTCGTTGTCATTTACAAGTTCTTCAAATGAGCTAAAATTTCCAGTTGATAACCGCGTTAAATGTATCAAATAACGTAAATGAGCCTGTTGTTACCAAACAGACCACACGACAGTTTTTATATTTCACTTTGTTTATAAGTGATAAAATATGCAGTATTCGATATTCGAAATCTGTTTTTTTTTCATATTTGTATTCGATTCGATCCGGAAATTTCATATTCGCACACCCCTAATTTATATCCATGAAAATCTGATTTTGCTGAGGGTGTAATGCTGCGAGTTCCAATAGCGTACTGAATTTGTCTGGTTGGTACATTTAGAAACTTGAAGGTAACAGCGCTAAAACAGGAGATGAGGGGATACAAACACGGCGCTGACGAACAAACAATCTTATTGCTTGTCGACGTCAATATATGCTGAGAGTGCAATAATAATAAAAAAAGAAAGAAAAACTAGGACACACGACATCACCGCCAACAGCACGATGTCACGCGCTAGATAGCTACATGATTTCATTACGATGTAGGTACAGCAAATTCCGCCCACGAAAGGGTGTTTCTTCATGCAAAACCCCCATTTCGAGGGGTGTTACGTTGCGACTATGTGTTGTTCTGGCCTCAAATTCATGGTTTGCGTTTCTGTGCAACCGTGACGGTCGTGACCTTCGTTGTCGCGGTAGAAAAAACAATGGATATTATTCGTGCCGAGCAGTCGAGCCTGTAAACTTGGCCAAAAGCAAAATCTGACTCTCATATATAGGTGTGCCTTTCTGATTATGGGACGGCGGGGCAGAGCGAGGTCGCCTACAATGCACCCCATCCTTCTTTCCACGTACAGAAGGAATTTCACAGCCTCAATTAAAGTTAAGTCGCTCGTCTGTGCAAGCTCGCTCGTTTGTGCCGATATGTTTTCACGTTTTTTTTTTTAACAGGATGTCTTTCTGACGGGGCAAAAGAGATCGGTGGAAAGAGGGGTCGAGGGTGTGCGTAAAGGCAAAGTATATAAAGCAATGAAACTTGAATTTCAGCTAAATCTCACCTGCATTGCTCGGCAAGCTCAACTGCAAGAAAAAAAAAAGTAATTTAAAAAAGAACGTAACGAGGCACTTATTTTTTTTGACGGTGTACAGAGCCCCGGCACCCGCTGTGTACATTTATATATATATTCGCGATTTGCCTGCAGCCCTGGAACGACTGCTCTCGCGAAGAGCTTGCAAGCAGCTTCACAGATATAGCACACACTCGTTCCTTGTATTTCGTGAAATTAATAACCGGCGAATCATTCCGAAACTGTGGGTCGAATACGTGCTGAGTTAGCAAGCCGCTTTTCTAATACGAACACCCTGATATTCCTGCAGATGACGTGGCTCTGGCCAACGACTACGTGGACCGTGTGCTGGAAAAGATGCGCAGCGATCGCGACTTGTTGGCCGCGATCGACCCGCTCCAGGTGCCGGACGTCGGCGAGAACAGCTTCCAGATCACGGGCGGCCAGGTGCTCGGCCTGTCCGCCTTCTACCGCTCCGGCAACAGCACGGTCCAGCTGTCGCACGACACAGCCATCGTGACCACGCCAGCGGCTGTCAACGACGTGTTCTTCACGGGCCGACACCGGGCGTCGCGCTTCGGTCTCACCATCAGCGGCGACATCGAGGCTTCGTTGAACCGCGTGTACACGATCATCGTCTACCGAGCGCCCATCAAGGGCGGAGAAGCACGCCTAGAGTACTTTCAGGCCAGTATATCCCTTTCTGTCAAAAGTTTCCTGAGTATCGTTATCGTGCACGCTGGCAGCTGGCCATTGGCCTTGTATAGTGCTGGATAGCGTACGCCCAACCTCGACATCATCGAACGCTGATTTGCAGAAAGTGCTGGAGTTGGAGTAAAAGGACAGGGAGAGAG
Organism: Dermacentor silvarum; assembly: GCF_013339745.2. Lineage (NCBI taxonomy): Eukaryota > Metazoa > Arthropoda > Arachnida > Ixodida > Ixodidae > Dermacentor > Dermacentor silvarum. The sequence goes on along the minus strand of NC_051154.1, from coordinate 77,568,929 downwards.
GATAAAGCAGAAATATTTACATATTCCGATTGGCATTGAGTGCCCACGGTAAAACCACAAATGAGGCAGTACAGGGTGACATGGGTTGGGCTTCTTGTGAAGTCACAGAAGCGCAGATCAAATTTAGCGTAAAATGAAATCCTGAGGTTTTACGTGCCAAAACCACGAGTTATGAGGCACACCGTAGTGAGGGCCTCCGGATTAATTTTGACTGCTGGGGGTTCTTTAACCTACACCCAATGCACGGTACACGGGCGTTTTTTTTTTTTTTTTTTTTTTTTTTTTTTTTTTTTCATTTCACCCCCATCGAAATGCGGCAACCGCGGCCGGGATTTGATCTCGCACTTACGGGCTTATAGTAGCGCAACACCATAGCCACTACGCCACCACGGAGGGTAAATTTAGCTTTGAGGAAAGACTAAGGAACATTGATTAAAAGAAATGGTCGGCTAAAGTGCACAAATAGCTGTACCTCAAAAGCGTGGACACGGAATGGAGGAAGAGGTCAAGAAAACTGGCGATCAAGTATAGGGTAATTGAAAGTGCAAATAGACCACCAGGAGTCATCAAAAAGAAAGTGAGAGAAACACGAGATGGTAAATTGGATGCAGAGGATGGACGCAAAAAAAAAAAAAAAAAAAGACCATGAAGATTTACAGACACGGCAAAAACGAAATCAGGAGGGAAAATCTGTATGGTAACACATAAATAGCGAGAGCAGTGCCTTGCTATTTGAGACGCGAGCTTGCTGCCTGATGAGGACAAAAACGTACCGGAGCAAATATGTGCCACAGGATGAGGCATGGGGGAGGGGGGTGTGGTTGGCTCACGGTTCTTCCACCGTGGGCTAAAGTAACCACTGTAGCTATAAACCCTCAAACTTCAAACTAGCGACACTTCCCTTCCCCTCCTTCACTCCTCATTGTCTCTCCTCCCTCGCCCGCTCTCTCCTCGACCGTGGCGCCGCCGCCTACGCTGTTGCAGCGTAGCAGACGACCTTTCACCGAGGGAATGAGTGCATAGCCAGGCGGTGCGCTTTAGAGGTTTGCGCTAGCAACCTACCTCCTATTAACTTCATGTACAACATAAAATTTCTGTCGGCAAGCTTATGCAAATTTAGTAACGGCAACCTTTTTTGTTTTCCTGACTATTCCGCAAAGAAAGTATCTAAACGAGCACTAACACTAACGTACGCTATAATTAAGTACGCAATTTTGATTACGGCGGTGTCGTGACATGCTTGTTGCGAATGGTTGTAAATGTCCGTTTTAGAATCACGCACTACCGTACCGGCCACCAATAAGCCCTCTTGCAACCTAGATAATCCGCGCCGTCCTTGCCAATTGAATTCGATCGTGGCTCGTATCAGCTATTACGAATAAAGGCTGGCACAGAGGCTGGCAGAAGGCACGCAGGGTCGCCACTGTGACCGTTCGGTAGTGTATTACATCTACAGTACTAGCGACGTGCCAGTCTTAATTCGTGCGTGCTTGCCAATCTTCACGCAAAGTCTCGGACAATGCGCGCTGGCGGTATTATGTCTGTAATGCCTCAAAGACGACAGAAATACGCGCGGCCGATCATTGAGTCGGGACTTTGCATACATAGCAAACGCAATCAGTTTTAGCAATCGACAAGAGAGCATATTCCCCTGACTAACAAAAGCGAGAGTCGTGAGCTTCCGTTGAGGAAGTCATTTTTATTGTCTGCCTGGTTAGTGACTGATTACGACGTTATAATTCGTCACGTGTTCGCCGGCCCTTCCCGAAGCGACGCACTTGTTTTCATGAACCGAGTTGCACCCTCAATAATTTCGAGGGGCATGCATTGAAGACTATCTTCCAAAATAACATTTGCGCGATTTGATTTTAGCAACATCCATGACTGCACAAACACATATCCGTGTTGTGGTAAATGAAATAATGTTGTAATAGTGCTGAAAGATTACACAACAATGAGCAACTTTATGTAATTTGTGCTCAATCATTTGACAGGAGTTTTCGATGAATCGATTCTGGCAAACGAAAGCGCAGCAGCTCACGACGACGAGAAGCGCCACGAAGCGGCGTCGTTTTTCTCATAAACTAAGTTCACTGCGCGCGCAAACAATCTTTACACTACACGCACGCAGGGGTAACTGCGCCAATACGTGTTCCACGCTAGTATGGTCTCTAGAATATTAACGCCAGTTCGTCGACACTCCTGAAGCAGAGATGGCGGCGGAGCGCGAATGTAAACAAACGAACCCGGTGCTACGTGTCCCACGTGACGCCACTAGGCTAATAGCGACGCGGCGGCGGCCTTGGAGCCGACGAGCGAGAAGGAGCGGAGTCGTCACGAGGCGGCATTCTTCAAAGCGTGCAGCTACTTTACGAAGTTTGAAGGGCTTTACGGTTGGCGACGACCAACACTGTCAGTGCCAGAAGCCGCCGGTCTGTACGTGCAACAAAGTTGGAAAAAAAATTTTTTTGTTCGACGGCTACCAATACGGTTAGACGTACTCGAACGGTTAGGGCCTATACAACAGAACTATAGAACCACGACAAGAACGAAACCGCCTTTATGTTTATGACAGTGCAGCAGGAGACATGTGCACACGAGCTGTCAGGCATTATAAAAAAAGGAAATGTGGTATATTTATTTATCCTTGTCCATTAAGGGGCGCGGGAGAAGTCGGGACACAAGACATTTACAAAAAGTTTGGGCTGACCTGCTAAGTTCGAGACGGTTGGCAACTCGTTTATAATAAATTTAGTCAAAGTGAAATTTTTTTGCAGTTGGCCTTTAACGATACCTTTTGGCACTCTTGAAACGTACTAAATATAACCGTACGTTTGCTAAATAATGCTGCCATAAGAGCCTGAACCGATGTACGTAAACGCAGGGCCAATTCGAGCGATATTGCTAAAACATCGCTTTTTCTTCCATGCGGGTTTCTGAAATACTACCCACCATTGTTTTCGTCGTTTCAAAGTTGAAATCAAGGACGCACGGCGCGTATTGGCCAGATACCTTGAAACCATATACAGTTTCATGCTAACATTTTAGTAGGAAACTCTTGCGCTTGAGACCTCAAAGTCAGTGCTATGGAGCCGGTTTAATTTGCTGATCGGGATGACGTCACAGCGCAGACGTTATAATTCGTCACGTGTCAGCCGGCCTTTTACGTGCCAAAACCACGATTTGATTATGAGGCAGGGGATCGTTGACGTGCCACCAATGCACGGTACACGGGCGTTTTGCATTTCGCTTCCATCGAAATGTGGCCACCGCGGCTGGGATTCGATCCCGCGACCTCGTGCTTAGCAGCGCAACACCATAGCCAATAAACCACCGCGGCGAGTCATCCCGATGAGGTTGCCACAGACGTGACCTCGTCGGTATTGGCACGGCTGAGACAAAGAAATAACTGGCGAGGGTCGGACGCATCCGCAGGTGGACAATATGGAGGGTCTGAAGGTGACGCGCATCACGGGCGTGTCGTCGGCCTTCAACTGGCTGCTCAAGATCGTAGCCAACCGCGTGGCGCGCCACTTCCAGGGACGCATCGAGGCCGCTCTGCAGGATGAGGTCTCCAAGTTTATCGCCACGCAGGTATATGCGCGCATTATCTATTGTGGACTGCAGTGATAATGTTGGTATTTGGACGATTTTGTATGGAAACAGTTATTTTTTTTAATTATATGGTATTTAGGAGATGTTGACGCCTTTAATTGGCGCCGGCTATTCCTTTTCACATAGAGGTATGAAAGAAAAAAAAAGAATTAACCTACACGCATTAAAATTAAATGTCCACTCCAAATCACAATAACACAAAGTCCAGTCACATAAGTACGCTACTCGTAATACCACACTAAATCTGAAAGTCAACTCAGAAAAACGGCATACAAAGTTCAGTCATATAGGTGCACTAAAGTAAACACAAAGTCCGGTCACGTAACTATACTAAAATCACGGCACATAAGATAGCATGGATTCGATTCAAATGAAAGTACATGAACCCAGGTGTCGAATTGACCATAGAGTGAGTTTATCACAGATAAACACTCTTTTCAATAGTTTCCGAGGATATTAATTGCTCGCTTCTAGAAATCTTTGGAGGGCCATTAACGCTCGTCTTTGCAACGAATATGTTGGCCAAGGACCTAATATCTTCCTGAGGCTGAAGGGCCTGCCTTCCAATGTCTTTAAATCACGTGCTAAACGTTGTCTGTGTGTGTCGTGTCACGGACATTCTAACAGAAGATGCTGCACATCCTCATCCGCGTGGCCACAAGTACATTCCGGACTATCAGCTCTTGAAATTTTTTGTAGAAAATGTTTTGTGTACGCGGTACCGAGCCGCAGACCGTGAATGAGTGTTTCAAAGGCTCTGGTTGTATTCAATGTGGACGGGGTTTAGTTATATAGCGGAGACAGATGCAAACGAAATGTTGCGAAGCGACGGCCCGAGGAGACGAGCTACCCGTCCCTACGGCAGAGCATCTGTAAGCGGCCATTCTTCCCCTGCCTCCAGTCATACCGGAGCCGAAGTCCACGTTACTTTAACGTCAAAGACCACCCACCCTTATTTCGGGTGGCGGTATTGTGCGCTTAGCGTTTTACGGGGAATCCCTCAGTTCGCGCGGCTGTTGGCGACTTGCGCGCTGCAGTCGGGACCTGTAACGTGAAGACGAAAAGCTGTGACATCGCATCTGCCGCTGGCGGTCAGAAAACTGGCCGCCCTAAAAAGAACGGCTCACTGGCTTTCGTTTGAAATTTCATCTGTTTGCGGCGTATATTGGCGTGATTGCAGACACCACTGTCACCGCACGATGCATCGTGCTTGTTCGTTTTCCATGCCCATACCTGGTGAAGGGCCCTTTAATGAGCAGCGGGATAGACAAGAACGAAGACGCCACAACAATGATTATGGCGTCTTCATTCATCGTCAAGGGGACGATATAGAAGTACGTGTCACTGAGCTTAGATGGTGGTTTACTTTCACGTGCCAGTTGCATTAACTAGTATTTTGATAAATTCATTAGCTCAAAAAACAAATCGTGAACGGGGGTGTACGTCGGCCCTGTCTGAGCTCCGCCAAGGTGGGTGTGTGCTATAGCCCTATACCCGTCACGGAACCACTGAGTCAGATGTCCTAGTTGTGAACTGCCCGTTTTCCACCCACAATGTCGTATAAAAGGAGGACGTAACCGCGAAGCGGCCACAAGAGACAATGATATCTCGATCGCGTTAGAAATCATGTCCGCTTTGCCAAATAACACGGTTACATTAAGCACTTAAAATCTCTTCAAGTTAGTGAAGCCTCTTGCGTCAAAATTTTAATCGCGATAGCAAGTTATATTAGTGTCTGCATGGTTCGTGTGTCAAGACTATTGTGTATTTGATAATATGTCTATGTCGAAAGTGGAAAAAAAAAACGAAAAAATACGCAAGGCGTGCATCAAAATCTCGGAGACACCTGATGCACCGATTGATGAGCAAAAGTATCTACATACGTCTGCAGCACCGTCAGCAATTACGCGTATATGGTCACTCCAGGAGAATTTTCGCCGCCGCCGCTGCCGTTGCCCTGATATTCCGTATTTAAGTTCAATTCCGGTAAGATAATATCGCGCCCCGCGCGCCGAGGGCAAGCGTGCAAGAGTGAGCCGAGGTGAGCCAAGGGCGAGCCGAAAATGGTCTCCAGATTGGGTAGAATTAATCGTATATAAACCCTAAAAATACTCGAAATGTAATGGAAAATAAGCATTTGCGCGCAACATGTGCACGAACAGCGCGTAAAGTTAATTCCGTATATCTTTAAGCAAGATCCGATGGCTATTTATAAACTAAGCTGTGAGTGAGAGGGTGCGTTTGCAGGCGCACCATCTCACTTAATTATAACTAGATGGCGCAACCATGACCAGCGAGGCACACGGTATCGTGTCCGATCGCGCGTCTCGTCTGAAGCCTGTTGCCGCATTTCGCGGTCTGCGCTTGCTTGTTGGTCCGTACAGAGAACTCAACCATATACCGTACGAGATGTGACAAGCACAGCTTTGTTAAATACGATGAAATTTACTGTTCCAGCTCACTATATACAATCATATTTTGTACCGACATCGTGTACTCTAACAAAATCTTTGTCCCACAACGATAATCGTCGTCTAACCCGCCGTGGTTGCTTAGTGGCTACGGTGTTGGGCTACTACATAGGCACGAGGTCGCGCGATCGAATCCCGGTCACAGCGGCCGCATTTCGATGGGGGCGAAATGCGAAAACACCCGAGCACTTATATTCAGGTGCACAGAATCCCAGGTGGTCCAAAGTATTCGTGAGTCCCCCACTAGGGCGTGCCTCATAACCAGATCGTAGTTTTGGCACGTAAAACCCCATGAGTGTTTATATATATATATATATATATATATATATATATATATATATAATCGTCATCTACCGTGCGTGCCTTTTCTTTCTTTAACGCTGTGCGCACAGTACTTTCGAGTCACGAACGGCATGCGCTTTATCAGCGAGACATAGCATTCTTGTCAGGGAAGTAGCAAGTACAGAGTTTTCGAGAAAGGAAACGCAGACAAGACAGTTGACGATTATTGTTGTGGGACAAAGATACGCCAGCGTGGCGTGCGGTCACGGCGCGCGGCCCCCATGCGGTGAATGCATAGGCGCCATGGGCAGCTTTTCCTCAAAAGTTGGTTATATCATGCGCGCCGTTTTCCCGCGCACCCATTGTTGGAGGTCACGTGCTTCAAAAAGCTGAAAAAATGTCTAGGGACTTTAAGGGAGGATGTACCTATTGCGCGCGTCTCCTCCTTTAGCGTGGCCGTGGCTGGTGCATGGCTGTCTGCGCGGCTGAGCGCATACGCGACCACGCGCCCTACGTTGAAGGTAATCTGCTGTGGGTGCAAAGACTAAGGGCACGCTAAGGCGAGCCGAGATGGCTGGTAGCTTTAAGCACGCTGCCTTCCCGAGCGCCTATATAGTGCTAGAGGTTACGCAATCTCAAGATTCGGACACACGGTAAAGCGAGAGGCGTTCGCTCCCCGCGGCGGGCGCTCTTCCCGCTAGCGTTGTGACAGTGAGGGCTTCGCCTTTCGGGCGACACTCCACTTTTTTCCTTTTTAGCTTTTGCACAAGCTCCATCTTTAACTAGAACTGAAATTGAGCTAGTATTATGCGGTAAGCTGAGCCAGTCAGTTTTTAGTCGTTTTCTACACTTTGAGGTCCCCGCAGTCTCTAATAACGACTCCCTTCGATTGTCGTCCTTTTTGCACTCCTAGCGGCAACACTCACGCATGTCGTGAAGTCTGCTGACCTCACGGATTCATTTAACAACAGTCTAATCTCAAGTTTAGGCATGAGGTTGTGTAGTTTGTCCTACTTGCTGCGATCTGGTCCTTTCTCCACGCTCTCTCTCTCTTTTATTTCCTGGCATCTCAAGTTGGACAGAAGCCGCTTTCCAGCACTCTCCGGCAATGGCAGCAGGGTTTCAACCGAGTCCTTTGCCTACCCCGGCGCACCTTTCTGAAGCTCACCGTGGCGTTTACGCACGAGTTCATGAAACCTCCAAATAAAAATGTCAAAAATAAAGCCTTCTTCTTCGTTGTCTCTCTTGTTGGTGCCAAGGTGGTCTCTATACATAACACTAAAAGTAATTGTTAGGACGCGGCAACGACTGCACGTGACGTCAGAAATTTTGGCAGCGTCACCTCAGCGCGACTGTTCATCGTCAAAAAAAAAAGAAAAAGAAAATATCAGATTGCTTTCGAAATTGGCCATAAACGGAACTTGGTAACTTCTGTGAGCGTTTCGGCGCAATATTAAACCAAATACACGAAAGTAAATGTGAAATCCGTGAAATCCGTGAAAGTAAATGTGAAATCCGTCACACAGAAAAGTAGACCGATCCTGGTGATAGTTCAGAAAGGGTCCAAGCTCAATGGCACATACCCCTGTGTGCTCGGGGACCTGTAACGCGCGCCCTTGAACTACCCTTGTCACACGTGAGACCCAAAGAGACAAAATCACCAGCCTTTCCCCTGTCGAGAAAATGGGGGTAAGGGAAGCTTGTCGTCCGATCCTAGCGTGAGGGCTTCCGAATCCCAGGCGAAACGTCAGCGAAGAGCCGCGTATCCCGAGTTTAGGACAAACGAAGCGGAATGATTGCGACAGTGTCGTCTTGCCACAAGCTTCGCTTAACTCCATTTTCTCGACTGTGGAAGGGCTCTGAACGTTTTCACCGAGAGATCAGATAGACAACCAGATCCCACATACGTACGCCAAACCCGTGTGAAGCCGCCAAAGACCACCTTGACTTCAAAAATCCGAGCACATCCGTAAGCACTTCTTACGAGTTGTGAATGCGAAAGCATTAATGTCCAATTGAACGCCGTTGAACGGTCCTTCGAGTTATAAATTCTTCGCGGAAAAGCGAGCGCGTTGAGATGCTTGGCGCGATTTGATTTGGCCTTACCGAGGCCCAGTTAGAACGCAGGCGAAAGCTGGCGCGGACAAGGAACGTGCGGATAACAGAGGCTTCCGAGAGTGATGGTGACGTGGCGTCACGGCCTCTCTTCTCACGCAACACCTGGCGCGCTAATGGGGCAGCAGTTGTTCCTTTTCGCCCGCTCTGCTGCGTCGAGGCGCGCTCGTGACGGAGCGTCGCAGCCAATGAGAATTTACCTACCCTTTCGCTGCTACAGACGAAAGACGCCGGCTTCTTCGCTCAATGGGACATTTGATACTTTGGCATAAAAAAAAGAACTGCATCGGTTGATGATTCATGACATCATGCAGCGCGCGAGAAGAAGCGTTGTAAATAATGAATTTCTTAATTAATTGCGGCACACATTGCCATTTACGAATTGTAGCCGGCGAGCTTGCAAGGCATATCCAGTTAGAATGAATTCTGAGGATGGCACCGTTCTCGAGCCTATGCGCTGTCAAACTTGCGGTAAAGATTGTTCAACTTACTTTTTAATTCTCATAGTACTTGACGCACTTTCCTGGGGCTGTGTATCTAACCGTTTTCCAGCCTACCTGGGCCACTGCGTATAGTCCATGGTCGAATGCGTAGCGCATCGGGCAGCTGTGCTGAGGGCTCAAACTTCAAAACAAAGCCGTTCGATCAACTTGGGTCACTGAGTATGTGGCAATGCACCGCTCTTCAACGAGCCTCTTTCACGCCGACATGGGTCACTGTAGATGCGGGACTGGGTAGGTAGGTACCGCTGTTGGAAGACAGCTCTTTAACGTCGACAGGGGTCACTGGGTATGTCGCTATGGGAAGTGCCGCTTTACAGGGACGAAAAAGATCCTTTAAATTTCTTAGGGGCTGGGTGCAATCGAACCCACGTCACAACGGTTCCCCAAGGACCCGATGCTTTAGCAGGCTGCGCCACAAAAGCACTGGGTAGGTGCCGCTTCTCAACGAACATCCCGCCAACTTGGGTCACTGTGCACGTGCCACTGGGCGTGCGGCAAGCGAGGGAAGAAGTCTCGGCGTTGTTCGCAAGAACCTCCTTGGACGCGCCACGCTTCTTGGCTCGGACGTCGCGCGCCGACTTCTCGGCGGCACCACCAGATGGCGCAGCCTGTCCAGAAAGTAGCGCTAGAGAGAAACCTGGTTGCCACATGACGCGTTTCTCAGCGTTCGCATTCACCGGCGCGGTATGCTTTGCGGAGGCCCCGCGCAGCCTTCGAGGCGGCTCAGCCAGATGGCGCCGAGTGTTCTTAAAGGGCAACTCCGGCGTTTCTTTAACCCATATTAGGATATCGTAATTTTCAAATGGCATTGACAGTTCTGTCAACGGGAGGGTCGTTCAATTTGCTTAGAAATTCAGCAATAATTCTAAATAACCGACAAACCAGGTAGGTACCAAACCGAAACGGGTAGCTGCTTCGTGTGAAGTCACGATGTGTCGATGACGTCAGATCCTACACTACCGTAACGTAAACACGCAGAACGCGTGCTGAACACGCAGTACACGTGGTGCTAACCAGGGATTTGTACACCCCCCCCCCCCAAAAAAAAAAAAAGTTATTTCAGTCCAACCTGTCCCTTATGTTCTTGCAATTTTCAAACGTGGCCACAGAATGCCATGGATGTTTAAATAGATTATTGAATTTAAGGTCCCGCAGAATGAGGCACACATTTTGGCCTTCTATACAGCGTTCGTTCGTGCCCGCCTGTCTCCACCTTCGTTGTAGTATTTTTTGCGCAACATCAACTCGACATGCACCAACAAGGACGAACTCTCTTGTAACATGTAGTTTAATAAGCTTGCTTAAAAGGTTAATTATAGTGTACTTCTGTGAATAAACAGCTTTTCCGTTATAATTTCTTGAAAAAAAAAAGCGTTCAGCCTTGATCAACTAGAACAGCGTGGTAAAAAGAGCGCTAGCCCCTTGACTCCTCCCCCCCCCCCCCCCCCCCCCCCCACTTCCGCTCAAAAACAGATACTTCGTATCGGACTTCGGATCCACACCCCTACGCGTTCTGGTAAACCCCCCCCCCCCCCAAAAAAAAAAAATCGAAATTTTGCATACACCCCCCGTGCGCACGTCAAAAAAGCGCAAATGACGATGTCTTCTGACGCGCCCGTCCAGTCTACTTGTCTCTTCTTTTCTGTGTGTTCCCGTTCATCAGCGCTTGTTACGATGTCTAAGTTCAGTCTTTTGACGACACGGGGAGCTTTGCCAGCTCTTTCGAGCTAGACAGTGGCGATTTCAGCGACGACATGAGCGCTGAAGGATCGCCGTTTGTAAAACCCCTATATATTGACCCTTTTCGCGGCGATCCCGTGGGCGCTGCCATGTTTGATCACGTGGTGAAGCGTCCATTGCTTGCCTCAACTGCCTCCGTTGCCTACTTGTTTACAATGGAAGTGTATGATGCTGGCGCGGCTTAGAAAACATCTGTTTTTGGAGACATCGTAAACGGTGACTGGGTGAACGACATGAAGCTTTGATCACAGCTTCAGAGGACATGCAAAATCGCTTTCGGAGCTGATTAACCTATGTTCAGACGGCGCAAGTAGCGTATATTGTGCTTGTTCTAAAAGCGGGGCTAAATAAGTATTTCAAGCTATCCAAACACTCCGCTCATGAATTGAATCAGGATTAGTGTGTTTTGCTCTGTGTACTTTATTTGGCAAATATTTTGAAGCAGCGGCTTGTCAGTTTCTGACACAGTGAAATTCCTCGGTGCGGCCACTATCTGATTATTTTCTGCCTAATCGCTCGCGGGTGTGCTCAGTTCCGATAGATTTGTTCTTGCTGCGCACAAGGCTTGAAACGTAGCTGTTCTGTACATTGCAATACCTTGTAGCAAATGCGTATTATCCCGAGTAACTCGCTTACTCTTGTGGACCTTCACGAAACATTCAGCTTCGGCCATTCGTGCGACATCGATGTAGTATCGTCACTTATTGTGCGTATATAGTGCGCATATATTCAAGTGTGCGCCCATTCACTTATTCTTGACACGTTGGCGAAAGAGTGGATGTAAGTTTCCGTGCTGGTTGGGGTAGATGTGCGTAAATACTGTGCGCGAAACCTACTTTGACAGGAGGCGGCGCTACTCCCGTTATCATTGTTTAAGGAGCAGTACTCACTCTTGCCGACGTACCAGGGCTGAAGGCCTTTCTTTGAAGGTTAGCAGTAAAACGCTAACCTGACGGATGAGCAAAACGCTAACGGATGAGCAAATTTGTGTATCCTCGAGGAGAGCCGCACATCTCGAAGTGCCGGAAACACGTACGGACAATTGCAGCAGCGGTCCGCGAACTTGGCCCCACGTATTCATTACATTACTTAATATGCCAGTAAATATTTTTTCAGCCAACTACTGCATACGTCTTCAATCCACAGGATTCAAACCAGAGTGAATAGAGCACAGTGCGTTAGCGAAAACTCAGTGGCATTTCCGACAGCTGAGCGCACAAAATGCGCGGTCGCTGAGGAGAGGTATGGCGCGTAAAACCCCTTGATGTTAGAAAGTAGCGACACGCTTTGATCTACGCCGCAACACCCTCGCCTGCGCGGTCAACCTCCTCTTTTTCTCCCCCTCTTTCGCGGAGGCGGCGCATCCGCGACGATGGTTGGCGCTGAGCCGTGCTCCCTCAAGGGCTGCAGAAGATAGCGCCAACCTTTCCCTTTCCCTCAAGAACCACTTATCATATCGCTGAATGGCTGCGGCGCGCGATACTACCCAATCAGGTGACCCTGACGTCACGAAAACGGCGCGAAACTTGCTTTCGCGCGCCTTCAGTTTCTCCCGCCCGCCATGCGCTGTCCAAGTGGTGGTCGCCCTGCCACTCCGAACGTGAGTTTCCTTGTTTTCCCGTCTTTCGGTAAGAATCTGAGCTTTGTTCTCTGTGGAAATGCCTTGTTGCTGCGCGTTTCAATGCAGCAGCAGGTCAAAGAAAGGGCAGCATTATTTTCTATTTCCCGAGGAGAACGGAATGTCGTTGGCCGGTTCCGTGGCTCCATAACATCGGGAGAAAGGGTTTCGCGCCTTCTAAGCACGTCGTTCTTTGCGAGGTGAATCTTACAGCTTTCCTTATATTCGTAGGTGAAGTTGCACTTTTTTTCTAACCATCCATCAGTCCGGTCCGCAACTTTCCGTGCCGCCTAGCTGTAGTTCAGTGCCGTCAGATACGAAATACTATAGTAGCGATTTTCATCGTGCCAAAAAACCTTGAATAAGTATTATTTCGTTGAAATAAACCAAACAGTTACCTTCTTTCCTGCATATATATATATAGGCGTATGAACTTGAGTTGGTTAAGCGAAAGTATAAAAATCAGTCAATTAACAACCGCTCAATGATATCTTGGCAGCCGCCGTGAAGTAAAAAATCCATACACACGGAGGCGAAGTTACGTATCTGGCATGTATTATTCGCGCATGCTCATAAAGTACAAGGGCACGTGCTTCTGATAATTTCCCTCAATTCTGATAAACTTGATATTTTCAGTGCTGTAAGTTAATCATCAAGTTCCATAGTCTTAGAAGTTTCCGTGTGAGCAATCAGCCTTTTCTTTAGAGACTTAGGGTACTCCCAGAGGTGATGAAATGCAATTTCTCGTCGTTTCATAGGGACGGAACACAGACGCGTGTGTAAAGTTCTATGTTGGCTGTTTCGCAAACACAGCAGGTATTTTGCACAGTGGCATTCGTACAAAGGCTTTTGGCCCGCTCATTTTTGCGAATTCACTTTAAGTCAACTATAACTTTCTTCTTGGTTACCTTCTCTGAGCCTTTTAAGAGCCACGATTATGAACCAAATTCTCGTTTACACTCTACGCAGCTTATATTATATGTGCCCAATACACCTCCGCGTTACGGACAACCCAAGTGGCGACGTAGAGGCAAACAGCTCAGCCTCTGCTTGGCACTCATTTTTCGGAGCGCTTGCGCTTGTATTTATCGAAGCGTCCTCAAAAAAAATGTCACGACGTTCTATCGGAAGCGTACTTTCGTCATGACAGTTTCACAAGGGTTAAATCCCCATAAAACGCTTCAAAAGGCCGAATAAACAAGCGATGCTAATGCGGTTGCAGCGAGCCAAAGGACGGTTCAGCGTGCCGTGCGCACCGCGCCGGCCAGGGGAGGGGAGAAATCCGAGGAGAATTGAGGAGGAAAGCGCGCGCGCGGAGGAGAGTGTCGCTACTTTCTAACATCAAGGGGCTTTAACGGACGGACGGACGGACGGACGGACGTCCGTCCATCCATCCATGCATCCATCCATGGATGGATGGATGGATGGATGGATGGATGGATGGATGGATGGATGGATGGATGGATGGATGGATGGATGGATGGATGGATGGATGGATGGGGCTGAACCCTTTAAATGGGGCGGTGGCATACGCCACCTAGCCATGACTACTAACATAATTTGTACTTTGTGGTGGGTGAAATTTCAACCCTGCCTTGATTTTATCCACCAATCAGACAACCTCTGTTTGGTTACTTCTACCCGCTTAAAGTCTATTTTGCCTTCACTGTCCCTAAACCCCAATGCTTTGAAAAAATCAGCCCCGTTGCCTTGCACTGTAGGGTTAAGCCCTTTACAGAAAAGTATGAGGTGTTCAGCCGTTTCCTCTTCTTCTCCACACGCACAGCACAACGTGTCTATACCTTGGTACTTGACTCGGTACATCTTAGTCCGCAATACTCCCGTCCTGGCTTCAAACAACAAAGAGCTTCCCCTAGAATTATCGTAGATATTTTCTTTGGCAATTTCTTGCTTGAAAGTTCGGTATGTTCCCAGTGCTGATTTCGTCTGCATCCCCGTTTTCCACAGACCCCTCTCTGTTTCCTTAACCTTTTTCTTAACCGCTGTTTCCTGGTTTGCACCCCTCCTGCAGTCCAAATATTTGATTGACAGTTTTCTGGTCAGCTTCCTCCATTTTGTATCAACATTCCTCATGTACAAATAACTGAAAACTCTCCTTGCCCACCGCTTTTCTGCCATCTCTCTCAATCGCTCCTCAAATTCTATCTTGCTGCTGGCTTCCCTGCCCTCGAATGACGTCCATCCCATGTCACCCTGTACCCCCTGATTTGGTGTATTTCCGTGTGCTCCCAGAGCCAGTCTACCTACCCCTAGCTGCTTAGCTTCCAACCTTGCTCGAACCTCTGATCTCATGCACAGGACCGCATTGCCGAAAGTCAAACTAGGGACCATCACCCCTTTCCAAATCCCTCTCACCACTTCGTACCTATTGTAATTCCACAGTGCCCTATTTTTCATCACAGCTGCATTTCTGCTACCTTTAGCCGTCACATATTTTTCATGTTCCGTTAGGTACTCAGCCCCATTGTTTATCCACACTCCAAGATATTTGTACTTATCCACCACCTCCAGCGTAACCTCCTGTATCCTATGCTCGCTGCCCTGATTATCATTAAAAGTCATGACTGCCGATTTTTCTTTACTAAACTTCAAACCTAAGCTATCTCCCTCTTTACCACAGATGTACATTAATCTCTGCAAGTCTTCCTTGCTGTCAGCCATAAGTACAATGTCATCCGCATACATCAGTCCTGGTAATGACTGTTTAATCCATTCTCCTTGCTTGAAATCGGAAAGGTTGAAGCCAAGTCCGCTCCTCTCTAATTTTTTCTCTAATCCTTGTAAATACAGCATGAACAACAGAGGTGACAGAGGGCACCCCTGCCTAAGCCCCTGCTGTATCTCTATAGGCCCAGATACCTAGCTTGTTTTCCCATTTTATAAGCACCTTGTTACTTTTATAGATATCGTTTAAAAGATTTCTTTAAAAAATTAAATTATGGGGTTTTACGTGCCAAAACCACGGTTTGATTATGAGGCACGCCGTAGTGGGGGACTCCGGAAATTTGGACCACCTGGGGTTCTTTAACGTGCGCCTAAATCTAAGTACACGGGTGTTTTCGCATTTCTTACTCCATCTTCCACCTCTAGAGTGCCCAGTATGTCCCACAAATCCTTTTGGATTACACTGTCATAGGCTCCCTTGTTATCCAGAAAGGCAAGCCATAGGGGCCTGTGTTCCTTTTCTGCTATTTCAATACACTGTGTCAATGAGAACAGATTATCTTCTAGCCTTCTTTGTTTTCGGAACCCATTTCGTAGTTCCCCCAGCACCTCCTCGCTCTCCACCCATACCTGCAGTCTGTCCTTTATAATCTGCATCACCACCCTGTAAACCACTGACGTCACTCTCATGGGACGGTAGTTGTTTATGTCGGCTTTGTCCCCCTTTCCCTTATATATCATGCTCATCCTGCTCAGTCTCCACCCGTCGGGGGCTTTACCGTCCATTATCATTTTGCTTACTGCCTCTCTTAATGCTTTCTTAGATTTTGGGCCCAATGTCTTTATTAACATAATTGGGATGCCATCAGGACCTGTCGACGTGCTACTAGGAACCCTCTTCTCTGCCCTTTCCCACTCGCTTTGTGCCAGTGGAGCCACTGCACTGACTAGTCCATCCTCACCTGATTGAGAACATGCTATGTTTCGTTCTTTAAATTTTTCTGTCATCATTGTTCTGATATGTTCCATTGCCTCATCTCCCTCTAGTCGAACACCTTGAGCTGTAACTATAAACCTCTGCTATAGGCTAGTCTTATTACTCAAGGAGTTGAGATGTTTCCAAAATTTCTTCGCTGCTTTTCTATCCTTTTTGTTTACTTCTGACAACCATTGGCTCCCCTTTCTTCTGATCTTCTCATTGATCAAATTGGATGCTTCCCTTCTACAGTTTAAGAAGTTATTCCATTTTCTGCCTACATCAGCTTCTGGTTCACCCCTCTGCTTTGAATATCTGTGTTCCCTGGATGCTTCCTGACGTTTCTCTATGGCCTTCTTAACCTCCTCATCCCACCAGCTCTTGGGTTTACGTCTTCTATTCCCTTTTGTCCTGACTCGTACCTTAGTAAGCTCTAGCTCAAATAGTCCTGTTAAATTTGCATATGTCCATTCTGTTTTTGTATCCTCTGAAATTACTTCCTCAATTTGCTGGGTTGCTATTTCAAGCTGCTTTTCCGAGTAAAATATCCCACCTGGTTGTTCATTTTGCCTCCTACCTACTTTCATTTCCCTTCTAAAACTCACCTTAATACGTTTGTGATCACTACCTAGACTTCTGGAGCCATATTCATCTATGCTCATTACATTTAGCCTATCGTGCATCCTATGTGACATTAGTGCATAATCTATCGTCGACTGCAGGCTCCCTACCTCCCATGTTATGTGCCCTTCACACTGGCGCGCCGCCGTAAGCGCCATCTCGTTTCTCTAAAACAAACTGCTCCGCGAAAAGGGTCAATAAAAAGTAGCGACACTCTCCTCCTCCGCCTTCCTTCCTCCTCGTTTCTTCTCTCTTTCGCGCTCCTTTTTCGACCGCTGCGCCGCCTACACCGCTTGAAACACGTGCACTTGTTTATCTTTCGTCGCTGATCAGATTCGACGATCGCCGACTGTGTTCGCCGCTATCGTCTACCTCGCCAGTCGGTAGACGCTTCTCGGGCGAAAATGGCGATGGAGCGTGATCGTAAACAAACGCAGCCGGCGCCCGGCGGCGCGACGGTCCACGTGATGCCATTAGGCCAATACCGACGCGGCGTCGGCCTCGGACAGGGTGTGCGAGGAGGCGGCGGCATTCTTCAAAGCGTGACGCTACTTTTTATATATAGGGGTTTTAGCCGTTTGTTATTGACGCGCCACCGACGCGCGAGGCAGCTGACTTATCGCAATGTGCACCGGCAAGACGAAGAGAATGAGCACCGGTTATCACGTCTGTCAAAACGATGATTGTCGGCGGTTGTCTCGTAGAAGAAGGAGCCAGCTTCTGGGCGAAGTGGCAGTGTAGTCTCTATAACGTCACAAACACAGGGTGGAATGTCATACATTCGTCGGCATAAGTCGGGAACACTCAACCAATCTTTAAAATTCATTTTCAATAAAACTAAATGACTTGCAGTCATATCGTTTGGCATAGATCATCAGAGTGCAAATGAGAACGTACATGCAAAATTTTATCAAGGTCAGTTGACATTGAAAAATCACCGGAGTTAACTAAAGGCAAATATTAAGCCAAGCTAAAGTGATAGATTAGTGCTCGAGAATCTTTAAGGCGTGAATATATTATCGCGAATGGAGCCTTAATAATCGAGAAATTGAGGTAAACGCAGGACAAAATTAGAGACTCTCCCGGGACGTTCAAGAACTTGCCCGCGGTGACGTGGATAGTACTCAACTACTCGTTTTAAAAACAACATTGTATTGCAGTACAAGACGAAATAAAATGCTTCTTCTCCACTTCTATTTCCTCTTTAGAAAAAAAAAAAAAAAAACTCATTGACATTACCCTTGACAATGACGCTGGCCATCGAACGGTTTCGTTTTCGCGCAACTCTGCGCCGCCCGCGCTTTCGCGTTTCAGTAGTTTCGTTACCGCGTAGTGCTGCACTGGTCTTGCTGGCTCGCGAAACTCGCACAAACTGCAAGTAGCAGAGAATTCCGCTTCCATGTGATGTTGCGGCATGCCCGAACGGTCCACGCCACTTGTCCAAAAGCAGCTGCAGCAGCGAATCCACCGCTCTGCCTTAGCCTCCGCGCATTTGCGTTTTCCGAAAAAAAAAAAAAACTAAAAAAAAAAAAAAACCGCACCGCCGTCTGTCGGGCGCCCTTACTAGCCGACGGCAGCAAAGGACGGTGATGGCTGAAGTCCAAAAAGTACCGCCATCCTTTGATAAATGCCGCTTCTCTCTCTCCTGTATCTCCGATTGAACGATGATAGCGCGCGCTTTTCACTTCTTTATATATATATATATTTTTTTTTCCCCGCCTCAGACCCATGTTGAAAGTCCTCTGCGCAGCCGCAGTCGCCGGCGGCGGCGGCGGCGCGCGCCCGGCCTGAAAGCTTCAACTAGAGTCTAGTACCAGTGCCTCCTCTATACTTCAGTTAGAGTGTACTAGAATACAAGGTATTCTAGTACACTGTACTTCAGTGCCCGGCAGACGAGCGCTACAACAATAGCCCGCCGCCGCCGCCGCGAGTACAGCAACCCGCCGCCAGGCGCCGCCACCTAAACAGGGCGCTCCTCCCTCATCCACGGCGGGGCTCGACTGGCAAGTGCGGCCGTCAACGCGCGTTTCTTCGAGTTCGCCGCACTACCCGCATTTCTTTAATGTCTAATTTCGAAGCTCAGAGGTACACATGTGGTTTGTTCCTTGCAGTACGAATTGCGAAGTGAAAACGGTAACTAATGCTGTTGTTATGCCGCGCCGCCCAGCAGTGTGCGTGCTCGCTTTCGGTTTAAAGTAAAAGCCAGCAGACGCGTTTTGTGGGGCTGCCCGCGCAGCAATGTATAATAACATGGTGCGAACGAGAAATGACAGCAGCATTTATTATATTGGCTGTTGCCTCAAAGCTTGAGGCACTTCCTTGAAAGGGTCTTTTTGGCGAAGTACCTATAGGCATCATGCTTATCCGTCACGGAGAATGCATAGTTCGATAGAAGAGGTCGCAGGAAACGCACAGAAATCAGTTCCATGAGTTTCAGCCTGTGCGGCTCGTCACTGTCCTTGCATTTCAACAGGTTGGAGCCACAGAGAGCAGGAACTGCACGTTCTACAAGACTAGTGAGGGGTTTCTCAAGGGCATGATTTTCCTTCAGTGCCTGTTCAGCAAACGTCCGTAGGGTGTCAAGGACAAACAGGAGCTGGTACGAAGGATAAAGCAATCCACCTCGATCTTGGCTGCGAGTGAATGTCAGGAGTGGCTGATTTGTTACTGGCTTTGTGCAAAGAGCTACACAGTTCTCGCAGTTCATTTGCTCCATTATAACACGAGCAATGTAGCGATCCAATATACACTGTCGCGGAAATCTGAAGGGAGGGCAGGTGCAGAGGCAGGAGCGTAGTGTTCAGTCGTTCTAGAACAGTCATTGCAGTCTTTGCAATTTCTGACCGCGGCTGCACTTGTTCTGCCGGTGTCTTTCGAAGCAATGCAGTGGATATTCCTGCAGTCTCGCTGTGAGCAACGTTGGAAAGTGCATTTGAGGCAGCAATTCCTGTTTTAAGCACTTTCTCAAGTCCTGAAAGGGCTGCACGGACATCCAAGGTATCATTGCAACCCGAAGACATACGCAATGCCCCAAAGAGGGATTCTATGGGATCACTGTTAAATTTGCGCGTAAGCACGAATGAAAACTTCTCAATACTCAGCAGGTACTTAATGCATGCTACAGTCGAATACGTAGTGATGAGAAATGCTTCATATGTTTCCTTGGTCAAAAACTCCTTCGGATGGCTACATCTCTTTTTCAAATCCTCCAAGTACATCGGCATAGTAGCTTCAAGCCACTCGAGCCGGTCATCATCAACATTATCATAATGCCGGGCATCTGCACAGTTCTGACGAAGGTGCTGCGTTGTGTTGCTTGTATCATGAAGAACAAACCAACGGTAAATGTACTTCATGAATGTAATACTAGGGCCTGCGCTTGCGAATGATACGCTGCAAGTGTGACCCGCTTGTTCTTTCAGGTGCTCCAAGGCAGCAGTTACAGCAGGAGACAGCACCTGCACGGCTCTACCGACATTCATCTTTTCAATATTGTTTGGGTAGACATGCTTGCGACTGAGGTAGCGCACTGGTCTTACTGCCAAGTCTTTTTGAAGCTCGTAGACAGCTTTGAGATGCGAAGGCGATATTTCTCCTTTTGGCCCGATGTCATGGGCCAAGAACTGGGAGCGCACATTTTTGAGAACATGGCACGGATCAAAGCTTAGGAAAAGGGGTCGCTCAGGGTCACAGGGATGTTCAATCCGATAAGTGAGACAGCCATATCCCAGGAGCTTAAACGCATGTACATTTACTTTATGGTTGTCCGTAACGAGCCTTGTGATGCGAAACCCACAAGTTTCCACTTTCTTCATGATGAAGAGAACCAGCTCATGGAGTTGAGCGCCAGTCAGCCCTTTGGTAAAAAAGTAGCCTACCGGGATTCTGGAGGACGTGGACAATCCGCTCATCACGAAACACAGGAGCGAGTTTGCTAACACAATATCCTTGTGTTCTGCCGAAAAAAAAAAAAAAAGCGAGTGGATCGTGCCAGCGGCGGGAGCTACCCTGTTTGCGTGGCGCCCCCGCGCGGCCGCCGAGAGCAGAAGAGAGGAGGAAGTACGACGGCGCTGGGAGAGCGTATTGCCGGGCACTAAAGCATAGAGGAGGCACTGCTAGTACACTCTAGCTTCAACGTAGACTTTCTAGGTGCGCCGCCGTCGACTTGGCTTTCGCAAGCAAAAAAGTAAAAAAAAGAAAAGAAAAAAAAAAAAGCAAGCACTTTAGGAGAGGAGGCTGCGGAGGAAAGAGCAGATGGTGGTACTTTTCTTATATAGGGACTTTAGTGATGGCCTATGCAACGTCACCACTCCCCGGTTAGGAGGCGGGAGATGATAAAGGTATTCGGGCCCTTCAGAAGCAATTTTCTTGTAAATTAAGTCTTTTCTTGGCACGAAATAAGCGTTGCGGGGTTTCTGGAATGGTATTTAAACAGTCCATGTCGACTTAGTATTTGCGTCACCTCATACCTCATACATAACTTGTTTCGGCGCTGCAAATATGCTGTGTCGCTATATCGATTCAATGCTAAGCACATTACCGCCGACAGTCATCATGAGATGGGTTCTGCCGATTTTTTTTTTCTTTTTTTTTTCTTTTTTTTTTTTTTGTCGTACCAACCGGGCATCCCCGAGAGGCGATCGTACTCCGACGCCCATCTCAAAACGATAGAGGGACATTCTAGAGAGCATTATAGATTAGACAGGGGAGTGTAGAAACGCTCATCCCGACTCTACCTAGCTCGGACAAGTGGGAGAAGTCCCTCAGAAGCTCGCTTCTCGCCGACCAGCAATGGGCCGTACAGCAGGCCCACGAAGCGGCCGCCAGGTATTCCCTGTTGGTCCCTACGTGGCAGACGCCCGCTACGCGCTAAGCACGTCTTGCGGGACCAAAATAAAGTTTTTCCAGTCCAGTCCAAAAGGAAATACCCACCACCTCATCCCACGCTTAGTGGGAAGGAAGCCGTGCAGCTATGAAGACTCCAAACAAATTCCTTAATCCCACACGCTACATTATTGCACAAGACACATCCCACACTATACGAATACAACTGTCAGTTCTGCTGAATACCCAATACGCTCTATCATATGGTTTGGGAGAGCAATGGTGTCGCGGAGGTGCCAGCAAATAGAGTGTCATCTGAAGAGCAGTGGGAGGACCCAACGTTACTAGAAGCTAGTCTAGTAACGTTGGGAGGACCTGCATGCTGATCAGCGCTGACCCAGAGGGCCAGCGATGATTGGTGGACCGAGCCGAGGGCCATGGCATCCCGGACTAAGAAAGCTACCCACCTGAGTGCGACATACACAAGATCGCCGGCTCTGTTTTTCAATAAAGTTCATTTCACCATCATCATCATCATTCAAGAGCAGGTCATACCCAGTGACCCAAGCCGGGAGGAGAATAAGAGACTCAGACAGACAAAAAAGATAGTCACTGGAAAATGCATGAAGTATCTTAAGAATGCTAATCGCATTAAACGAGGGTGTGATATTCAAACTGTTCATGTTCAAACTCCATTTGACAGTTGTGTCAGCACCCTACCTCCATCAATATCTCTGCAAACCAATTGCAGTGATATGTCATAGCACTCGAGCTTCACTTTGCAGAATAGCATCTGCTGTTTTAATTTCTACTATTACTACTACTGTAAGCATACAAAGCATGTATCAATATATACGACTAGAGCCCCTTTATTAATAAGTTTGAACGGCCCTACCACATTTCACGTCAGAAGTGAAGCATGCACCTTACCAGTACTACTGATTGGCTGAAGGAAGGAGGCCTCTCTGACCCTTGAAAAGGCTAACATTTTCCCGAAAACCAAAGGAAGCCTGATAATGGTGCCTTTCCAAATCCGATACTACTACCCACTGGTAAGTTACAAACCTGAAGAACACATTATTTACTCAAATACCAGTTAGATGCATGAAACTGCATACAATATACACCTTTAGGTGTCTTACACGAGTTACACACAGTCAGCACGGCTGCAAAACAATGAAGTCAAATTGACACACCGTCATACACTGCTCAATCAACTCGGCAGCGGAGCGAAGGCAGCATTCTTCCCACAGTGGTTCTACCTTCCGCTGCTCGCATGAGGATTGTGTGTACGCACACTTGCATTTCCACTGAGCAGCTCTGTGCAATTTGCTAAGAAACAATGTCAGAACAGTGCACACTCCCCATAATAAAGCATTGCCACCCCTGTTCTCGCAGACCTATGATCAGTCATCTTGTGGCATCATTCCAAATCAGGGGACATCGTTAGCCCTTCCTGCAAGGTGCACTTACTGTGCTTGAATGAGTTTGTCTTACACCGTGTCCATGATGTGTACACAAAGTCACCATTTCTTCTAGTTTACTTCCAGTAAAACTGCTCCAGCTGAACTATACACATAGTTGATGTGACATCCTGTATAGCGTGGCAATGTTGACATGGCATCAGTGATTGCAACATCCTGCGGTACTTGAAAAGTACTTCACATGTACCTTCAGGCAGCGGCGCTGAAAAGACTTGCACAAATTTGAGTCAATTATCCAGAAAACTTGCAGCAATGATATAATAATACCACTAAAATATGGTTCACATGTGTCTGGCTTCAAATCTGGAGTGAATATGTTTTAGTTAGACCGCTTCTAATTAGACTTTAAAAAGAAATAAACTGGGCCCGAATTCACAAACTTCTTACACTAGAATGTTTCATAAGAAAGAATTTTAGCCCATCCGGATGCCGGACATATCGTTAGCGAAGGCAGCCAGCCAATGGCATAGCGAATCTGGCCCTGACGTCTAACAGAATGACCAAGGGGTCTCGGGAGGATATCCCTGGCTTTTGAAGTACCCCAGTCGCAAACGCACTAGCGGAGCATTAATCTGCATCAGGTCTCGCATAATGAAACAGGTGTAGCAAATGATATCCAATAAGCCTGTTTTCAAGGGCAAGAAACATCATTCTACTGGCAGTAATGCACAGACAGTAATGATTCACAGTGGCACCTTGCAGAACTAATTTAATTTGTTTCGTGGGCGGGTTTGTTCTGTGTGACTTTTATTCTGTGGGAAATGTTTTGGCACTGTTTCCCGTCAGAAATGTATTGACTTGTTCCCCGAGTATGGTTATTGATGCAAGAATGTGGAGATTATTAATGCAGATTAGAAAAATAAAATTGACACC
The DNA here is from genome assembly GCF_013339745.2 of Dermacentor silvarum. Lineage (NCBI taxonomy): Eukaryota > Metazoa > Arthropoda > Arachnida > Ixodida > Ixodidae > Dermacentor > Dermacentor silvarum. Next base: position 77,545,122 of record NC_051154.1, on the reverse strand, counting down.
TCACCAATAATGAAGGATGTTTGAGATCCAGATAGAGGTGGAGGACTGAGGAAGGGTGACTATTTAGACCAATTTCTATACCCCCCCCCATCCCATCTGCACATTCGGAAACACTTCAGATAAATCTTAGTTTGTCTTGTTCACCTAGATGAGGTGGAAGACACTGCCCTGGAATGCTTTCTCCTCTATCTGACATAAATTCTTTTTTAAACATACAGGAAAGAATAGATCTAAGGTCACCTGCCTCTCTCTTCAACACATTTTGAGAAGGCCAGACGGTAGCAACGCGAGAGCGAGGTTAGGCGAGGGAACATGGAGGGCCACCACACGCTAAGGAGAGTCTGTGCGAGCATGCGTCCAGTTCGTTCACGGGAACCGGGTTCACTCTGCGAATAAAAATTGCGAGTGAGTCCAGTTTGCTCTGCGAAATGTTCACCGAGCAAGGCACCAGTGTATACGAAAACAATCCTAGTAGTAGTGAGATTGCTGATGCAACAAGAGAGAATGTTGTCCACAGACTATGCACATCGCAAGGGAGCAGGAGCTCATCGATAAAGAATAGCCTATTTCACCAGCTTTTCATAAGCAGCAGCAATGTTACTAAATTTAAAGCAGACAGATAAGTGCAATCCTATGCTAACATCCTTCTGTAGAACAGCAGGCATGACTCTAAAGGCAGGAAATAAATCTACATTTTCCTGTAACAAGTCACATCTGAAGTTTGCACCAATTTTTTGTTACCTGATGGACAATTTCTTTAAGGAACAGTCTGTCATATTATACAGGAAAGCAGGCCCCTTCTACCCTTTCTTCAGAGCATGCACTCCATACTGAAAATAGGAGGCCAATGTTTGGCCACAAGTGTGATCACAAGCTCTTAAAACACAATATAAAAAAGTTGCAGTGGCTTAGCTCGGCTATGCCAGGATATACGTAGCGTTAGCAAAGGTTCAGCCGATTATTCTTAGCTTATTCTTAAGATTATTCTTAAGATAAGATTATTCTTATGAGTCAAGCTTCTCAGTTCTTCTGCGCTGTTGAGCAGCATTTGCACTCTCCTTCTCCATGGCTATACCACACTGGCAAACGCCAGTCAGAAGCGCAGCGAGCGCGCGCCGGCGCCAGTGCGTCTACCACGGCTACGACGTCACTCCTCTGGAATGCGCAGACCGGCGGCGGTGAGTCGCGCGCGGCGGCGGCGGAGTGCGCGAGAGGTGCCGGCTCCGGTGCGCAAGCCGTGTGACATCACTGATCCTTGCGCATGCGCAGCACGGCTCTTGATGTGCCGCGCGAAACGGGCTTGGCTAGGCCAGTGTAGCTAACGCTACAAAATCACCTTCCAAACTCATTTATTATTTTACTATCATAATGTGTCCTCTCAGAGGAATAACAAACCAGGAAATTTCAGACTGAAACACTGAGCCACAGGGTTAAATCTTCAGGACTTCACAAGGCAAAGTCCAGAAGAGCACCACTTTATCATATAGCAGAAGCGACTATATTATGCAATGCTCACAGCCAACATGGTTTAGAAAGTTCAAAGCTTTTATTTAAAAATAACTGCACTGGCAGGCATACATTAATGCAAGAAACGAAGTTTGGAGCATTGCATGGTTGACATTTTAAGGCAATACTTCCACACATTAAGCAACACTTGCAGTACAGAACTGTGCAAGTGGCAGGCCAAGTGGTGTGTAGCAAGTGAGCTTCAGGACCTAACCCTACAAACAGGGTACGCAGGTAGCCCTTGTTTGAAGACTGTTATGTCATTTACATACACCGATTCTTGTTTTTCGACCACTGACTCAAGGAACTGCAAAGCATAGGTCAAATCTTCACTGCTGATTTCTTCAGTGCTGTTCTGATCCCGAGGGCGCTTGGGGTGCTTCCAGGGGTGCACATTGTGCATGTGCTCAATGCATCGTTGGTAGGAAAGTGTTTTGCCCTCAGCAGAGGTGTTGTGGATGTCACCAGTGGTGGACGCTGGAGTTTGAGAGGGTGGATATCCAATAGGCTTGGACTCTGCAATAGCTGCCTCTCCGTAGCCAACAATTTGAATTGAGAGTTTTCGCCGATGTGGCTCTCCAGGGTGCTTGAAAGGGAGGAACAGTTTGCAGCATTCTTTGAATTCCTCCAATGTCAACGCTTTCAGGAAGTCAATTTCTCGCTGTAGACGATCAAACAGGTAGTCAAAGGAAACTATCTCTCCCCAGTATCTGTCAGATTCTTCTTGAAGGTACAGGTCAGAACAGCTTTTCTGTTTCACTAGTGATGAAACTTGCGTAGCAAACTCTTCTTGGGTGAGCTCAGCAATTTTTTTTGCAAACATAGAGAGGAAGAGCTCAATTTGTTCATCGACATATGAGCAAGTAAACTTCTCAGCAGAGCAGCACACACCAACTGTGAATCCAACAATACCATTAGTATTCCTGTTCGAACAGTTAACATCGTATCCAAGCTGTGACTTGGTTCTCAGGATGTCAAAGCAAGGTTCCTCCATGAAATCAATCATAAGCTCTGCAAGTGTATGCTGCTTAACAGTACCAGGCCCAAGTTGGTAGTAGTTCACAATCATCGAATTGTGGTCTGCAATGTTAAAGGAGGCAACTCTGCAATAATGACTGCCAAGTGGAACTTGCATCACTCTAGACTCTGGGATCATGCATGCGGGAAGAGGGGTACAATTAAGTTTTTTCACAACAAGTTCAGCCAGGGCAATGGCTTCAGAAGCCGTAAAGTTTCCATGAGCAAGGCCTTCAACAAAAAGCTGTTTCCTGAACTGCTCCACAAAACTGAGCAGCGAAGACACAGTAACATCCTTGATGATCATTCGCTTCTCTATGTTTGACCAGTGGCACTGCTGAAGAACAGAGAAACGAGTGTCTGTGCAGAGGTGCGATGGCTTCATGAACAAATTGTAGTAACGCTTGTGCAGATGCTTTTTGAGGTTTTCAAAGAGCTGTTGCTTCACTTCAAAGGCAGCTAGATGGTGCAAAATAACATCAAAGAGCACTGGCACTTTCTCATTGAAGCCCACAACTCTTATAATGAGACCATTCTCATTCACTGATATTGTGAAGTCAAGGGATGCACACACAGCAGCATTAGTTTCCTGACTCATGTTCTGGAGCAAAGTGTCACAAAGGATGTCCATAAGGACAGCATTTTCAGCAGACACATACATGACAGGTGATATCAGCTGAAAGTACACACAAGCTTTAGGCACATTGAATTTCGTGTCCTTCTTGTACCACAGGCGAAATCGCCGATCTTCATGTAGCTTGACCGGCAGTTCTGATTGGTGCTCATTCTCTTCCTTCAAGGTGAAGTCAGAGGCAATGTACTTGTTTCGTTGAGGGATCTCAAAATATGGATCAGGTACAAGGTTGGACCATGCTGAAAGCCACTCTAGCGGAACTTCCTGGGTGCAGTACGGTGTCTCAAGGTATGGCTCTTTCTTGGTGCAGATGCCTTGTTTTTGGTAGCGGCAGGAGATGATCATGATGTTGGCCTTGCAGGGGATAAGTTGGTCCAGGCACTTTTGAATTAAGGCAGGGTCATACTCAAACAGGCACGTTTCACCATCTAGATAGTGCTTTGGTGGGTAGAGCTGCATGTTAGCACAAAGTCGTTCAACGTAGTCCAATGGACTTTCCTCTTCACACCAGCGAAAGTTGTTGTCAGCAACTAATTGGATTTCATCAAAGATACTCTTGACAGGGCCTGTTTTCTTCACCATAGCTAAGAAGGAAAAGACAGCTGTGATCACCTCCTCAACATTTTTGAGCCCTTCTTCAGTCAAGGAGATTGTGATGTTAAACAAGGAGCAAATGGTGTTATGATGAAATCCAGTTCCCTCATTTCCTGCAACAAGGCCAAGGGCCCAGGATCTGTCCCTCAGATAGGCCAGAATGCTACCATTTCCTTCATGCCCCACAACGTAAGAAATGTATTCCAGAGGCTTTGTTCTATACTCATGAAGCAGGGATGGCAATGCCCAAGTGAGTGAGACATTGTTCACTTTCTTAACAGGCTGCACCTTATACAGCTTGGCAAACTGCTCCAATGGGAATGGCTCACAAGAGAGAAGGCTTGAGAGTTCAGGCATAGGTTTACGTACTGGAATTGCAGAAAATATCTCTCTGACCATGCGTTCCAGCTCATCCAGGGAATGCCTTGATTGCACAGCAAGGGTCATAAGTGCTGGGCTGTAATGCTGTTCAAAGAATGTGCGCAATGCAGCGTGGACATCTATGCCATCCTTCTCTGGCAGTTTCTTCAAGGAAGCTGTGTTGCCCCACATGAACTTCCTCATAGGGTGTTTTTCGCGGGCAACGCTACCAAGTAACTGCTGAAGACGACAGGAATCGGAAGGAAGCACCAGCTGAAATTCATTGTCAATGGCTTCCAACTCTCTTTCCATGCTCTCCTTCCTCATAAGCGGTGAGACAAAAAAATTGGCAAATATGTCCATAGCTCGGTGCAAATGCTTCTGGTGCACTTCCATCTTGTAAACTGTTCTCTCACATTCGGTGTAAGCATTGTCGCTACCTCCATGCTTGTTCAGAAAAGCATCGAAGAAATTCTCACGTGGGTACTTGTCACTGCCCATGAAGACCATGTGCTCAAGAAAGTGTGCAAGCCCTTGCAGATGCTCCGGTTCATGGAAGCTTCCAACGCCAACGCAGAGGGCGGCCGCTGCCATTTTTTCTTTCCTCACGTTGCCGTGCTGCTTGCTATCCGCACGGGAATGGTGTCCTGTCTCGATATCACTTTCAGGTTCACTCTCGCTTCCACCATGGACACTTATATCGTCCTCACTCATGCTCTCCTCACAAGTGCCGTCTGAAAACGGTCGATCCATCGACTGAGGTCGGCTCGAGGACCCAGAGGCAAGTTCGGTGTTTGTCTCGAGGTGCTCCTCCTGCGGACTTTTCGAGCGTGGAACATCTTCGCATTTGGCAGAGCTGAGGTAGTTTGCTATAGAAGATGCAATGCTGATCTTCGGAAGCGAGGACACATGTGTTTCCTCACCAAAATTCACTTCCGGTAGTTCTTCTGCTCCAGCAAGGCAGTCGTGGCTTCCTTTCTTTGAGCTAGCAGGTGACGACATGGACTGCCGTGACGAAGAAGAATGTCTAGACGAGGAACAGGACAACGGAGACAGTGGATGCGACTTGTGATCGGACACCAGCAGCGCGGTGAGACCATTTTCCAGCGTAATCACCCTGTACTGCCTAGCATCGTTCGGTGACTTGACAATGTCTTCCATCGTAACACGCCCACAGTCTATTTCCGCAAGGTATTCCAAGAAGCAAATATGTCTGCTTGGACGATCTTTTAGCACGCAATGTTCACGCACATATCGAAAGAGCAATGTTGCACGGTCAGCAAGAGTTTTCCAAATGGCACAACGTCGCAGTGCTGTCGAAAAAGCGAGAGACAGTTCCACATCGGGTCATAAGCTTGAACAGCGCATCGATTCTTCACTTACGAATCATGCCCACAATCACAGTTCACGCGTTCATAACACGGTGTTCTCTAGATCGAAGAAAAACTGCATATTCTGCTTTTTGACGAATACATACGGCGAGCCGGCAGTTGAATGGTTGAATGCTACCATAGAACACCACGACCCGCGAGCCAAGCTGGCCGGCTCCTTGGCTCGCGCTATGAATACTTGCGTTGGCTCTTGCTGGATGCTTACCACCTCAGATTGGCTCGAAGCTACGCAGCTGCCATGTCCAAAATCTTTCGGCTCCCGCAACCTTTTCCGCCACATGCAGCCAGCGAAATTATGGCCTTTAAGATTCGCGATTGTTACTCAGAGGGGGCCGTCGCTGTGACGTGGATTTGAAAAACACATGTTGCTGCTAAACTCTAGCAGATGTATTGTCTGTTTCTGTTAATCAAGCACACATTACATGAAACAAATTAATAACGTAGTTTAATGACATCGTCGACAAACCGCACCGGTGCGTCATTTGATCCAATCACCACCAGGTGCCATTTACTTCCAAATCCACAAAGCTATCTAAAAACCAAATCCGTGATGTATGTCCGTGATATATGACCGAACATCATTAGCTGCATTTCTAATTTGCTTTGTCTATCACTCATATTACTGCTATCCGCAACACAGCTAGGCTAGATAGAGGCAACTGAGATGTTCTGTTGCTCAGGTACACCAGTTACTCAGGTACACCAAACGTCTTGGGCAGCTCGATTTCGAAGCATTCAGCGATACACTCGGACTATTACCCGAAATCTATCTCTAACAAAGGACTTTTCTCTAGCAAAATTGTTCATATTAATAAGACAATAATTTCCATCATCAAAAATTCACCGACAATTACGATACTCGATCCCTATTGCGAATTTTGAGCGCAGCTGTTTAGGTGTTTTGAATTCGCGATATAATGTGGCAAATAATTTCATTCTGAACGACAGGGTCCTCTCGGTGGTGGCGCCGAGCTCTGTTAGGGCAGTTCGATCGTTTAGCAGCAGCGGCAGACGAAGCATTTCCACCGGTTGCGTCACCCATTGTGCAGAAATAAAACGTGAACGCGGCAACCTGTGGCTCGCGCGGAGAGCATTCTCTAGCGGCGACGGCACTGGCGAAATGCGTATGCGCAGTGGGTCCATGCCCACGCCAGCCGTTTGTTTCCATATCAGGTGTCGGTGGACGCGCTGGCCGCATGCGTGGAGCACTTCTGCGGCACTCTGCTTTCCTCCTCACCCTTTCGCCATACTCGCCTCCTCCGTTTTCCTCCTCTCCTCCGCTTTCCTCCTCGCGCTCTTATCACAGTCTCTTATCCCCCGCTGCGCTCCGCGTTCGCTCTTTCATGCTTCGCTTTGTTCGTTCGATCAACACCGACGCTCAACGCAGGAACGGGGGCATAAGAGTGTAAAAAAGACATACGACTAATAGCGATGCGAGAACAATTACTACTACATTCGGGTGTTCTTACAAGATCTGAAGGCAAAGCTTGCCATAGGGGGTCTCGAGTCGTGCCAAAACCACGATCTCATTATGAGGCACACCGTAGTGGGGGTCTCCAGATTAATTTTGACCACCTGGAGTTCTTTAACGTGCACCGAATGCACGACCCACGGGCGTTTGTCTCCAGATTAATTTTGACCACCTGGAGTTCTTTAACGTGCACCGAATGCACGACCCACGGGCGTTTTTGCATTTCGCCCCCTTCGAAATGCAGCCGCCACAGCCGGGATATTGATCCCAAGACCTCGTGCTTCGTGCAAAGCCAAAGCTACTAAGCGCCACGTCGGGTTTAATATAGAAGTTCTTACGCTAGAACTGTTCATAATGGCCAGGTGCTAGCGCATCGCAATGTTGGACATATTAGCAAAGGCAACCAGCCAATGGTAAACAGCTCTTATGAAGCATTGTAAATTTGGCACCTGACCACTCCTTCCAGAAACGTCCAGGTGAGCTCCTCAGGCCAATGGACGATCATACCTTGGCATGTGGTTAAAAGATTTGTTACATAACAGCTGCAGTAAGCGTGTTTGTAGTCTGTTGACTAAGTAGGTTTGTAGTTCTATTTATTACGCACATTTAATGAGCGATGCGCTCGTTAAGTGTACAAAAAACCTCGACTTATTTTCGATGCTTTTTTTTTTAATTATAGATTTGGGACACTAAAGGCAGCAATTTCATCTGACAAAGCACTCTTTCAGAACTCTGTTTTCATTTTTTTAATGTTAATAGGTTAACTATTCGAATAGAAAGAGATATGTAGATAGAAAAGCTTTATTGGTGTAGTGAGTATTTTTGATGAGTCACGATGGTTGGGCCGTTGGCCGATGTACGTATTGCTCTCACCGCCCAGTCCGTGAGCCATTTCTGGCAATTCATATCCGGGTTGAGCACGGTGGCCTCCCATTGTGCCGTGGATCTGTTGTTAGGTGTCATATCTTTGAGTTCGAGATTGTGTGTGCAGGACCCCAGCGTGTGGAGTAAATCTCTCATGCGGCTGCAGTGCGGGTATTGTGGTGTTGGATAAATGCCTGGGTAATACGTGTAGGGTTACGGGGACCAAGAGTGTGTTTGTGTGGAGCTGTTGGAGTAAAAGCTGGTGAGTGAGGGGTGAGGAGCCGGGAATCTACTCCTGCCAAGACGAAGCTCGCGCAGGATCTCTCTGTAGGTCGTGCGCAGTGAAGGGGGTGAAGGGGATCGGTGCTCCCCGGGTCCGGGGGGCTAACGCGTGCTATCGCGGGCTAACGTGTACAAAGCGACGTGTTCCCCCCGGTCTGTCCTTCAGCTAGGACCCGGAAACAATATTATCCGCACCGCTTCAGGCGGATGTTTCGCGATTATGCGAAGGGCCTGGCGACATACCCTGCCTCAGATAAAATTTCGGCAAGCCTCTTGGGAATCTTTCATTATTATTGCCCGAGAGGGGCAGAGATGGCTAGGGCGATGGCCACCTCTGCCGCGCAAGTTGGATCAGTGGTTTTGACGGATGCCATTGCTTCTTGTCTAACGTTGGACGAGCAGGAGCTGCTGTGGTTACGCCATTTTGGGGGCCGGCAGCATGCCCACGTAGATTGTGGTGGGGTGGGGGCTCCACGTACGTTCTCGATAGGTATTGGGCTCTACGTGTTCTACGAGCTTGATCATATATTCCAGATGCATGTCTCTGGGGAAGGAACGAACATTGTTGTGTTGTCTTATTTCCTTGAGAATGTCGAGTCGATCTTGCTATGCGGTCAGGGGAGTGATATCCATTAGTCTTAAGATACAGCCTGTTTCCGTTCTCATGAGGTGCACCTGTTACGCGACTCTCGCGCTTCTACGAGTTATCTTGTGGTATTGTGTATTCCCAGGGCCATGAGGCGCTCATTGGATATATGGACAACAGGAGACCCAAGGAAAGCTTGAAGCATTTACGGAGAGCTCGACCTAATCTGTCCTCCTCCTGCAAGGTTGCAAACCGAAGGTTGCTGAGATATTCGCCATTGATTCTCACTCCTAAGCCTTCCCAGTCAAAGAGCTTCAATACTTCTAAGCATGCAGTGAATAGCATTGGAGAGATTGTGTCTCCTTGCCTGACCCCTTTCTTGATAGGTAACTTTCTACTTTTTTTGTGGTGACCCAAGGTTGCTGTGCAATCGTGCAATCCTTGTAGATATTTGCCAATATATTCACGTATGCATCCTGTACTCCTTGGTTGTGTAATGCTTCTATGACTGCTGGTATCTCTACTGAATCAAATGCTTTTTCATAATCTATGAAAGCCATATAGAGAGGTTGATTATACTCTGCAGATTTCTCTATTACCTAGTTGATGACATGCATATGATCCATCGTAGAATATCCCTTTCTGAAGTCAGCCTGTTCTCTTCGTTGGCTGAAGTCAAGTGTTGCCCTGATTCGATTTGAAATTACCTTGGTGAATATTTTATACAGTATTGAAAGCAAGCTAATGGGTCTATAATTCTTCAATTCTTTAACGTCTCCCTTCTTATGGATGAGTATAATGTTGGCATTCTTCCAACTTTCTGGTACACTTGAAGTCGTGAGGCATTGCGTATAAAGGGCTGCAAGCTTTTCAAGTATATCTCCTCCATCCTTGATTAAATCGATTGTTATTCCATCTTCTCCAGCAGCTTTTATTAATATTAGAGTGAAATTAGAGCTAAGTATTAGAGTAAATTAGAGCTAAATATTAGAGTGAAAATAAAATTATATTCCAGCCTCCTTGCAATAAACTGTCTATAAAAAGCAATATATGCTATTTTCTAAAACTCTCCTAGGCCTAGTATGAAGCCCCAGCCTTAAGAGACCATACTTTTCCCACTTTCTGGGGGCAAGGAACAATACCGTGATTGGATATTGAGAAACTGAAAATATATATTGAAAAATAGGAGATTAAACTCTATAATCTGCATACATTTGATCAAGTTAGCTTGATACATGTATTGCATTGTGCTGTATCTTCCTGTGTGTTCACAGGCAGTGACATCACAGAGCTCTACATAAGTGTCTATCAATAAATATAAGGGGCTTTTTGCATGCCTCCAGGAAACGGAGTATATAGACAAGTGGTCATTTTGTACTGGTGGCTTGTGGCAACATGGAATAGCTCTTCCCATATTTCGCAATTAACAAACCAGGCTTGAGTTTTGTAGTCCAAGATTGGTTGTTGCTCGATCAATTCCAGAAATTTTAAGATACCAATTTTAAAATGTCAGCACCGCTTCCTTTCTTCCTGCAACCCTGATTATCAATGCACAAGGTTAGATTTGAAGCATACAGCAACGAAATGATATTATAAATGTTGTGTAATGAATATTTTATACAGTAATTTAAAAGTTAAAATGTCCTGTGATCTGGGGCTGTATTCCCAAAGCTTTTCTCTAGCAATTGTCATATCTGCCATTGGCTGGGCACCTTCACAAATAATATGCATCAAGATTGGCTGAAATATGCTATTAAAAAAAATTCTATCACATTTTGTTTGTGAACAAGGGCCCTGAAATGTAAGGAAAAAAAATTAAATTATGGGGTTTACGTGCCAGAACCACCATCTCATTATGAGGCATGCCGTAGTGGAGGACTCCAGATTAATTTGGACCACATGGGATTCTTTAACGTGCACCTAAATCTAAGTACACAGGCGTTTTCTGCATTTCGCGCCCATTGAAATGTGGCCGCCATGGCCGGACCTCGTGCTTAGCAGCCCAACACCATAGCCACCAGTAGCACTAGAACCCGGAATTCCTCCGCTCCCTTGTCGGTGCGCCACTGATAGCCACTAAGCAACCACGGCGGGTCAGCAAAAAAATTTGTCCCTCACATGCTGACAGGACCGGTCCTCGTTTCTCATAGTGGTTGTTACTGTTTTTACCGATTAACAGCTAGTTCTAAATTTTTGTGATGTGCACTTTGAATGTGGTGTGTGCATTAAGTGCACAGCCAGAAATATATATATTTCCTCACAGGAGAACAAATTGTGTAAGTTAATTGTGCATATGCCGTGGCAATATTTAAACTAAAGCGTCTGCATACTTCTCATTTCAGTCGCGCCGTATATGTAGGAGTCTACCACAAAAAAAAAAAAAAAAAAAAAAAAAAGAGAGAGAGAGAGAGAGAGAATGCTGCCTCTTAACACCTCATCTGCAAATATTACCAGCAACCACTTGTGTCACAGTGATGAGCTGCACCATAAAGCAGGTTACATCAGCAATCTTGACATGCAGCTTGGCGGTAGTGATCCAAAAGCATATAGCCGTAATATTTTCTGGAAACCAGTACTTCAATTACCAATATGGCTACCATGATTTCAAGCATACGGCCAGTCTCATTTGTTATGGTTCTACAATTTGTCCCCCTCGCTTTGGTGCCAGTCAACAAACAGTGAAATGCCTGACAGCGGCGGTTTACCTATCGGCACGCGGGTAAATCATGTATGCTGAGCCTTCAGACTTCACTGACTTGCTACCACAGAACACCCATATTGCTACTTCTTAAACTTCGCGCACTTAAAACAACACGCAAGTTGACTGGGTTCGAGTTAGAGTGTACTAGAATATGGTCGAGTGGGACGAGCGGCTGGGGCGGCGCATGCTTTGCAGTGAGGCGCCCGATGTGGAAAAATACTGTGGCGGCGCTGCGATCGAACTGGATTGGGCCGCATCAAGGTCGCGCCGTTGGAAACTGCTGGCGATACTGCTCGGCAGGGTCAATCGCACTACTTCGCGCACTGGTATTTGCGTTCAGACCTCTCAAATGGTGTTCATAATCGAATATGACATGTATATATGTCTTAAGAACAAATGCCTTTCTTTCTCTTCATTTTATTTTTTAATGCCGCTCGGTGATTGCCCGTGCATTGCGGCCGCAGTGTCGGCTTTCATTCTACGATGTTATTGTACGGTTCCCTTTGGAGAACAAATATTTTTCTCGTTCTTCAAGCAGCATGTATCTCTCGTGTGTATTGTTCCGCATATAGTTTTCCATCAGTAGGTATTGCGGAACGCAAACGGAGAAACATATGTAACCTTTCTGCTTGCCGCTTCAAACAAGTAAAGCATATCTGCCCCATCCGGCACCTTGTACTCAGATTTCTTTCTTCTTTTGGGGGTTTTTTACGTGCCAAAACCAGTTCTGATTATAAGGCATGCCGTAGTGCAGGGCTCCGGATTAATTTTGACCACCTGGGGTTCATTAACTCATTAACGTCCACTACAACGCAAGCACACGGGCTTCTTGCATTTCGCCTCCATCGAAATGCGGCCGCCGCGGCCGGGATTCGATTCCGCGGACTCGTCCTCAGCAGCGCAACGCCTTAGCTAACTGAGCCCCCGCGGCGGGTACTCAGATTTACGGGAAGCATTGTTATTGAAAAAAAAAAAAAAACAGCAGCGCAACATTCTATTCAAGTTTCCGCCTTACTCGCGTAACAGAAGCAATGGGTACGGGGTCATTTATCGCGGTCGGTGTCATTCTTGTGTCATTCTGGAAATTCATTTCAAGTGGATGCGTTTTGCAACCTCACCGGCTACAATTCGTAAATTGCAATATGTGTCGTAAAGTAATTAACTAAGAAGTTCATTAATCAATTTTGTTAATAAGTTGAATAGGTGTTTCGATTCTCGTGCTACTAATGTCCGCCTCTTCGAATAACCCAGCTCATCAATGAGAATTGTGCTAACTGCCACAGGAGATTTTTAAAAATCCCCTAAACCTTAATTTCGAACACTCGGTATAGTGGATATACGGCGTTGCGCTGCTAAACTGGAGCTCGCGGGTTCAATCCGTCGCGGAATTCGATAGGAACAAATGGAAAACACTCGTGTACTTCTATTTAGGTGCACGTTAAAAAGCCCCAGGTGGGGAAATCTAAACCGGGTGCCTCATACTCATATCGTGGTTTTGCCACGTAAAACCCAGAAATTTGTTTGAACTAAAAAAAAAACAAAGACAGGTGGCTGCGTTCTTCGTCTTTCTGCTTGGAGTGTAAACAAAATAAATTATTCTCGAGTCTGATTTCCGAGAAAAACATGTTACGCTTATCCTATATTTCATACATAAATGTAATGCCATTCCCAAATGTCTGTCCGCTCAACTAAGCAGCTTGTATATTATAAACGGCTGCTTTCAGTTATTCGACGCACTATCATAACGACAATAATGAAGCAATTAGAGAAACGGCATACCTCACATATACGTACAGATATGTGTAGATCTGCTGCGTTCGTTCAAGAACATAAGTGTGGTACCACATGGGGCACCCAGTTTTAATGGGTTTCAAAGATGGTGAGACTGTCAAAAAAAAAGTTTTCCTTGCCTGAATCAAGTTAGCAGATTTACAGGCTGCCCCAAAACGGGGCATTTATATTGAATGACAGCTTATTACACTTATTAGCAGGGATTATTAGCAGCTTATTAGCCGGACTTATTAACACCCCTGCGTTAATTTTCTCAGGAACTGCGCCTCTGCGCAACAGCCACAACTCTCCGGCAGCACAATCATTCGGAATAACAGTCTGCACTTGCATCGGTCTCTCACCTTTGAGACTGCAATAGTGCGGTTATGCGTTACATTCGTACGGAAACGACTGTTCGGCGTCGTACAGCATATCAATAACACTTTATATATATATATATATATATATATATATATATATATATACCCGCCGGGGTGGCTTAGTCAGCTAAGGCGTTGCGCTGCTGAGCACGAGATCGCGGGATCGAATCCCGGCCCCGGCGGCCGCATTTCGATGGAGGCGACATGCAAAAACGCCCGTGTGCTTCCGTTGTAGTGCACGTTAAAGAGTTTTATGTGCAGTATTCACTAATACGCGTGTTTCGTATGCAAACGTGCACGGTCGGGAGTTCTCACTGTACCATTTGTACCAGTCTCAATGTACCCTTTGATTTAATTACGTAGAAATACATCGGTCATTCTTCGCGCCACGCAGCTAATAAACCTGGTTTATTTCACTTTATTATTGTTTTCTTCGATCATTGTTCCTGATCAATATCCACCGACAAGAAGCGCGCGTAAAATGACACGCTATCAATAATAAAATTTTCGTACGCAGCTTCATGTTGCAGAGATGCCAGTTGCTTTTAGAAGACAGTGTTAAAAACAATGGTTCACTTGACTGAAACTACCTTTGGTACCCGCCGTCAAGAGTCATGAGCGCACCAAAGCAACTAAAACATAAAAACAAATGTACTACACAGACGTTCTGCGAGAAAAACTGGGCGCCGCCAGCGTCCGCGTAGCGAACGCGCGCTCGCTTGCAGACGACGCGCTTGACAACGACAGCAAAACTGAAGACGACGCGTTGTATAATCCATGCCTCAAATATATATGTTTGGCAAGATGGTGTAAACATAAATTTGCAGTTGAAATAAAGCACTATTTTAAGAGCGTACTATGCGCAATCGGCCTCGGCGCCCGCAGCGAAAGTGCGTTGAATATGCCGCGGAGCGCGTCTCCGCCCCAATCCAGTTCGCTCGCAGCGCCCTCGCAAAATTTTTCCACACGCGGCGCCTCAGCGGGAGAGCGCCGTTCGGCCCACTCGACCATTATCTAGTACACTCTAGTTCGAGTGTGTCACCTCTACGTCTCGCGCATGCGCAGCGACTACAGAGCCTCGGTGGCGATGTCACAGGCGATGTGGCCGGATGTGGCGATGTTCAGAGCAGTTGGTGGTGGGGGGTGTGGGGGTTCAGGCAGTTTAGGTGTTGCTATGCGCTTGCGCACGCACGGCTCAGCGCGGCAACATCTATAGTTTCAGTTTTGTGCTGCGGTGTTCGTGTGTCGAGGTTCACTAGTTCCATCCAAAGCGACAGCTGTATGGACCTCGAGGTATGCAGTAAAAATTGTTGCGAAAGATAACAGCAGTAACAGTGCGTGCTGTCAGTCACTTGTTACATCGGCGCGATTGCTTTCTGGACAAGTCGCACGGCATGGATCATGTGGCCGCAGCAGATAACGTTTCGTCTCAAGTAAGTTGCTTAATGGCAGTATCAAGCGATGCCAACGCATCGCGGTATTCATGCCGAAGCGTTATTATTGAGCAGCTCAAGTGTATATCTTCATTGGTTTTGTGTTACTTCAGGCTGACGAAATAGAGGCGCTGAGTGCAATATATCAAGACGACTGGAAGGTGGAAGATGCTGCAAATCGCGTCTACAAAATTGTATTGTGCAGCGAATCCTCCGGCGACAAGCTGAGTTTTCAGGTAGTTTGCGACCCTAAGCGCATATGGTGGTCATTGTCTTGATAACTCTGACAAATTTCAGGTTACACTGCCACCTGAGTACCCGTCGGAAGCACCGCCGTTTTACGAGATAAGGTAAGTACATGATATTGTACCAAAGCTTCTGACTGTTAATATGTGAACTTGTCGTTGCAGCTAACATTTAGGGTATTGTCAGTTGCTGGCATATGTGCATGTTGCGCGAAAACAATTTGCTGGGAAATGCCTACACTATTCTTAATTTTGAGCAGAGAGTGTATATAGGCACTCCTTTAGCGTGCCCGATGTCATGTAATTATTATCTGTGGATGCCCCCCCCCCCCCCTTTTTTTTTCCTCTTCATTCTTTTTTCTTTTTTTTCTTTTTTAGCGCGCCATGGATGACCCAGGAGAGGAAAGCAAGGCTCTTGGCTGCCCTGGATGACCATTTTTAGTATGTCACACTTGACATACTGTTGTCAAGTGCAGTTACATGGCATCATAAATTCTGAATCAACTGAAATATAGGATGGATAGGTGGGCCAGTTGGTATTGCATTATTAGAAAAGTTACAGTGCAAGAAAGCCACTGGACGAAGGAAAGGAACACACACCACGTGAACTGAATGAACTGTTACTTTTTGAGCATGAGTTGCACAATATTGTGCTGAGAGTGTTCCAAAGCACAGTAAGTTTTGGAATTACATGTATTTATTTGAATTTGTTGAGGTGTACATTCATGTTCATTTTCAAAACAAGACACAACGGGAACCAAGAACCGGCCCCAGTACTTGCATTACTAGAATTATGCACTTGATGTATCAAGGCACTGTTAATTTACTCACAACTCGGGCGTTCTACAGGGTCGTTGAGATAAATCCAGAGCTTTTTCACATTCAACCTGGCAGCATTGTAGTGAAGTTACTGGAGGAAATTTGACTTGTGCTGAAATGTCATTCAACGACGAACCACAGAACAATAAGCAAGTCCTACCTCACTGAACAATAAAGCACAAATACTACAGGAGGGTGGTGATATTTGGATTGGTTCACACCGGGAGGATGTGTAAGCAAATGACCGCATTGTTTGGCTACAAGAAAACTCAAGGGAATTCAACATACAGGAAGATTCTGTGTTTGACTGTGACTGAGTCAAACACAGAAAGTAAATAGATTGCGAAAGAACAGCAGAATTCTGCCAAGAATTGAAGCAAACAATTAACCAAGACCTTGGGCTCAGTACGATGGGGGCGAAATGCAGAAAACACCCATGTACCTAGGTTTAAGTGCACGTTAAAGAAACCAAGGTGGTCCAAATTATTCCGGAGTCCCCCACTATGGCATGCCTCATAATCATATGGTGGTTTTGGCACGTAAAACCCCATAAAAAACAAAAGCAATGGCCATGGCGAGGTCCAGAATAAGTTTAGCAGTGCTTGAAGACCTGCAGTACGCAGCTTTTGTACTGAGAAACTGCCATCTGTTAACCGAGAACGAGCTTGACAGGAAGCTGGAGGTTTAGGTTTTCCTGAATGACCTGAAGGAACACCAGCGTTAGCTTCCCTATGTTCTCGGATGAGAACTGCTGTCAAAGCAGGATGGTGAACCGTCAACATGATTGCTGGGTATGCCAGAATGTGACTTGCGTACCCACAGTCACGTATACCAAGTTTTCCTCCTCTGTGGTGGAGCTGTTTGTGGTGAGCAGTGAGGGTGACTTCTGATGGCTATGCCAATATAGTGGAGACAGTTGTGAAACCCTGGATGGACAAAGTGGCTGCTGAAAGAAATGTGTTCCAGCAGGACTGGGCTCTGGTACACAAAAGCAAGGAAGACACAATTGTGGCTTTGTGACGACGTGCCCTACCACTGGTCTCCCAATTTGTGCCCCCCCCCCCCCCATCCCCCCCTCCTGCACCGACTGCAATCCATTCAACTACTATGTGTAGGGTGTCGTTGAGGCAAAGGTCAATGCAGAATGCCACAATACCAAGAACGCCCTCAAGGCGTCCATAAAGCAGGGGTTGATGAACCTGGACAGAGAGGGGGTGAAGCATATCTGCAGTCGTATATAAGGTCTAGATGTGAGAAGTTTGTGGCAGCTTACGAATATTTCTTACTCTATACAAAATTCTTTATTATCTCATTTATTTTGCCTTTCTAATTTGGATGTTCTTTTTTGCTTAGTAAATATTCCTGATTTACCTCAACGACTGTTGCAAGTTTTATTAGGGTTAGGGTATGTGCCTCTGGCTCACAGCAAGTGCATTTTTTTTGTAAGACTGGCTGTGTGTGCTTTCTGCATGATGAATAGGCTGCTGTTCAATACAATTAATTTTCTATTTATATTTGCTTCCTTAGCATGCATTTGTGATGTTTGGCAAGCATAAATTACAACACACATATCTTATTGCAGTAATCATCTGGGTGAAAACATCCTTTACGACTGGATTGAGATTGCTCGCAAAGCACTTGATGAAGATGCTACAGAGTCCGAATCACTAGCTGTCAGCGATGATGAAGCGCCTGAAGTGGTGGAACCCTTTGACCAGCTGACACTGGAATCTGATCAATCTTCAGGTAAAGTGCAATGTTTTACAAGATGGGGACTACAGATTTTGAACTGGCATTATTGGGGCTAAAACTTACAAAAGAGGGGGAGCAAGCTTGCATGAAATGATAAATCACATTTTTTATATATAACATCTTAGCACTGCACTTAGTTCCACCAATATCTCTGCTATCAGTAAGTCCTTGTTGCAGTACTGAAATGTGTTGGACTGCCGCACTTCTGCGGTGAATAAACCTCTCCCTCCTCCGATGTAAACTCGTGGCACTTCTTACACTTAACGCTTCTTGAAGGTAATCCGGGTGATGTGCTGAAGACATTGGGACTGATGGAGTGGACTGCCTCACTAGTGTGGTAACCAGGTGGCTCCTGCCACTGACATGAACCCGTAACACTTCAGTCTGCATCAACTGCTGGCCAAGCTACAACTGCTGGCACAGCCAAAAATTATCTACCCCTTACTAACACTAGCCACTCGGCGCCAGAAAGTCAACATCTCAGTAGCCGCAAAGGACGTGCGATGGTGCTATGGAGGCGGCAGGAATAAGGGACGGGGGGAAGCAGTAGCACATAAAAGGCAAGGAAATGTGGCTACGGTTGGCTGTCAGGTGCAGCTTCTCAACATTTTGTTTGAGTTTAAGAATAACCACACTTGCTGGACAGTGTCGGTCGGAAAGATTATCGAAAGCAAGTTATCCTGAACATGTGCAGGGCCGGTATTTTGTAGCGATGCCTTTCCAGTGCTAATGCCTTTTCGCGCTTATCGCGCTTTGTCAGTGGTCAGAGCGACGGTCCACTCGCGTTATCAATGGGATCAGCCGGCCGTGAGCGGTGGATGATAAGACTAGTATAGAATAAGTCATAAGGCATCGCTACAAAATACCGGCCCTGGGGCTCCTTAAAAAACTGACGAGACAGCCAGAATCACGCACAGAGACTCTAGTAATAAGAAAGCTGTTATACCATATATTCACGTGGTGTCCCATAATCTAAAGAGAATAGCACAAAGGTAGCGAGTATCAGTTGTTTTCTCTGCCCCCCAAGAACTGTCTTTATTGTGCAGGCTGAGTTAGTCCGACAGTGATTGTAATGACCAAAAAGAATGTTCAAAGAAGCACAGAACTGTTTTTCAAGATTGCATTGAAGGTGTAGTCTACAAGATTCCTTTAAGGTGTGGTAAGCAGTAGGTGGGACAGACTGGGCTGATGTGTCAACGAAGGATTCAGGGAGCATAATAACAACGTAAGAAAGGGCGAGGAAGGCTTTCTTGCATTACACTGTGACAAGTTTGCATGTCAGCCACTATTCAACGAAGCCGAAGTAATCAAACATTAAAGCAAGCATGTGCGTGAAATAATAGAAGCCGAAATTATTCATAGATTAAACGAGCTGTGTGTTAGCTTTATTATCATCATCATCAGCCTATATTTATGTCCACTGCAGGACGAAGGCCTCTCCCTGCGATCTCCAATTACCCCTGTCTTGCACTAGCTGATTCCAATTTGCGCCTGCAAATTTCCAAACTTCATCACCCCACCTAGTTTTCTGCCGTCCTCTACTGTGCTTCCCTTCT
Source organism: Dermacentor silvarum (assembly GCF_013339745.2). Classification (NCBI taxonomy): domain Eukaryota; kingdom Metazoa; phylum Arthropoda; class Arachnida; order Ixodida; family Ixodidae; genus Dermacentor; species Dermacentor silvarum. The sequence continues at coordinate 77,525,761 of NC_051154.1, read as the reverse complement.
CTTGCTATCCATTCTGTAACTCTAATGGTCCACCGGTTAGCCATCCTATGCATTACATGGCCTGCCCAGCTCCATTTCTTCCTCTTCTTTATAAAGAACTTCAATTCCTCAGATCAAGCTCTAGACACTGATGATAATGTGTTAGGCTACAGACATGTGCAGTTTGGATGTTGTTCATGAGCATGTATATGTGTACTGCACTGCCCAGTAAAGTTGTAAGTTCAGTGCCTTGGTGTCATCTTTCTTTGGTTGTTGCTAATGCACTGTTTTATTTTCGTAATCGTGCATTTTGTTTCTGCATTGCTTCTAAAATGTTGTCGTTGTTTCACTTCTAATAATTTGCATTACTTTTTTTGCTGACAGAGAGCGGTAACCAGAATTTAACCATCGGTTCTTTAAAAATATTTGGTTAGTTTCAATGTTCGAAAATACCGAATAGTTCGTTTTCCCATATGAATATTAAATGTGTAATGTTCAGTTCGAATATTCGCCCACCCCCATTAGAGTATTGGTAGAAAAAAATCTGCGAAGAGATCGATAGAGCTGGGGTCGTTACAGGCGTGGGTAACTGTGCAATTTAGAGATACAGCTTTTGTTGAGGAGAGATTGGCAAAAATGCAAGACTGCTAAGATGTAGTAAAACATGATTAGCTCAAGCAGGCTGGATGACTGTTTGTTAAAGGCGATGCCGATAGAAATCGTCTACCTCTTAGAACCGCAGGGTGCGCAAGAATGCCAGATGTTTGTGCAAACCATTCCTGGTTGCCTTACCCACTATTTGTGCTGGGGCCCCTTGAAAGGGAGCAATAGTCTCAACTAGAGCACTGCACGGGCCCGGGCCGGCCCGAAAGCCCGGGCCGGGCCGTCTGAAGCGTTTGTCGGCGGGCTCGGGCCGGGCCCGGGCTTAAAGCCACGGGCCCGGGCCGGGCTCGGGCTTGAGGCCACGGGCCCGGGCCAGACTCGGGCCCCCTCATTGAAGGGCCTAAGTAGGCCTTCGAGCACACGCGACCGTTATGCATTGCATGGTTCAGTGCATTCTGTGCCAAGCTGAAGTGACACGTGCAAGATGACTGTCATCATCATCATCAGCCTATATTTATGTCCACTGTAGGACGAAGGCCTCTCCCTGCGATCTCCAATTAACCCTGCCTTGCGCTAGCTGATTCCAACTTGCACCTGCGAATTTCCTAACTTCATCACCCCATCTAGTTTTCTGCCGTCCTGGACTGTGCTTCCCTTCTCTTGGTATCTATTCTGTAGCTCTAATGGTCCATCGGTTATCCATCCTACGCATTACATGGACGGCCCAGCTCCATTTTTTCCGCTTAATGTCAACTAGAATATAGGTTATCCCCGTTTGTTCTCAGATCCACACCGCTCTCTTGACTGTATATCTTATCACATGACTATATCTTATCAAAGAAAATAGTAAAACAGATGAAGTTCTCGTTTTTAACAGCGGAGCTGTTTCAGCCGGGCCTAATGTGTCCGCCGAATCCAAAAATGTGGGCCGATCCTGGCAGCAGTGCAGAAAGGGTTCAAGCGCAATGGCACATACACCTGTGAACTAGCAAAGCTGAGCCATGATAAGTCTAGCTAAGAATGGTGGGGACTAATTGCCTATAGATAGGCAATTGATAGCCAATCAATAGCTAGTCGATAATCGATCAATAATCAATAAGTTCCCGAAAATGCTGGGGATGACTTGGTAGTGCTTAGCCTAGCCGAAATACGTGGCCAATACCTTACGATAGCCAATCGACAGCCAATCAATAGCTAATTGATAATGAATCAATAATCAATCAATTCGGATAACTTGGTAGTGCTTAACCTATCCCAAATACGTGGCCAATATCTTGCAATAGACAATTGATAGCCAATCAATAGCTAATCGATAATCAATGAATAATAAATAAATTACGGGAAATGCTGGGGATGACTTGGTAGTGCTTAGTCTAGCCCAAAAGCCAGGACTAGCTAGGTGCCCATCATCTCCGCTGTCTCTTTAGCATTGCCCCGCCAGTGCAAGCTACGCTAATTTTTTTTCTTTTCCGCAAAAACAAACATTGTTTCCGCGTAAGGAAAAATAAATTATACAAAGAACCACTCCTCAAACCATTTCCATGTTACCACTTTTGTGATCGCACTATTACCAGTGTCGATACTATGGCATTATTTTAGCGCTAAGGCCAGTTACTTTTGTGCTTCAATGTATAAAACAGCGTTTTCCTCTAAAAGTTAACTGGAACGCCCATGCATTTCGTCGGACACTGAAAATTATAATTTTAAACCTGGTTCAGTCCTGAGAATTCGTTCCAAGTGGATACGCCTTGCGAACTCAGTGGCTATAATTCGTAGATTGAATGATGTGCCGTAAAAATTTAATTAAAAAGTTAATTCGCATAATTATATTAAATATTCAATTAGGCGTTTTGACCATCCATTAGGCCATCCATGTCAGAATTAGCTTGGAACTACATAAAACAATTAGCCTCCTTAGAGCGTCTTCGCAATAATGCGAACACAAGAAATCCTGAGATATGGTCAATTCCATACTTCAGAACACTCTACAGTAAAAGCTCGTTAATTCGAATTTCGCGGGGACGCCCAGTGAGTTCGAATTAAACCGAAGTTCGAACTAACGAAATTCATTGAAAAAACAGCAGGAATTGAGACCGGGTTGTTGGAAAATCACTCAAAATATTTACTTGCGAAAATAATCCGTGATCACTGTCTGTTTCTCTTCTTTGAATGCGATCGCCATAGCCTTGTTTTCCAACGCGCGAACGTGGCAGAAAGCATCCTCTGCGTCTTCCTCGAAGCTGAAGAATAAACGCGCGACACGCATAGCCTCCATTAGTTCCAAAGCTGAGGGCCGCGTGGGTGCATCATTCTCTTCGTCATCCGCACCTACATCGACGACGGGCGCTTCTCCACCAGTCACCTGCACGATGATATCATCGTCGGTGATTGTGCCGCAGACCGCTGCACAGCGATCTGCATCGACGTAGTCGTCGAAGGTCACGTCCTCCAGCGCATCCCGCAATCCGGCAGGAATGACCACGGCCTCGCACTCGTTGGGCTCGCAAGCTGTGCCCTCATTGGTCACACAAAAGCCACTGTGGCGGAAGCAATTGGCAACAGTTGTTGCCGTGACCTGATCCCAGGCCCGCACCAACATATGCAAGGCTGTGAGCAGCGTCACATCGTAGCGACACGGCACCGAACGACTTCGTAGCTCTGACGTACACGAGGCCTAGCGACTGAATGTGCGGCACACAAAGGACACGGAGACTACGCAGACACGTCCGGCACGAACCACCACACGATGCGAAGAGCGAGCGCAATGACGACAGTGGATGGATGGATGGATGGATGGATGAGGCTGAACCCTTTAAATCGGGCGGTGGCATACGCCACCTAGCCATGACTATTAACATAATTTGTACTTTGTGGTGGGTGAAATTTCACCCCTGCCTTGATTTTATCCACCAATCAGATAACCTCTGTTTGGTTATTTCTACCCGCTTAAAGTCTATTTTGCCTTCACTGTCCCTAAACCCCAATGCTTTGAAAAAATCAGCCCCGTTGCCTTGCACTGTAGGGTTAAGCCCTTTACAGAAAAGTATGAGGTGTTCAGCCGTTTCCTCTTCTTCTCCACACGCACAGCACAACGTGTCTATGCCTTGGTACCTGACTCGGTACATCTTAGTCCACAATACTCCCGTCCTGGCTTCAAACAACAAAGAGCTTCCCCTAGAATTATCGTAGATATTTTCTTTGGCAATTTCTTGCTTGAAAGTTCGGTATGTTCCCAGTGCTGATTTCGTCTGCATCCCCGTTTTCCACAGACCCCTCTCTGTTTCCTTAACCTTTTTCTTAACCGCTGTTTCCTGGTTTGCACCCCTCCTGCAGTCCAAATATTTGATTGACAGTTTTCTGGTCAGCTTCCTCCATTTTGTATCAACATTCCTCATGTACAAATAACTGAAAACTCTCCTTGCCCACCGCTTTTCTGCCATCTCTCTCAATCGCTCCTCAAATTCTATCTTGCTGCTGGCTTCCCTGCCCTCGAATGACATCCATCCCATGTCACCCTGTACCCCCTGATTTGGTGTATTTCCGTGTGCTCCCAGAGCCAGTCTACCTACCCCTCGCTGCTTAGCTTCCAACCTTGCTCGAACCTCTGATCTCATGCACAGGACCGCATTGCCGAAAGTCAAACTAGGGACCATCACCCCTTTCCAAATCCCTCTCACCACTTCGTACCTATTGTAATTCCACAGTGCCCTATTTTTCATCACAGCTGCATTTCTGCTACCTTTAGCCGTCACATATTTTTCATGTTCCGTTAGGTACTCAGCCCCATTGTTTATCCACACTCCAAGATATTTGTACTTATCCACCATCTCTAGCGTAACCTCCTGTATCCTATGCTCGCTGCCCTGATTATCATTAAAAGTCATGACTGCCGATTTTTCTTTACTAAACTTCAAACCTAAGCTATCTCCCTCTTTACCACAGATGTCCATTAATCTCTGCAAGTCTTCCTTGCTGTCAGCCATAAGTACAATGCAGTAGCGCACCCAGGATCTCTGCCAGGGGGGGGTTGACAGTTTGCCAATACCATCTAAACAGCACTAATTTCGATTTCTTCACGGGAAATTGTCAAAAAAATGGGCTTTTTGCGAGTGTGCAGACAATTGCGCGTCTTACATCTTAGTTGCAGTACTCAAATGCGTAAGGAAAGAAAAGGGGTTAAACAAAAGGGGGGGTTTAGTCGGCCTCAGGGGGGGGTTCCAACCCCCGAATCCCCCCCCCGTCGGTGCGCCACTGGTACAATGTCATCCGCATACATCAGTCCTGGTAATGACTGTTTAATCCATTCTCCTTGCTTGAAATAGGAAAGGTTGAAGCCAAGTCCGCTCCTCTCTAATTTTTTCTCTAATCCTTGTAAATACAGCATGAACAACAGAGGTGACAGAGGGCACCCCTGCCTAAGCCCCTGCTGTATCTCTATAGGCCCAGATACTTTGTTTTCCCATTTTATAAGCACCTTGTTACTTTTATAGATATCTTTTATAAGATTTCTTACTCCATCTTCCACCTCTAGAGTGCCCAGTATGTCCCACAAATCCTTTTGGATTACACTGTCATAGGCTCCCTTGATATCCAGAAAGGCAAGCCATAGGGGCCTGTGCTCCTTTTCTGCTATTTCAATACACTGTGTCAATGAGAACAGATTATCTTCTAACCTTCTTTGCTTTCATAACCCATTTTGTAGCTCCCCCAGCTCCTCCTCGCTCTCCACCCATGCCTGCAGTCTGTCCTTTATAATCTGCATCACCACCCTGTAAACCACTGACGTCACTGTTATGGGACGGTAGTTGTTTATGTCGACTTTGTCCCCCTTTCCCTTATATATCATGCTCATCCTGCTCAGTCTCCACCCGTCGGGGGCTTTACCGTCCATTATCATTTTGCTCACTGCCTCTCTTAATGCTTTCTTGGTGAAGTGACGCAGTGACGCCGCTGCGCTCGCGCCATCTATCGTTGAGCCTTGAAAGCTTGCGGCGGCAGTATCAAATACCACCACGCAGCGGCGCGCAGTTCGAATTATCGATAGAGGAGCCGATGCGCGCGTGAACTAACGAGTTGGTTAACCCATATACGCCTATACTATATTGTGGCCGGACCATGACCATCAGTTCGAATTAACCCGAAAGTTCGAATTAATGAGGTGCGAATTAATGAGCTTTCGCTGTATAAGCATCAGTCGTTAATACATTACCTACCATTCACTTTGAACAGATACAAAAATGGCGGTAATTTCAGTAAGAAAGAACTCAGCTGACACTCTGGTCGCTTGTAATGTATCTGATGTGATTATTATTCTGCCTTTGTGTATGGTTCTGAGTATATATTGTAAATCCTGTTTCGTTTTCTTAGTAAATGTTTATCTTGTAAAATTCAGTCTCATGCTATGTTGTATAGCTGGTGTTGCATTGTTTTGTATAGCTAGTATTGTTATTGTAGTGTTGTTTAAAATGCATTCTGTTAAAACTTTTTCCAATTCTGTTAACTTGCCGTGACGCAAATATTGTTTGTCTTTCCGTTCATAGCTATTTCGTCTATGAGGAATTCCAGCGATACCTGGAAATATATGTGAATTATTGTGCATGTGTACACACTGTTTGCTGTACTTTTGCCTTGCCTGGTCTTATGGGTCACATCAAGCTACATATGTAGCTTTTAGTCCAAAAAGACCGTCCAGCATGTAAACTGGACAATAAATCGATTTGATTTGATTGATTTCGTCGGACACTTTGAAAATTATTAACTCGAAACTGGTTTAGTCCTGAGAATTCGTTCCAAGTGGATACGCCTTGCGAACTCGGCTGCTATAATTCGTAGATTGAAAGATGTGCCATAAAAGTAATAATTAAAACGTTAATTAGCGTAATTATGGTAATTCTTCAATTAGGCGTTTTGATTTCTCGTGGAAGTAATGGTTGCGACTCATCGAGTAGTTTAGATCAAGGATTATAACTGTGCTATCTGCCACAAGCAATCTTTAAAAATTTGGTTCAGCTAAAATGAAACGCCCTGTATATTTGCAAGCTAAATGACATATCATAGAACCATATCGTACAAATCAAGGTAAGTGCATGCGCACCACCAGAAAAATAGTAGCACAGGCAATAGGCCGGATTACTGATGTTCCCGTGGGAGAAACAAAGATTTCGGCCTTTTATTGCTCATATGCTGCAGCTGATTAAACCTCGAGAAGGTGAGGCTGACAGATACGGTACAATCCGTAAGTAAAAAAAAAAGAATTTTTTTCTTGCAGGCCGGGCCTGGTCATGCACACGCGGGCCCTAGCTAAGCTTAGTAATGAACGCCCGGGCCCGGGCTTGGAACCACGGACCCGGGCCGGTCTCGGTCATGTACGCCCGGGCCGAAAAATCAGGCCCATGCAGTGCTCTAGTCTCAACCTTGTACTCGGGAACTGCTGCCTCGAAGTGCAAAATGCCACGAAGCCACAAAAGCAAAGAAGAAAACAGAAAGCAGCAGGTTTTTACTGTGAGAGCTCCGAGTTTCACATAAGATTGTAGTGTGTGGGCAAGAGTTCTTGGGGTCAGCATAGCTTTGCTGAGAAGCCAACCTAGAGAAGTGTGGAAAAGATCCATTTGGGTCCTTTTGCTATAAATATCAGCCTGTGGCAACAGTCTGCAAAACACCAGACGCAGTAGTGGTGCCCAGATTTGTATGTGCTTAGTGTCCCTGTATATGCTCCCCAAGAATATACAAGGACAGTATACATGCCAGCATAGGCTGGTAAAATGATAGAACTCGTTCAGGCTCTCCAAAATTTTACTCAGCTGGGCTCACTCAGACTAAGAATTATCAAAATTTTACTCAACCGCACTCATTTGTACTCGGGCTCACCATAGTTCTACTCGACCGGGCTTACTCGGACTCACTCATCAGACTCGGGCTAATCTACTTGGCCTGGCTTCCACTCGCTGAGGCTTTCTCGTGAATTCATGCATCAAATTATTGAAGACCTTCATACGAGACTAATATGCGACAGGTTACACATGTGAAAACATTCATGAAGTACGCACAAGAGTCTTAAACATACAAGAAAGATCTTTATTTCCTTTGCATCGCAATGTCTTGTAAGAAACAAGTATGATGCGTGATCTTAGCAATGCTTCAAGTATTTCGTTTAAGGATAGTATGGGCTAGATGGATCTTTAAAAGAATATGGAAATTCTTATTTGTGTGTTTGTGCATGTGGAGCGCCCACGTGCTCTTGTTTGAGTGGCGCGGGTGTGTTTTAGGCAGCTAAGGATAGAAATGTGTCCTTTCTCGTTCTTTGTGGTATGAAGGCCTGCCTCGTGAACAAAAGTGGACGCTGTTGGAATTGTGCACAAAGAAAACTTTACATAATGCCATCTCTTAACTACAATTCATGATATCACTGCAGATGTTCTGGCTCGCTGTTCTGATTTTTGAGTTGTCGGACATCGCGCTGGGCGCTGAGAATTTTGTAAGTTCTGTTCGGTCCTCAGAATCAACAATAGCTTTGTCCATGACACTACGTGCCATAAGTGCAGATGTGCAGTTCCAGCTATCCTACTGCTGACATCCACATGTGCTGTCCATGCTGAACATGCTGTCCACTTGTGCCGTCCATACTGAACGCAAACACCAAACACTGTGGAAGGGAAACGGCTGGGAGGGAGCGTCACGTGACCATCTTGAAGCCTAGTCATAAAAGTATATAGGAAAGGCTCATGGGAAATAAGCCTTCACCATGTGATGTGCAAGCAATAATTCCTAGCCGCTGAGTGCACAGAGTGAACGGGAGAGAGTAGATTGGAGAGCGTGTGGTGAGGGTCGATTGTGATGAAGGTGCCACTAACAGCTACCACGTACCAAACAGTGTCTTGAAAACGTCAGGCAACTTTGGAGGGCCTACAGGGCCTACTCCGCAAGAGTCATGGCGCAGATAGGCCCCGGAGGCAATGTAATGTGGCGGCGACAGAGGAGGCTAAAGTTTCCTTGCCACCATAGTACTTGTAGTTCTCGGCAGATACTTGAACATGGCAGGAAGGCCCTATGCCATGTTTATCCCCTTTGCCTCTTCGCCAACTAAAGTTTTGCGAGAACAGTGGTGGACAACTCGCAGGAGTGGATATTCAGTGACTATACATTCCCCCAGTTTGAGGTGCTGGAGGCATAAAAAGGTTGTCTCAGTGTGAACGGCATGTTTCTTTTTTTTCTTCTTCGTCTTGAAAGCTTGCATTTATTAACACACACCAGGTATGCAAAATTCTGTTATGCATTATTTTTCTGTTCGTGGTGGGAAACATGCAAGGGCATGTATTGTCTCTCCAAAGGTCCCATTAATATGCATTAATATTTGAGCATGACATTCCCAAATTACGACACTTTGCGTAAGAAGCAGCTGTGCTCATGTGTTTACATTACGCCAGTGCCTCAACTGAGAAAATAATCTGTGTGCATATTGCAGTGTGATACACCGTCATGCGCTGAAATTTTCTTAACGATGTTTATTTGCTGGAACGAATATGTTTTTAGAATGGTTAATATCACAGAAGCTACACAGCGCTTGAAGTTGGTAAGCTTTAGGGCATATTCGACTGCTTGTTTCCGAGCGCTCTGATAGTAACAACAAAGATGTATTATGTGGTTTTTGTTACATTGTGCTTGTTTTCATGTTGATTTGTTAAAACAACCTTTAAAGGGCCCCTACACCACCTTGAGGTCAAAATTTGTTATATAGTGGCAGTTGTATACGAGTCTACAACGAACATGCAGTCTCAAAAATGTTTGAAAATTATGCCGTAAAAGCAGAGTTACAGGTATTTAATGGTCAAGAATGCAGACCGCCACTTGGTTCTCCCTCTCCTTCGCGTATCTCCCCTAGAGCTGCCTTTTATCCTCGCCATCTACTCTTCTATATCGCACGTGGACACTACACCATTACCAACATCACGCGCATTTTTTTTTTTTTTTCAATGTTTTTTCTCCTTTCTTTTTTTGTGCTATTGTTTCAAAACACCGTCCGCATCCGGTTACGACGACTCCAACTTAAATTTTTTTGCCTACGCACAATAGACCCTATGTTGTGGATGATATGCGTTCACTGCCTGTTTTGTTTAAAATATGTTGTTAGAGGCCCAACAACCCACTGCACAAATAGAATAGAAGAACTGCAAGCAAACAAGGAGGCCTGCCGGCGCTTTGCCAGACTTGCAACATGATACTGTATCGCCGTGTTTTGCATGTACATCACCGGTTGCCGCATAGCTGTGCTGCGTTCGCCAAAGATGATTGTCATGGCACGGTGTACACGATGCACATGTTTATTTGAAATGTGTAACAAAATTTCAGAGGTTGTTTAGGGGCCCTTTAGGATGCGCAGGAATGTTTGGAAATGACCAGTCGAATGTGAGATTTATGGGGGGGGGGGAACACACACACACACTACTATATATAGCAACAGGCAAATCACAGAAACTGCTCTTTCCTGTCCTGTCGTTTCTTCATATATTTTCTCTTCTTTCACAGCATAACCGAATCCACGGTGGCATAAATGCATCAGTGCCGCATTCCAGTCTTGAAAACTCAGTTGTGCAGTGTAAATGGACAGGACACAAAGGAACATAAATGACGTAGGCGGGTGCTGAATTCCAACTATTTTCTAACTCTATTCAGTTTTCAAGAGCAATGTACAAACTAGCCCATGAACGAATTCTTTTTGCCACATTCCATGCCTTGTTACCTTTCTCTAAATTTTTACAAGATACACTAGTAGCCACAGCAGTCTTTCAATAAGTCGAATAAACCTACAAACATTAATTTCTTGCCTTTCTGTTTGGCTCATTGACTATTACTGAACACACATTCTTGCGGCCGAGTTCGTTTCAATAAACAGCTCCTATCTTAATACATGGGAATGGATAAACAGATTTTCTTGTCAGCCACAGCACCAATTTTGATGAAATATGACGTACTTAAAAAAAAAAAGTAAATATCTAGTGACTGCAGCAAGCAGATTAGGCCGTCCGTTTTTCTAGGAAAGTTCTTGAAAATCACAAAATGTCAAGAAAAAAAAAAAAAACACTAGGAGATTTACAGTTCTAACTCGGCAATCAAAAATATCCCATTTCTCTAAACAGAGCCTAATTACACATCTAAAGCACACCAAATTGATTTATTGTACACTGCTCTCAAATATATCACTATTTGCAAGGACTATTGCAAAACCCTCACAAACATTGTAACAATTTCACGTAAGCTGTAAATTTCAGATGCGCGTGGCACAAAGGCTGGTGTAAGAAAGGGGCTCGAGTGTAACAAAGGGGTCTTGGGTGTAACAAAGGGGCCCAGCACTCAAAACTAGCCATAGTGATGCCCGCGCTATGCAAGAAAGCAGTAGCTTTGCAAATGTGAAGATGGGTAAGTTCCTATTGTACAGGAAGCGTTTGTTTCTACTCATTGCAGCAGGCACCTAGTTTGTTTACTCCACTCTTTAAGCTTGCGAAGCAAGGGTTGTCAGGTCAGGGAGCATGCAGAAGCCTCCTCATACAAGTGTCTCGCCTGCATATGCTTGCTTAGTCACGTTCCACGTTTCACTAGGGGTTTTCCTGAGCTTAACGCAGAACTTAATGTTCACTCTTTGCTCACAATCAGCATCCATTTTGTCACCTTAACTAATGCGACAACAACCCGACCAATGTGTTGCTAAGCGCCGTCATGCCACCTAGTAAGTTTGCGCGGAAACATGGCCAAGGTCATGTCAAGTAAGAAAACATACCAGCTAGCATAAAACAACTTTTGTTCCTTTTTAGTATTGCAAACTCGGAAATAAAAAAAAAAAATTGTCCTGGAACTTTTCTGACAAAGGTTTAACTCGGTTTGGTGTTGAAAGCAGCATGCCTGTTAAATTGCAAAAGCTTTTGCTGCAGCAATCTTGCTAGTGCATTCCACTAAAAAAACAGTAGCTTCAATAATCAAAACTAAGCAGATCAAAGTGATCAAATTGCAGGCTGTTAACATAGCTTATGTTCTTACTGGTGACAGCAGTAAAATGAGATTGTTACCTAAATCTGCATGCTTTTGATCGACTGCTTTGATTTCAGCCTTAGATCTCAGAGATGGCTTGAATATCTTCCACGGTGGAACACTCGAGGATCGTAGAAGTGTATTCCAAGGTCATCTTGCTGAAGTTCACAGCGTGAGAGAGGTGTGTGTTGTGCTAGTTCACAAATTTGTTTGGCATATCTCAATGAAAATTTGCTTCGTGTTGGTTTTAGGGAAAAAATCCTCATAGTTTGTCGCAATTTCTGTTTGTAGTGTGGCTCGTGCTTTGTGTTATGTATGATTTTCCTCAATTTGCTTCATGTTCTACACATGTTATGTATGACTACACGAACAATTTTCCCAAAACTAAAAATTATTATCAGCTTCTGTGCAAGTCAGTGTGCATGGTACTGACACTTTTATATTTTCATTGTTGTTCAGCTGTAACAGTGGGGGTTGACCTAAGTCAGCGATCGCTTATGCTGGTATATTACAGGGTGTTGCAGCTTACGTGGACCAATCTTAAAAAAAAAAAAAGGATCATTTTGCGTGAACGAAACTATGTAAATATTGTTTACAGTTAAGTTGAGAAGCTGCCAGTAATATTTTTGAATTACCTAAGTCATTAATTACTGTGTTAATTCACAAGAATCCAATCAATGACTTGTAGAGAGCTATAAAAACATCAAACTGGCAGCTTTTCAGAAAAATACGACTAGCGTGCTTAATTCTTCCAGCTGAAGAAGTAAGGCCTCAAAATGTGAAAAATACCGTGTGATTATGCACCCGCCTGCATTAAAAAGCAACACCCTCAAACAGACTCACTGGGTTCAGAAGGTATTGCAAAAGATATTGTAACACAAAAGAGAACTGCGCGTGCACTCTTCTATTACATGCCAATTAATAACTGGTGCTCGTTCCGTACCAATACCAAGGCAACATGCTGTCTCGGGAGGGGCGTAACAGATTAAGCTTTAACTCTACCTCTTTTTGTGTGTGTGTGAGAGAGGTTTCGCAGTGAGCCTGCTTGAGTGTGCTGCTTTCTGATGCAGGTGGACGCATTATCAGTCATTGTATTTTTCATGTTTCGAGGGCTAGTTGCACCTTGTTGAAAAGGTGCCAGTTTAATGTTTCTAATAACTGTCTACAACTTCTGAAATAATGTTTTGTCAATTAGGGCAGTAGCTAACCAGTCAGATAATCAATTCTAATTAACCAAACGAATGTAAGCAAAAAAAAAAAAATTGCTAGCGGCTTAACAACTATTTCACAGGCTTTCACTAGTTGCCAGAAAATGTAAACACACAGTGTGTACCTTGCTGGAAACATCTAGCTTACTTTGACCTGTCTTGCAATTCCGTAGAATTACCTAATTTACCACTGTTGGAACAATTAAAATGTTAGATAATTACTTTTAATTAAATAATCGGCTGTCAGACACAAAAATATGGCTGGCAGTTTCTCAACAGCAGTCCAAAAACATCCACTTGGTCTTACTCAGGTATAATAATTTGTGCTTTTTTTAAAACTCTGTACATGATACTTGGGACACCCTGTATGCTTAGGGCTTGTGTGTGCTATAGTTGGCATCGGGATGTTTCTCAGTATACTTCTCGCGGAAGCTTCCTGTAGTACTTTTGTTCCTTTAAAGTACTAACATGCTTTTATGCATGTTGCATACTACTGTCTTGTTCCGGCTGATTTGTTTTCGTCATTTAATTGCTTAGTTAACTGCAGCCTGGTTGCTCAAAAGACTTGAGTCATGCAAGTTGGAGACCAAGTATACTATTTTAAATGTTAATGTTAGGTTGTGTGAAAAAGTTAGTCAACTTGGTTGTTCTTTTTTATTCCCCCACATTGCTTTATTATTTTTCTACCCATAAAAACTTGCAATGGTATGCCTGTTCTTCATTCAAAGGTTGAACAAGTTTTGGATGAGTTGAAGACAAACAAAAAAATTGCAGAAGCCACACACAACATTTGGGCATATCGGTATGCTGATTCATCATTTCACAATATTAGGGAGGACATATGGCTATTCACAAAATGTTATTGCAGCCATTTCTTTTCTAGCCTTCTTCAAACAGAGCCACGCACTGTGCTCTGCAAGGACTCCGAGGATGATGGGGAAACATATGCAGGAAATCGCCTTCTTCATCTTTTAGATGTAAGTTCAGCTTACAGCTCCAGCAAGTAAGGCTTGTGCACAAGGGGAACTAAAAGTAAATGGAACAGTTTCTGATGCTATGGTGCGCTCAATACCCTAGAATTCAGGTGACATATAGCTCATGTGCAAGTGCTCAAGTAATTTAGATTTGTCTATTGCTGTTTCTGTGTTTTGAACAATTCATATGCCATCACAGTTACGTCACTAGAATGCCATGTTTCATTTACTTTTGTTTCCATCTGTGTGGCAGCATGACCTAAAGTGATGCTTGTATGCACTGACATGGAGGTTGAAACTAAGTTTAATGTAAAATCTCATTTGCATTTCTTAAGTGGCTTGGTAAAGCCATTTCACATTCTATGTTCCTGTAGTATGTGCTGTTCCTTGTCTGCACCAAAGCAATGTTCGATTATCCCCATCCAAGCTTACTGTGCACTGTTATTGCAATTAAATGCATATTGCCACATGTGCATCACGTGGTGATGCTGTTCCATTTGACTACTAAAGAATTCCGGCAGAACCCATCTCACAATCGATGTCGACACTAATGTGAATGCCATTAAATCGATATAACGACACACCAAATTGCCAACGCCGAAATGTGTATGCAGCCGGGCTCCTCTCTCGTTTCCCAGAAAACGCTGCGCCATCTAGCGATGTTGTCACAAAGTCCATGCTCGATTCCGTCAAGCACTGGAGAAAGTTTATAAAGTATTTTTTTTTTTTGTCACTGAAGAGCAGCACATGTGTAGTGGCACATACCCAGTTACCTAAATTGTTCTGACGGTTGGTTTCAAACCCTGTTCCCTCAGCACAGCAGCCCGATGCGCTACTCCATTAGACTATGGACTGCCTAGCTAGTGCCCCAAGTTGCTGGGAAAATGATTAGACACAGACAGACGGACGGACGGACACACACACACATACCTGCAAAATTCGTGAAGTACCTTAAGAATGTTAATCACATTAAAACTGTTGCATATAGCTTTGCATCACTGTTGTTGGTCTAGCTTTTTAAAATTCTCCTCCTGCCCGTCCTCAAAAGAGCTAATGCTTGTTCCTGCTCTTTCAGATTCTCGACGTGACAAATGTTCTCATAGTTGTCACTCGCTGGTATGGAGGAATTCACCTCGGTCCAGATCGCTTTAAGCACATCAACAAAGTGGCCAGAGATCTCCTTGAGCGACGGGGCTACATCAAAAAGGTGCCAACACCAGATTCCAAAACCAAAGGAGGAAAGCACAAGAGAACAAAGAGCAAGAAAATGTGACCGGCATACTTGGAACGCAGGCTTCTAATCAGTGCCAGGCACTGCCACTGCCATAGTTTGACACTAGAAAAGGCTAGGTAATTATGTGCCAGTGGTGATTGAAATACTCTAGAGAGATTTTCATTCTAGAGTCCAGTAATGCTTGTGCCCATATCAAAGGCTGCTATAAGCAGTGTTGCTGAGAAGGGCTCAAGACAGATTTCTTGCAATATGCATAAGTAGTGTGACTTGTCCTGTTTTTCTACTTAGCCAGTTTGTAACATACAAGCCGTGGCATTTAATTAGGATTTTATTGGGTACTTTTTACCAAATATTTTAAGGTGTTACCTATCGTAATCATGAAATGAGACGTGTAAGTGCCTGTGTTTTTTGTTAGTTTCATACGTGAGCAATTTACTATGCAGCGCTAGCATCACTGAATCTACATTGTTTTACTGCAATTTCTTTCTGCAAGTAATTTGCAAGTGTAGTCTCAGCCGTTGCCATATTGCACGTGGCGCACAATTTATCTTTGACTGTCAGTCTTTCAGCACATGTGAGCCTCGTATGTGCTGCATAGTGGTATTGAGCACTGCTTCAATTGTGGCAGAGCCACAGCTTGTCACAAGAAAGTTGTGTTGGTGCTGTGAATAAGTTGTGTGCAGTCAATATGTAGATCTCAAATATCTTGGAACAGTGCTATAAGTCTAAATGATTTTAAAATTGAGTGCAGTGAAAAGGCATAGAAGAAAAGCAGTTAATGCAGCAGACTTAAAGTTGGGAAAGGGAAAACTGAAAGCATGTTTTGATAACAGCACATTTGTAGAGTATTTTTGTCTTGTAGAAAGTTAATTTCTCTACAAGGGCTTTCACAACAGTTGCTTGCAGTATTGTCTGTGACCTAGTCCTGTAAGGCATGGTTTCTGAGGTGGTAAACTTCACACTCCACATCACATGGTAATGTGGTATAGTCTGAGAGCCTAGCATTATTATTATGATGCTTGTTGGCGGCAAGTAATTTGCACTGCAAAAGTTCCAAAGTCATTTGTTTAGTTACCGTCAGTAGAGAATAGCGTTTTTATTGATGCAGAGAATATTTTTATTTGTTGCTTTTAAATGTTTCCAAATGAGTCTGTGATGTTACTTGTTGACTGTTTACATTATACAATATTGCAAAGCATTCGTCCCTGTGCTTCAATGCCTAGTTGTCTTGCCCTATGCCACCCTTTCTTGACACTGCAGCTTCAAGTACTCGGGGAGAGAGACAAATATAAACAAACGAAAAGAAATTTATGTAATAGCTTCTTTGTCAGTATGCATTTTGTGGCTAACTTACTGTCTGTACATCTCTATCTTTCATTTAGGCTGTCAGTCCAAAGTGTCAGTAATTAAAAATAGCTTTAACGGCTTATAGCAGTGGCTGTAACTTTCGACCACAAACTACAAATGGCTCACTTTTCCAGTGCGCAGCAGTGGAACATGTACTAGCTCTGAAGAGAGCAACTTACTCCTTTAGTGTGGTTAAAGCTGAGCGAGATATGGGGTCCTATAATGTAAAGCTATTCCATTCCGATGTTATTCTAATTTTGTGACACCCAAATTTACTTTAACAATGCAAGCACTGGGCAGTGACCTGCAGCATTGTTTGAACCCAATCAAACGCTCTCCTCGGTTATAGGAGGGCACGTTTGATTGCTGTTCAAAGCGAATAGCTATCTTGACAGGTTTTTCTTATCTGATTGGCTGACAAGAGGCGAGGAGCATGCAGAAGTAGAGCGGGTTTGGTGGGGGCGAGCTAGTGCAGGTGGAAGTAGATAACCGCTAAGGAGAGTGGTGCAATAGGTTCCCTTTCCCTTGCTTAGCTTGTGGTGGCTGGTAGAAAGTCACGGCGGCATGCAACAGGGAGTTAATAATGATGCTAAAACGGGTACTCAGCACAGAAAAGTTGGCAGCGTGATGTCATATATGTAAAAGGACTTAACATTATATTGCCATGCAAAAGTATTTATTACACGTAAACAAATCCATTCACGTCGGCAGCTCTGCATAGCCAGTGCGACAGCGATCGGTGCATCTTCTGTCCCTTTCGGAGCAGGGCACTCTCCAGCTATTCTGAACAAATTTTAGTTTTCTTCGGCATATTAATGCATCTTTAGTGTGTACATGTAACTTCGATGAGAGTTTTCGTGGTTTTGCAATGTCACGTGGCAGAGCCCGAAAACATTTTGATAGACAGGCGGAGTGGGCGTGGAAAAAAAGTTTGGCCAATTGTGGAGGGCTAATGGCAAAAATGGAATAGAAACAGATTGGAGTAGCTTTACATTATAGTGCCCATGGTATTGTTAGTTTTTAAGGTGTGTATGTTGGCGTTGACTTTGACGAAACTGCGCCGTGACGAAAAATGGCCAATGCCACAAGAAATGCTCGGATTGACGTTGAATTTCTCAGGGAGGTTCCTGCAAACAAAGTAAATTAGTGACTTTGAAAAGAAAATTTGGTACATTTTGTTCTGGATGGGAATCGAACCCGGGCCTCTGGGGTGCAAGACGAGCACGCTTCCCTGAAGCCACGGCTGCTCCAAGGTTCTGGCTTAATAAAGGTGTGCCTAGTGCATGCGTGATTGCACACACCACGTCGCAGCCATCTCGCTGACTAAAGGTGTGGCCTAGTGCTTACACTAACATGCTGCACTTGGGTACTATGTTAAGGGTTCACATATGTGGCGTTCAGGAGGTCGCCTTAGTGCCACACGTGTACTTGCCATTGCGGCTCCTTATGTCTTGCAAGAAGTCTAGCCCCGATTGTATAACTTCATGTATTACCAAATGTACAGCAGACTTTTGCCTTCTTGTGTTATGAGTGTAACACCTGCTGAACTTTGTTTCGGTAGCCTGTCAATCCTATGGTCGGGATTTTTACAGAAGTGGGTGTACAATACAGACAATATACAGGCACAAGCATTGTACTCGATATATAAAGAAAAAAAAGTTATGTTGCAGTGTGCTCAAGTCAAATGACCCAATTTGAAATACATAATCAGTCAGTCTCAACTTTGCTGTAAAACAAAATTTTATTTGCCCAAAATATTTCATTGTGCTGATCTGAACTTATAAAGGGGGCACTTAAATACAATCTTGAAATGTTTATTTACTTACAGTAAAGCACATTCAACATTGTATTTGTGCTCATATAACCATTCCAAGTCCAGCCTAACCTATTCTGCCATGACTGTCAAGACTATATGATGGCTTGGAAGGGGTAACGATGGGCTGATATTTGAGAAGCTCCATCTACAAAGCCACAGGTCCAGTTCCCATGCATGTTCTCTCTTACTTGCCATTCTTATTGTGCTACATACCTCCCCCTCTGCAGCATTCTCCAGACTTCCTTCGTGCTATACTCATGTTGCCTTCTCTACACTGCTTTGAGTAAGTGGATGTTCGGACTGTAAAAAGCGCCGGATCCACAAATTTCGCCGTTAGCACCTTCAGCAAAACAAGTTGTGCTTATAGGTAATCTACCTACCTGTGAGTCCTTCCAATACAAATTATCTGACATCCAACTATGGTAGAGGTACTAAGCTTGTCCTGCCGTATTAGTGAATGGGTACCTATATGTTTAGACTTTTAAACGAGATTAAGGGAAATTAACTATGCGACAGTCAGATACAGTTAAGAAATGGCCACAAAAAATATTGATGGAATTTCTTGTAATTACGTACTGCCTTAAACTCAGCTTGCGTAAAGCCATGGTCTTTGTTGTTGTAGTAACTGCCTGCCTAATGGCCACACACCTACTTGGATTGGGTAAAAGTTATCCAAAAATTCCATAGTGGCGCGGCCACCCCTTCCAAGCTGCATCCAGGATCCCGATTCCCAAGTAGGTATCGTGCAGCGATTTCTCAATCACCATCAAAGCTACAGGAGAGAAGCCAAACTCCTGCATCACCCTCCTCTACCATTTATCTCGCAAGTCATTTGCAGCACTGTGCAAGCTGCACGACTTCTTGCCAATGGGAAGACTGAATGCCCCTCAAGATGTGTTCATCTGCGCCGTGTCGTCTGCTCACCGCCACAGTAATTCGCGGCATACAAAGTGCATACGCAAAGCTGCTAACATCTCGCGTATCGCTACAACATATCATGTACCAAGCAAAAATAAAACTCTCTATCCCACCAATAATTGGACTGTTATGCCTGGAACTATATTCCGCTGCACAAGGATAATACCTGTGCATGCTTCGTACCTTCGGCAGTACTGCAAATGACTTGCAAAATGGAGTATAGGTACCCCACCCTACTTCCCAGTCTCTTCAGGTGGAGGAAAAATACTCCAGAGCAGAAGTATCCTTTGAAAAGACCTAATAAAGACGTTTTCATATACTTGCCCAATGGGTTGAAATTTGTTATTTAAGGCACTACATGCCCACGGTTCTCTTCAGCTGATACAAGTGTTAAGCACTCATCAGTAGTTGTGATGGCAAGCAAATGTCACGACTCTTCCAGCCCTTATAAGGTGAAAGATATTTCAAACTGGTGCATGCACAAAATGGCATGCACCTTTTTGTTAGTAGCACTTGTAGCAATCTCACATTGTACAACTTAAGAGTACACCACCAAATTGTTGCAAGTTTGTTGTGTCTTGCTTAAACTTTCTTCACTTGGTACACTGCTGCAGAGCTAAGACAAGTGCTTATTTTTATTCAGGTACAGTGCACCTTATGCAGCCTCGCATTCCCTATTGCAGAAGTGATTTTGGAAGAGAATTAGATTTCTTGCACATGGATCATATTTCAGTTGAAAGCCTTGCTTTTGAAATTTATATCTCAATTTAACAGTTATTGTGTGCATTGCAGCAAATGCCAGGACACTGGGATGTTGTACCTCCACAGTGGTCATAAGGCCATCAAGTGTTTTGGTGCCATTGGGCAGATAGTCATTCTAATGAAAGCTGCATTTGAGAACCATGAAGCTTGTAGAAAGTTTGTCAGTTTCAATTGCTTGGGGAGAGCATACTTTGGAACACTTTTACTACACCCTGTACTTGGTGTTTTGTAGTAGACTGCACGCTTTTCCTGTTGTGAATTTTCTAACTGTGTGGAGTTCAACTCCTGCGACTTTGTATTGTCCATCATGCTTGTCAAGTCTTGTGGGTTGTGTAATGGTGCTTGTACTTTTAATATGTGCATGTGCCTTTTGAGTATATAAATACACAAAATTGGAACTACCCAGTGATTCCTTGCTTTCTGTGTGTCGCCACTGCAGACTATTGACGTTTGCCACTTTTTAACAATGCTGTAATTTTATAGCGACTGTACTTCCATTGCGAGCCACCCGCACAGGATGGTGTTTGTGTCCATCCTTGCGGTAAGGTTACAAGTGGTGTTCGATTATCAGTTAAAATGAAGGGTATTACACAGCAAACTTCTTCACCCGCCACCAGGTTGCACCATGGTGCATTTAAAGCTCCAGAGTGCCACATAACGGCTTCACTTGTAGCCCATTGTGCAAATTTGAGATGTAAAACCCTGTAAATTAAAATAGGGATGTGCAAATATTTAACAGGCAAAATATATGGCATTTCTCAAGATTTAATCCAAAGTAAGACGAAGGATGTGACAGACAATAATTTGCATACAAAACTACGTAGAAACATGGACTCTGAGAAAAATTTACGCACATTGTGGTTGTCTGCTATCCACTTGCTTGCTGTCTGCTAGCAGATGTACTCAATTATACTGCTGCAAACTTCATATTCCTGCTAAGGCACTAGTTACTAGAGCAGTCCATCCTATGCACAGTAACTTACTTTGACTTGTGAGCAATATGTAATATATACACACACCCCGAGTGCAGTGGAGCATATGCTTTTTTTTCCTTAACCTAGGTATGTAGATACACTTTAGTGTTGTCACATCAAACTTCGGGTTCCATAGAAGTACCATAAAGTTTTGTCAGCTGTAGATGTTACTTGGAGCTTCATGTCCACCTAGGTACAGATAAGGCAACACACTTTCAAGGGAATGTCATTAAGGGGGGACGTGGCTTTGAAAACCAACTTCCCGATTTCTTCATGGATTTTGATGAAAGTTGGCACAAATGTTTAGAATGTCTCCCTGATACTTCCATAAAAGTTTCAGAGTGATACCTTGAGAACATTTTATTGAGCAGAATTTTTCTATATTGAACTTTCTGGAGGGCCTGGGGAGCTTAAAAAACATGATGGAAGGCTCGTTGAGTATTGAATGCATAGCTCAATGCGTGCTGGAGGTCGTGACAGTCTTACTTTTTTTTTTTCGCAACACAAATTTTTTAGATAGTCATTTTTGAAGTTACCTTCGCACCAAGCACACTTTCCGAGTGAACGAATAGCCACACCATAATTTATAAAAGTCAAGATAAAAATGCGAGACTGTCTCGACCTGCACTGTAGTCCAAGGAACCTGACAAAAAAAACAGAATCAAAATAGGCCAAACGGTAACGAAGAAATCAGCTCCAGAAACTGAGCAGAAAGGCGAAAAAACAGTTTTGAGAAAATGGCTCTCAAAGTTTCCCCTTCTCTTCAGGTCTCTAAAATGCACCAAATTTGTAATCTTTGATGTGTTTTGTGATGTGGGGCTTCTTGGACATGTGGCCTCTGGTCTGCTGTGCCTTTGTTCTGTGTTTTTCATGTTTGTATGGCATTCTTTACTGCTGCTCTACAAAGAGCATGGTGTCTGGGTTTCAAACCAAGTGAGGTGCAGAACTATGTGGGCATAAATATACAGTAGTTCTAGTGTTGTACCTGCAGACTGCCTCATTGATAGCAGTCTCTAGTACAGTCAGTGAGGCATTGTTTTCTTTTGGTAGAATCGACCATGTTACTGAATTTTTGGATCATCTTCCATTGACAATGGCTATGGATGTTAGGAGAGCCACTGATAGATAGGCAGCAATGCAGCTGCTAGGTGCTTCCCAGCCTGTACTTTTGTATGATGCCTCACTTCTGCAGCCAGGTGTCTGTGCAAGCCCAAGTGGCCTAGTGAACAGAGCTCATGATGAGGTTCTTTTTATGAAGGGGTGGTATGATTGGTACGAGATATCGTGGCAATACGATAATACAGTCGGCGCGCGATGTGCTAAGTCGCGGGTCTGAGGTGCCGATGTGCGAAATGCCTGGTCGCGGGTCCAAAGAATAGACGCTCGGTGAGCTCAATCTCGCAGTCCGGGGTGCCGACGCGCGAAATGTCTGGCCGCGGGCTCGAGGAGTCGACGCTCGAGGTGCCGATGCGCGAAGTGCCTAGCCGCGGGTCCGAGGAGTCGACACTCGATGAGCGATGTGCCGACGCGCGAAATGCCTAGCCGCGGGCTCGAGGAGTCGACGCTCGATTAGATTAGCCGCGCAGTCCGAGGTGCCGACGCGCGAAATTGCCTGGCCGCGGGTTCGGGGAGTCGACGCTCGCGATGCCGACGCGCGAAGTGCCTAGCCGCGGGTCCGAGGTGTCGACTCTCGATGAGCGATGTGCCGACGCGCGAAATGCGTAGCCGCGGGCTCGAGGAGTCGACGCTCGATGTGCTTATTTGCGCAGTCGGAGGCGCCGATGCACGAAATGCTTAGGCAAGGATCCGAGAAGTCCGCGCGCGATGTGCTTGATCGCCGAGTCGGAGGCGCCTACGCGCGAAAGGCTTAGCCTCGTGTCCGAGGATTCCGTGCCCGAAGCTTGGTCGCGAAGTCCGCGTCGCCGATGCTCGGATTGCCTAGCCGCGGGTCTGAGACGTCCACAAAAAGCGGGATCGGCCACGCTACTGCGATGTCCGCATAGCGCCCGCTTTAACACTCGTCGAGAGTACGGAAACTGTCCGGAGCTCGCGAGGAGACCGCAACAAGCGGAGCAGACGACGCCGTCGCGGAGCGAGCACCGGACCAATGGCGAACCGCGCTGGAGTCACGTGGCGGGCGCGGCCAATCGGTGGCTCCGGCGAGACCTTCAATCATTGGCTTTTTGTGTGCTCGTTTCTGTATGGAGGAGATAGCTGAAGCGGCAAATTTGAAGACGGAGAATGCGCTTTCCAACGAGATAGGTAGCAGGTAAGTTAAGCAGTACTAGTTTGAGAAATTAGCTTAATACTATTTGGTGTAATGTGCCAAGTATAACACCAATTAAAATGCTGTTTACATCAGTCTGGAGAACAAATATTTCAGAATTGTTCATTTTACAATTACTTGAGCCATCTGCAAAAAAAAATATGCAATGAATGTTATAAGGCAAAGAAATCGTTAATATAAATCTGGAATAAAGGTATGGATCCCTGAGGAACACCAGAGTCTACTGTGCCCTCGGGAGAATTGCTGCTGCACTTGTTTTTAAATGTTGATTCTCAATGTAAGCTCATGTTAAAAATGTCCTACCTAGTACAATGAATGGAACTAAATGGTGCTGCCACATTAATGTGTGCAATGATCGCAATGCTTTCCACAGCGGCCGAAATATCATTTTTGCTACATCTCTGAAATTTGCAGCATTGTCACGTTTTCACTGGGCAATTGTAATGTGCCAGTTCATTTTCTCGTATTTAAATCTTTTTATTAAACTTGAATACATGACAATATTTTTTTTGCCATTATTGTACTGGAAAGAGCCGCAGCTTTGTAGCACTTTTTAACTAAACCTTAAGTATTTTTCACAGTCTAACAGAAGCTGCACAGTCAGGTTCCTCTGTATTTGAATGAGCACTAAGTGGTCAACTTCTCTTGAATGAAATGTACAATTTTCCTCAATCCACGCAAGTGACGAAGCACGAGACTTGTACAAATTGGCAAAGTCCACACGTTGCACTGCAAGTGCAAAATGTAAGTATCGTATCCAATTTTAAAACTTTCAATGCTTGCGTAACCACACTGCAAGTGCACAAAACTCAATGGGGCCCCAAACTTTGGAGCGCCTATTCCAAGATTACTTTAATAATGCCCATCTTTATTGGGACAAAAGTAAAATTAAGCTACAGTTAAACCTGGATATAACGAAATTGACAAATTCCCGAAAAACTTCGTTATAAAGAGGATTTCGTTATATGCAGGTTCAGCGTGAAAATTCGAAAAAGAAGCGCTTACTGTATTTACTCGATTCTAACGCACCCTCGATTGTAACGCGCACCCGTTTTCCGTTTTCGTCGAAGCACTCATCCTTGGAATGTCACACCAGGCACTGGATGCGTGAACGCATGTCGTTTCGCACAAGCGCGTGGCGTCGAAAACGAAGAGCGAGCGACACGGTGGCGTCGTAGCGTCGTATAGTGTCACCTAGTGTCAGGTTAGTGAAGTGAAGCGCAGAGACTTGCGCAGTAACCAAAGAGTGGCGCTGCCAGCACGTTGAAATTTCCTTTGGCAACATCAACTGGAAAAGGAGAGTGCCGGCTTGGCAGGCTAGGCCAGCTGCAGCAAGCGGTGGGATCAGGTTTGAATGAAGGGAGGGGGGAAAGGTCACGGCCGCGGCGGCAAGATCGCCGGCTCGAGGGATGCAGGCCTGCGCGCGCACGCACGCACACGTGCGCTCGCTCTCGCCTCACAGTCGCTGTCAATTCAAGCGCACCAAGCGCGACGCTGCCGCTTCGCATTCCATCGCGGCGGAGAAGGTGCTTCTGGTTGCTGCTCGCGCAAAAATGTCAAAATTTGGGGCGAAATCTCTAGGTTGTCGGCAGGGAAAATTTGTTATTTCGAGGGGGTCTCCCGCTGCCACTTCGTTACATAGAGGTCTCAAATACATGTGCTTCTATGGAGTAACGGCGGGGAATAGAAAAACTTCGTTATATCCAGGAATTCGTTATATGGAGGTTTGTTATAAGCAGGTTTAACTGTATTACCACATTATCTATGCATGAAAGGTTTTTAAAGCATACCTAAAAGAAAAATAACAAATCAGAGAACAAGTTTTACAAAGAGTACTATATTTTATTTCGACAATTGGTGACAAAGAGTAGGCAACACTTTCATCTGCATCTGTTGGCAGACGAAATTTAGTGAAAAAAAATACTTCAGCATTCTTAAAAAAAAAAATAATTATCTGAACATTATCTGTATATGTGACAAAGAATGACACCAGCATGTTTGGAGGACAGACAATGCCTAAAAGAAAATACAAAGAGACCATGTCTACATATACCCAGTTTATGAATAGTAATTTTTTTTCGACTACTGCAGATAACATCTACATGTTTCAAGGACAGATGATGTCTGAATAAAAAATGCCACGAGAAAGCTGCAATCATGTTTACTTCATCTCCACATGGCTGTAAAAAGTACAGGTATCAAAAGCATTACATGTCTCATTCATTTTATACCCACTTTCATAAAACATTTCACAATCTTGTACATGTTCAATGGTGATATTACACTCCATTAGCTTCATTAACCTGGAATGAGTGCTGAGATTGCACTGCTTTTGACAATAGCATAGGCTGTATTAGCCTACTTGCCAAAGAATCCAGTACTAACTTTCAAAAACATAATGAAGACATACTATAACTTGCAGCAATGCCTCTGCCACGCTTATGCTATGTAACAAGTTCTGTTTGCTCATGTGTGCAAGACATGCACTAGTGAAGTGCACCGTGGCTATCCCAGTTAAAAAGGGGAAAAACAAAATAGGGTCTACTGGGAAAGTTAAAATGGCGCAATTTCTTTGTATTCCAAGTGAGGACAGTGATACCACTGCAAGAAGTAATGTGTAGAAAAATAAGTATCAGCATTAACTGCAGTGCACATAAAATAAAAGCTAGAAATGTCAATATGACTAAGTTTGGCCCGTTAGATGA
The DNA here is from genome assembly GCF_013339745.2 of Dermacentor silvarum. NCBI lineage: Eukaryota > Metazoa > Arthropoda > Arachnida > Ixodida > Ixodidae > Dermacentor > Dermacentor silvarum. Next base: position 77,499,935 of record NC_051154.1, on the reverse strand, counting down.
AACAACAGAGAGAGACTAGGTACAAAAGTAAGATTAGCCGAGCATTACAATGCCCTCTCCTGCTATATGGAAATGTATCTTAACAAATGCAATCTATTGTGTACCACACCAACAGGCATTGCAAATTGAATGCTTCCAACATATTGACACAAAAGTGTGTGTGTTGCATAAGCCTGGCCTACAAGTAAGGATATGCCAGCAACACAAAGCTGTATGACCTTACTTGCAAACAATCTGTGAGACATCATAGCAGCTCTGAGCACTAGTATTAATGTAAAATAAACATGCAAAGACCTTCAGGTGTACACTTCTCAAGCTCTAACTTGCCACACAAATCTTAACCACTGCTTTACCTCACTAGAGTAGCTGCCATTCTGAAAACCACAAGTCCTTAACAAGCGTCACAGTAAACTTGCAACTTCCACCTTCAAGCTTCGTTCATGTGCTCATGCGTGAACTTCACAGTACAGACAGTCCAGCACCATGTGTGCTTGCATTAGCTTTGAGAGTGCTGTGTCCATCTCCTGTAAAGACTTAAATAAACTTTACAAAGCCAGAGCCTTGGGTAGTGTAGTGCCACAGGGCCCATCAAAATGAAACCTGGAAGAGAAGACAAATCATTGAATAAAAAACTAGGCAGTAGCCTTGCAAAAGCTCCCTACTGATTGGAGGTCATAACCCGATATTATGTTAGTCACAATATGTTTTTTAGCTTTTTACAGCAAAGTCTATTATGAAACACTTCTTTAAACTGACATGGCCAACAGTACATGCCTTATTTAAAGGGGCCCTGAACCACTTTTTATTGAACTGGAGAAAGACATTTGAAGTGGAAATAGGCTATTTCAGAAATACTTTGCCACAAAAAATACTTCAATGCGTTCAGCAGAAGCGGAGTTATTGGCAATCAAACACTGCCTCCGCTGTGCTCCCGTTCCTTCTTCAATGCCTTGCACTGCGAAGGCTACGGCGAGGTGGGGCGTGGCCACAATGCTCCGCCTTCTAAATGTCACCGTGGCATGCAGTTCAAATTTCATTTTGGATGTTAACATAGAGGGCACGACAAGTGCACAGAAAAGGGTAAGGATCGTGGCTTCTGTTGAAACGAGAGCGTTTGAGAGAAAGATGACTTCGCGCTCCGCTTGCAAGCTCCACGCACTGTGTACAACAGCACAACTTGGCTGAGATGTTCACAGCAGCGTATGCTACTCACGGACTCTGTTATTTCACCAAGCCCGAGGGGTGGTTCAGGGCCCCTTTAAGTGAACTATTATAAAATGGCAACCATGGGTAATCATCCATAGACGACACTTGCTCATGTTAAGTTTGCAGAATCAGGAGCTAGCATGAGTATACAAAAAAAAAAAAAAAACATTTAAAGAAATAATTTTGGGCTTTAGAACATTAGAAAAATTGGCAATTTTACCTGAAGGCAAAGCATTGAAAGCGATAGCAAGGTTTAGCGTTGCGCTCTCACTCCCTCGCACGGTGCACTAACAATATCCAGAAGTGGCACTGAAAGATGCAGTACGCAAGAAAACTACTGCTGCACAGCAGTAACGGCACCCTTCTAGAAACCAGGCGTGTCACAACACTGGCACGATAATGAATGTGGAGAGTGACGTTACAAGCATAGCATCTTTATGGTGTACAAGTTGAAGAAAAACCATTGGCATTTAGTATCAGTGCCCAATGAAAGCATCACACAGATTTAGCTCGATGTTCACCTATCTGTTCTGTTCCGACCAGTGTATGCACCACAGTGTGGTATGCCAGCAGTGGAAGCCAGGAAATTCCGACTTTATGCGCCGCGAGCACGTGCCCGCCCTCCCGGTGTTTTTGCAGCTAAGAGCACGTTGACGCGAGCACCGGCACGAAGCTGAATTCACTCGGTGCTGCTGCCGCGCTGACTCACTCCAGCGTTTTGACAGCGAGTTTCCAGTCTCGAGTAAGATGCGCTCATGCTTGCTTGTGCGCGCGTGACACCATACTTGTTAATTTAGTCAGTGTACCTATGTTTACAAGTTTATACGGCTGATAAAACTACTATCCTTACTTTATATAGCTGTCCACTAATTTGCTATTGCAATCGATGTTTCACCTCTCGGGCAAAACTGCGACTTTTTTTGTTTCCATCCTTTGTATCCAATTTGCCATCTCTGTTTCTCTCACTTTCTCTTTGATGACTCCAGGTTGTCTATTTACACTTTTAATTGCCCTGTACTTGGTTTTCAACTTTCTTGACCTCTTCCTCCAGTCTGTATCCACACTTTTGAGGTGGAGATGTTTGTGCGCTTTATCCGTCCATTTGTTTCATCCATAACCCCCCCGAGTCTTTCTTCAAAACTAATTCTGCTCTGCATATACAGTCGCTCAGCGCCACATGACCGCCTTATCACGCTCCACGCTGGGTATGTGTGTCCGCTTATGCCAATATTTGCCCGTGCTGTGTTGGTTGGTGTTGCATCATACATCTGTTTTGCCAGTTAATGATAAAATATCTCCTTCAAAGTAGACAAAAATCAACATCACAGCTAGAGGTAAGAACGACAATAGCGCAGCAGCAGCAGCGCTATGTTAATGAGCCCAGAACATCCACAGCATGTCGTTCATTTGGCAAGATCTCTTGCGCTGCAGAACGATCATAAGTCATGTTAATGCTAATGCTTCACATGCTAATGTGAAGATAACTTGTAATTGAAATCGAAACACCCCATCACGTCAGCAGTTGCAAGTATCACTCATCGCAGTGTCATAGAAGTGGTTTCTCATATTACCAAGTTTTTATTGCGATTACAGATACACTCCAAGTGAATTTCCACCATTGCCGTTATGTTCTGTGTAAAGTCCAAGTGCAATAAGATCTTATCGCATACCTGCCAAGTTCGGAGAAACTGCATGTGGGAGATCTTCCGACCAGGGGGGGGGGGAGGTCAGTTGGTTACACCCCCCCCCTTTTCCACCGTCGCTATTTTCAAGTACTGCCAGCAGAACTTCCAGCAGAATGCCACCACAATGAGCACAGGAACATCAAGGTCTCACTTTTGTAAGCATTTCGTTGTTGCTAATGAAATTCTCGGGTCTTACGTCCCACAACCACCACCTGATTATGAGGCACGCCGTACTGGGGAACTCCGGATTAATTTTGACCACCTGGGGTTTTACAACGTGCACCCAATGGACGGCACACGGCCATTTTTGCATTTCACCGCCAAAGAAATGCGGCCGCCATGGCCTAGATTTGATCCCGCGAACTCGTGCTTAGCAGCGCAATGCTAAAGCCACTAAGCAACCACGGCGGGTGTTCAACAATTCTTTAGATAATCTTTGATTGTAAGAAATTAAATTTCTTTCACATTTTGCGAGGATGGCATTTCCCAGCGTCTTAGACGAGTGACACGTGGACAAGCGGCACTGCGTCCTCGTATGTTTCACGATGTTAAATTGCCACTCGCACTCTGCATTGCTCTGTGGTATCGACAAAATACCCAGCATCACTTCGGCTGAGCACTACATAAAAAGCACCTTAAGATACTTTTTTTGCGCTAGCGCTCCTTGCTTTTAAAGCCATGACTGACCATAGGCCTACGCAATGCCAGGGCAGCTGACACCGAGAACGATGGAGAGTCTAGTGTTGCTAGTTGCGGAAGGCTGTATTCGCTGGCTAGCTTAATGGGACTAGGGCTACTATGGCACCCAACAACCCCGTCAGCGTAAGGAGCGGCTCTGCGGTTAACGAAATAGCGCATGTATAGGGTTTCCCTACTACTTTCTTAACAATGTTTTGCGCGATTAACTTCTAACTGGGTGAGACTGGATTGGTTTTTTTTTTTACCAATGTGGCCTGACAAAGCGTTGGACGTGGGAATGGGACACAACAGCAATTTCTGGGAGATTTTCCTGTCAACCGTACAACCGGAAGAAATGGTCCAAATCCGGGAGTCTCCCGGGTAATCCGGGAAACTTGGCAGGTATGTTATCGTGACCCACATACCATACGCTGCAGGTGCGAGAGAAAGCGTGCCAGGGTGAACCAAGAAGGATGGTGACTTGATGTGCAGTCTTCCCACTTGCCCAGTATTGTGCACACAAGGAGGGCGAGAGAAGCGAGCATGCGGTAACATGGTAGAGCATGCGCTAGCGTCTCCTCTTCTAGCCTAGCCGTTTCTGCACATGGCGCACCTGAGTGCACCCTACCTTAGAGGTAATCTGCAGCAAGAGCAAAAGTTGGTGAGCCGAGATGACTGGTCGCTTTGTGTGCGCTGTGTTCTCGCGCTGGAGATCGCGTAAACTGAAGTTTTGGAGACAAGCTGAAGCTAGAGGCAGCACAAAGCGTTTGCTCATCACTGCTGCTGCTCTTCATCATGCTAGCGTTGCGATCGCAAGCGTCTGTAGTCATCGAGCGAGATCTGTTCATGTTTGCCTGTGTGTGCATAACACCATGCTTGTTGATTTAATTAGTAAGTGAATGTTTACTGCAATTTATATGGCCGATAGAACTACGACCTTTACTTCATGTAGATGTATAATACAGTAGAAACCCGCTGTTACATTACCGGGTGCTGCGTTTTCCCGGCTGTTATGTCGTTTTCGGCCGGTCCCAGCACAGCTCCCATAGAACCCAATGCATTGGTAACCCCGCTGTTACGTCGCAACTGTGGGACCGTTCCCGCATCATACATTGCGAACTGCCACCCCGCGCTGGCCCGAGCGGCCATTTTGACTTTTCATGTCGCTTGGCTTGGTTGCTTGACGATGGCATTGGCAGCCCAAAGTGCCGGGGGCGACACTTGTGACATATTTTGGTTTCCGCCAGCAAAAGTATGGCCCTTGAAATCCGTATTTGCTATCTAAAGAAGGTGTCTATGACACGTTGCGGCCCTAAAATTGGTTTTCGCTCATAGATGTTCCGTATAAGTCCAAGGGCGATAACGCCGTCGCCGTGCGCCGTATGCTGTATATGCGAGTGAAAGCGTGCGAGTGAAAGCGTGCGAGGGAGGAAGCGTGCCTTCTTCCGTTGCGCTCGAGGCACCAGCAAGGGATAGCGGGCAGCGTTGTGCTCTGGCATCAACTTAAAGCCTCTATATATGAAAAGTAGCGCCATTCTTAGATCTTACTGCCACCGCGCTCACCCCGACGTTTCCTCCTCACCGCCTCCTGTCGCCCCAGCCTCCTCCGCTCCCCCATTGGCCAATCTGTATCACGTGGAAGCACGCATTGCGCTTTTGTATATTTTTTTCTTTCCAGTGCACTCCGACCGTCATTCTCGGGCCTGTGCGACGAAAGTGCTGCACGCACAAACGGATCAAACATGTTAGGGACAAGAACTTCGTTGTGATGGCATGCAGCTGCGCCTTCAGTTGCCGCAACCGACAAGGCGAGGGCAAAAGGCTTTTTTGTTTACCATCTGGCGAGCGCAAACGCTGGCTGCACACTTGGTATTTGCGATCGTGTCAGATCGTCGCGTTGCTACTTCCAAAACGGCATTATTAAGGCCAGTTACTGAATGACAAAGCAAAATCACGCCTCATAAACTGCTCTGCAGGGCGCGATCGAAGTTTTCCGTGGATTTCCTCTGGTAGCGCGTTAGCTGTCGTCTGCCACGGCAGGCCCGACGTAGGCGGCGCCACTGTCAATATCTCGCGTCGATCGAGCGGGCCGCGCTGAGTGCGACAGTGGAACGAAGGAGGAGGGAAGTGGTTGGTGCTACTTTTTATATACAGTGGAATCTCGATGATACGATCACGGCTAATACGAATTTCCGGATGATACAAATTTTTCTGTGGTCCCGGCAATGCCCCGTTAGTTTGCAACGTGCTAGAGACCGGTTGTTACGAATCGATTTTCGACCCGCATCGGTTGATACGAATAAACGCCGCCCCACCGACGGCCGCGAAAGAGAACAGCACGCAGGCACGCGCTTTCTCCTTTTCTCTTTTGGTGCGGAGGCGCGGACGCGGCGCCGGACAGCGCGGAGGCTGCGACTGGGCGCGAAGAGTTTGAAGCGGTGGCGCTTTTGTGGTTTTTCCTCCTTTTCCGCATGCCATCGGCCGGACGGAGTGGCTGCTGTGCTTCGGGCCGCGTTCTTTGTGTTTGCGCCATTTTGCCTAGTCGCAGCGAGCTATGTCTACCGAGATACGATCTCGGCTGATTCACGCGGCCGTACGCCGAGGCGCGGGAGCCTCCGTTGGCGCGTCTTCCGTCGACTGCGTTATCGGTGCCGATGGCACAGGGCGATTGTCTGTTTCGTTGCCGGAGTCACACGGTGCAAGATAGCGTGGCATGTAATCCACGGTGCAAGGTAGAGCGGCACGTTCAGTTCGGTGCTCCTCCGCTTCTCCCGCTAATCGTGGTATTTTTCTTGCCGTAAGAGGCTTGTGCTTCTGTATTCTGAAGAGTGCTTCGTCCAAAATTTCTTCTCCAACGAGCGACGATCCATCACTAACCTGGGAGCTCTCAGTAATCCGACTTCTGCGTGTCAGGTGAAGACGCCGGTGTGGTTTACGAAGCAGACAACTGCGGTTGCCACCTTGCCCCTGTCACAGCATGGCAGCCAATCGGAGGCCCCGCTTTTATCGGAGGACCCGTGTGACTTCCTATCGCAGACCCGCGCTTTTTTTGTGTTTGTGCGTTTGTTACAAGATGGCGACGATGGACGAATTGAGAAGCGGAACGGCGAAACTTTGAGCTTTCAAACGATACCAAGATGGCGGCGCTCGGTGGCGGGAAATACAAGATATGTCTGCGTGAACTGCGGTGATTTTGCGAGATTTAAAGCTGTTTTCTCACCCTGCGCACTGACGAATCAATCTTTTTCGGGCACTTTCAGTGCGTTTTCAGCCAAACCATTTTGATACAGCGTAGATTAGGCGTTGCAGATACTGAAACGCATGGTTTTCAAAAATCAATTTTTCTCGCGATTTTCGCGATCTGATCCCCGCGTCCCCCCTTAATTTGGCTAGTTTTATTTGCGTTTCGATGATACGAATTTCGGCTAATACGAATATTTTTCGTGACCCCGTGAGATTCGTATCATCGAGACTCCACTGCATAGGGGCTTTACATCAACTGCGTACTGCGCGGCGGCACGCCGGCCGTATCTTGAAAGCGATCTGCGTTGGGGGCAGAGTCTACGCAGTGTAGGTGCGTCGGCGGCTTGTAGCTTTGTGCGTGTTGTGTGTTCGCAGCGCTCAGTTTGCGTTGAAGCAATAGACAACAGCACGAAGGTCACTTCGCTCGCTTCTGCAGCGGCGCTTAAATTCCTCACGCCAGCGTTTGACAGCGCGTGTCCCCGCTCATCGAGTGTGATGTGTTCATGTTTGCCTGTGGGCGCTGACACCATGCTTGTTAATATAGTTAATAAGCGAACGTTTACAAGTTTATACGGACGACAAAACTACTATTCTTACTTTGTATAGCTGTCTACTAATTTGCTATCGCAATCGATACTTCGGCTGTCGGGCGAAACTACAACTTTTTTTCACACGTAAGAATTAAAATAATATTCTGTGCAGTTCAACACTACTGCCATTTCTCAATTTGTCCTGTTTCCCGGCTCTTACGTTTTTTTTTTTTTTTACCGTCCCGTGAAAAACGTATCAGCGGGGTTTTTACTCTACCTTGCTACTGCAATCAATATTTTGCCCTTCGAGCGAAACTGAATTTTCTTTCCTCCATTTCATAGCTCTTTCCCTAGATTCGGACAAATCTCCCTTTTCCCCTAAACAAAGCCTAAGATCGCTGGATCGACTAAAAATTCTCTACGTTTGGCAGCACTGAGGCTATATGACAATTTGCTCACCCGAAGTTTTCAGTGCCAGGAGTAGATTCCAGATTAAACTCCGCAACAGGAACACCCCGAGCAGCAACTTCAGGAGCAAACATTGCTGCCGGGTATACTACAGATGAAGTGCCAATCTGAAATATAATAAAATTGGCAAATAAATTACATGCCTCCATCATTTCCTAAAGTCATAACTGCCAGATAAGCATGCACATATAATATGCTTCACATGCTTTTCACACATTAATATGGTTCACAAATTTGGAAGCATAAAAGTCTGTTAAATTTTCTGATATTCAATTCGATATTCAGCTTTTTTTTTTTCTTGATTCAAGTCGATATTCGATTCAAAATTTACTATTGAGTATTCTGACACCCCTACTTTTTTTTTAAATTCTTTTTTTAATAAAAAAAATTAATTATGGGGTTTTATGTGCCAAAACCACAATCTGATTACGCCGTAGTGGGGAACTCCAGAAAATTTTCACCAGCTGGGGTTCTTTAACGTGCACCTAAATCTAAGTACAAGGGTGTTTTCGCATTTTACCCTCATCGAAATGTGGCCGCCGTGGCAGGGATTCAATTCCACGACCTCGTGCTTAGCAGCCCAACACGAAAAAAGTCAGCTGGGCTTATTATAGAGCAATTTTAAAATCTACATCTACACATACCTGAAACTTGCTGCCACAAATGCAGTGCCATTTTAAATGTTGCACATGTATACATATGTGCAGGAATAGGTGTTTCATGTGCTCACTGTCTGCACTTACACCATAAGTAGTTGCCCCCCCCCCCCTTTTTTTTTTTTTCCGCCACAGCAACTAAGCTGCTTTTTTTTGCACTTGAAGGATAAAGAAGGTCAGAATGCAGTTTGTGCTCATCCACTCACCACTAGGCAGAGGTCACACCGCTCAAGTTCAACATTTGCCTTGGCAAGAACGTCTGGCTCTAATGACTCTCCAAACCAAACAACATGCGGCCTCAGCAGTCCAGTGCATTTCTTGCACCTGTTTTAATATACAAGCAAGTACATCAGCACGAATTCCACAATAAACCTTGCAATAAGATACTTGTGAACACATATATGCATGTTAACACATCACAAATTTTAAATTGTTTACTTAATTGAAATAAGCAGCCAGAATCTTAACAAGGATAGAACAAAATTGTGTGGGATTCTCCATCTTTGTCTGTCACCAGTATCATTACCTCATGCAGGAAGGAGAAAGAATAATCAAAAAAACAATCTATCAGATTTAATAGCACACAGACGCAGAACATACTGGGTTATCTGTTTAATGGAAACAATTTAATTATTCATTTTTTTGGGGGGGTGGAGCAGCAATTCTGTCACATCAATAGGGTTATATGAGGAGGTTGACACTACTTTTAAGACAAATTGCAAAGTAGTGTTAGTCAATTAACAAAATTTTAGTAATTAACTCATAGCACATGTCCCATTTGCGGGATTGAAGCTGAGCAGTAATGATGTAATATCTATTTAGCATGAATAATGTGCTTGGCACCAGTTTGAGAAATATGTCAAATATTTGTGGCGAAATGCACTAATGTTCCTGCTGACACTTTAGCAGCATTCCATTTCCCCACTGTCTTTCTTTTTTCACTGGAGTTTCTTAGCAATGTCCAAGAGATTCCAGGTGTTCTACCTATGGTACTGGAGTTGTCTATTTTTCCAAGTATACCAAAGGGTTCTTAAGATTGTGCAGGATTCTCTAAACATGTCAAGGAGTTGAGAGCTCATGACTGCTGTTCACAGTAAATTAATGAATTGAACAAGTCTTTGGAGTCTGGCACTTTTGTATACAAGTTGTCCCACGTGGTACAAGTATACTCAAGCTTTAGCCTGTTAGAGTGATGATGTGGGCTTGTTGGCTGTTAATCTTGAAACGAACGAGTTATAGCGCAGACAAGGCACAAGGACACAAGTAGGCACTGCATGTGTGTAATCTATGTGTGTCTGCTCCTGTCCTTGTGCCTTGTCTACGCTACAACTTGCTCGTTTGGCCTGTTGACTGATGTGCAGGCAAGTAGTTTCACTTCAGTGGGCACGTAATATGTGCTTTAGAAAGCAGGGCCCGTCTATTTCACTATGCAAGTTTTGAAGAGTTGCTGCATGTATAAAAAAATGCAGTGGCGATTTAGTGGTAAACACGAGAGAAATGCGATAGGGCATTACGTCGCACCTCTCCGAGGTCCCGGATCTACGATTTAAACCGTGTTCACTACACATTGCAGAACTCACGCGACACACGTCCTGCGAGACAGGACGAACGGATGCGTGCACGCACACACGCACACGCACGCACACACACATACACACACACACTTTGACGCTTCTAATGCTAACACGTGAAATATAATACGCACCTCGGCAATTCACCCAGCGGGTATGGCAGCCTCAGGAGCATCAGGATCGGGAGCCCTGAATGAACGCCATACATAAAACATTTGGCAAGGCAGAGCTTTGATGTGGCTAACGGAGGGGGGGGGGGGGGGGGGGGCTGGAGGCATTGGCTGTGAACAATTTGCAACATGAAATCTTGTTTGATATTGGCAGTTACTCTTTTGTGAACATGACATAGACAAGAGGGATTTTGCAAGACCAAGTATAATAATTAAGTTTTGATACTTTGAAGCAACTGAGTAACCCAGCATGTTTGTATCCTGCCGCACTATTCCTCCAGCATGTACTCTTAAATAACATGGCTTTCAATGACAGCAACGCAAGTCGACGAGAAAGCTTACACTAGTGCACAGCATCTTTCCCTATCCTTTACTTACTTTTATTTTACTTTTGTCACATGCAAAAATTGTCCCATGCAAAACTACGATCCGATTATGAGGCATGCCGCAGTGGGGAAAATTTCGACCACCTGGGGTTCTTTAACATGCACCTAAATCTAAGTACACGGGTGTTTTTGTATTTCGCCCACAACTTCACCGATGAACAGTTATCTAAGCCCAAGCAGTCCCTGTCAAAATCAATGATGTGAACTCCAAGGCAGGGTGGTCACCACCAGTCTTTTGCTTTTGAGTCTTTTCTGGCTTACCAAGTCTCTCCTCACCGTATGAGGGGCTCTTTTGTTATTTTGATCTGTAATTTACTATTCCGGGCAAAATAATTTTTCTTTTTAGTCTGTCTTTAGGAAGGACCGCTTCGTAGGCTTAATAATCTGCACATTCCGAATTTTGTTTTATGAAGCATAATCACCAGTGTGAGTACATAATGTTCTTTATTCCGCCATTGATATGCACTCGCAGGATAAGGCACATAGGACTAAGCCATTTGCTCCATTGGTAAAGCTCGTGGTAAAAAAGTTTAACACAAAGACATAGTTGACAAAGAGCATAAACCGAGGTTTGATACCAGATCACCATGTGTGTGGTCATAATGCCCGACGCTAAATTCAACGACCTCAAGTTTTCTGAAGAAAAGTAATACGGTGCAATAAATAAAGTTGCAAGCAAGCAACAGGAATAAGTACAGTGGACACTGATTACCTATCTGTCTACAGATGCTATCGCGCATCAGCCCTTGATGCACAAACTATTGCATTGACCATGCAGTCGTGAAGCCAGCATAGTCACCCAACTCACTGTAGTATAGCGTATGCCTCATGGTTGACACGTAAATGTAACAATCAATTCGATCCTGTCGGCTGTCACAACGGCATTCTCGCTGGCTGTAACGCCAGGAACGAATGTGGCCAATGAATGCAGGGGTGCCCCGCTTTGTATTGTATTGGGTGGTAGCTTCCCAATTTTTACAGTGCCGAAACTATGTCGTGATGCAGCAGTGGTGCAATTTAGGCAAAAAAAGACCATCTTGGAACAGTATGGAGCAACGAGCTCCAGTCGGTGCAGACTGACGCAATTAGTGCAGCATTCCCACCACTGCATTCTTGAGTGGTATGGAAAAGTTGGAAAAGTGTATGTGGGCTAGGCCGGCTGATGTTTGAATGCGTGCTTAAAGGCTAACTGCAACGAAACATCCGTTAAGCTAAATTTGTTATACATGCATAGTATATACCACTGAAGTAGTCTCGGCAAAGCAGCGGAGCTAGTAATTGTATTGTTTTTTCGTTTAGCAGCCTTTAAACAGCACCTAAGCAGACAATGTATGCACCTGGTGGTTGTCGGTATGACACAAGTCCCAGCACACCACAACAGAGATTGCTCAGCGCATCGCAGGAAGCCGCGAGCGCCGCCTTATCTCGGAGGTCATGCCGAGGAGCTGCGGTTCTAGATCATGTCACTTCCAGTGAATCTTGGTATGGTTTTTCTTGCAAGCTTTTCACGATGCCACTGCTCATATCTTAAACACCAGATTGCACCAATGCTCCTCTATATCTACACTATCTTAACGAGGCTTTTTACCCGATCAAAAATTGTTGCAGTTAGCCTTTAAGAGAGCATTATCCGTCTTTGAAAAGAGCAGAGAATTCAAACATGGCAATTCATTGTTGTAAGAGCGTCTCTTTTCCTGTGCTCAAGGACATCAACAGGAATCAGTACAATGGATGTTTTGCTTTGTTTGGCAACACAAGTTAACAGAGTCATTGTTAACAGCCCATAAGAAGCAGTTTAGCTAAGCACACACACAAGTGTATATAACACGGCAATGAACACATTAAAATGCCAGTGTTGTAGTACACAATACTTTTACTATATAGAATATGTACTAGTATTTACTTTCATGCCAGAATTCTCAGATATCAACCCTAAGACAAAATGCTGTGTACTCGTGGCAAAAGCATCATGTGAAACAGATTCACCTACCCTTTGCCGGCAAGGGCAGGAGTGATGGGATTGTCCTTGTTGACGTCTACGTACCCACACTTTGTGCACCTGGTCTTGAACAAAGTCCCTTTTTTATAAAGCAGACAAAAACAACACATGTAAGTAGCACCAACCTTTCCCTGTGGCTACAACAATGACTGCGATTAAGGGTTTGTGGATTATTCAAGACACCATCTGTGGCTTTTTCCTTACACATCTGCATTCCTTTAAAATGGAAAACAAAAACAACCTATGAAATCATAAGCCTTCTTACATGAAGTCTTGCTTTAAAATAAAAAATTGGGAGTATGCTTGAGCTTCGCCTTCAAGAGTGGAATGCGATAGCATTCAAAGATCCCCAGCTGCTTATCAGGCTTCCCGGCAACTGCAGCTTTCTTTTTTCTCCAACTTCGCCTCCGCATGCGGCTGCCGAGGAGGCGAGCGCCATCTGGATAATATTTTTGCAAGGAGCAAACCGCGGCGCGTCGCTGTATGAGTGGTAGAAATGCTGGAAAAAGGGCTTATGTTTGAGTTTCCGTGTAAGAGAATTATGTTTTCTCGTATATTCAAATTACAATCTGACGCTATCACGTCTGTGGGTTGTGGTTACGTCGTACTGTGCGATTTTTCTGATGCATTTTGCTTTGAGAAATTCGATTAGTTCACCAGCACCTCTGCGCCACACAGAGGGCCTGAGAAGTCGGGGTGGTTTGGGACGATTTTCTCCACCACGGACGCCGGCGCTTACGCCGACACCAAGGCCGGATTTTCTGCGACACGGGGTCCTTAACACTATCGCGTTAAAAGTAACGTTATCAGAATCACTATTGCCGAACCGAGCTGCCTATTTGCCCATTCAATATCACTGCACTGCAGAACCACAACACTGGAGCATCAGTGTATAAGGAAAGTGGAGTTACTAAATATTCAACGATTGTCAATATATCTTTCAAAAACGTACCATGCAGTTCCAACAAGTTTTTGGTTCCAGCTGCCCTGTGCAGTTCATCAATGTTTTGAGTGATCACAACAAATGTCCGTCCTGCTTTCTCAAAGTGACTTTCAGCTTCTGCTAAAGCTTTGTGTGCCTGTGGAAAAACGAAAATATAGAAGTGACATTTCATCATGTCTATGAAAGCCAATGTGCCATAATAATAACCATTATTTTTCCAACAATTTTTCATAAGAACACATGGGGAACAAATTCTCACAGACTTAGACAAATGAACAAACACATCATAATGTTAGGCTTCATTAAGGAAACACAGGAAATAAACATACTACATTAAGAAGTATACCACTGACATCTAGCAGAAAACAAAGCACAACATGACCAATAAAGTCATTGCATTGTAAGTTTTGTATGAAGTGTATCACTGCTTTAGTTGACAACAATTCAATATGCAAGTAATCAATCATGCTTGTCTGCCTGCAGAAGTCATGGCACATGCCATATGTTCAAGCTCACAGTGACACTTGTACTGAGAGGTGAGTCAAAAACTTGTCAGCACATGTCAAACTAACTTGCTGGCAAGTATACAATGTAAAACAGACCATGTAAATAAAATATTCCTTCAGCTATTTCTATCAGATGTCAAAATCCTGATTTGAGCGGGTTGCTTTGTTTGTAGCTGCTATGACCACAGAAACAACACAAAAAAGGATGACACAGTTACACAGGTAGTCACCACAAATGAAAATGTGAGCAGTAACTACCTTACTGATTTACTTTTAAAACAAAACAAAAAATGTGAACACAGCAGCTGCTGTGGAAAACAGAGAGAGGGGAAAGAGAAATAATAAATTTGGCTGGGGGTGACGCAGAGTATTAAGGGTGATAAATTGTTTCATTAATAAGCAAGTTGGCAAATTATGCAGATGAGCAATGATAAAAAGCAGGATGGATGTTTAGTCAAACGTGACAAAGCAACACCCATGCACGGAAGCTAATATAAAGAAACAGAGGTATAGAAAAATGCATTGTCAAGGCAATATTGGGAGTAAGTGCAGCAAGAGTAGTTCCCAAGCATGGAAAACTAAAAAAAATTATGCACATGCTGCATTTGGGACTAGGTCTAAGCATGCAATGCTTCTTGTTACATCATTAGCACTGGAGAATTATGTTCACTCAGTTTTGCTCACAAGCTGAAACATGACTGCAGTCAACACGTTATCTTTCCCCATTTCTAGCAAACATGCTTCCTTGTCCATGGATTGTCATCATTGCCAATTTTCTTGAAAGTGCTCTGGGCCGGTATTTTGTAGCGATGCCTTTCCGGTAATAATGCCTTTTCGCGCTTATCGCGCTTTGTCAGTGGTCAGAGCGATGGTCCGCTCGTGTTATCAACGGAATCAGCCGGCCATGAGCGGTGGATGATAAGACTAGTATAGAATAAGTCATAAGGCATCGCTACAAAATCACGGCCCTGGTCAGGGACAAATTGTGGTGTTGAGCATTCACGGTCTATCCTTAACTTATGTTGTCACAGACATGGTTCTAACCAAAAAAATATTTTCTCAAAATGATTCACTGTGTGTAAATATGTGTGCAGCTACAAGTGCTGGTCCATGGAAGCATAGATAGATCCCCCAATTCTCAAATCAAGAACAGTGATAACAAAAGCCAGGAATGTTGTTTTCTGTTGTACACAAAGCATAGCAAACTTGCATCGCGTTTTTGAGCAAGGCTTTTAAACTGGCTTCCTAAGAATGCAAAAGTTAAAACAGGCAGTATTCTTGGGTTGTATAAGCACCTAGTTCATTGCACATGCACTCTTCCAACTCAACTACAGCACTTTTTACACTAGACGCAACAGTGACAGGCTACTTCTTTCTGCCAAAATGTACACTTGCAACCAGAAATTCTCATTTCATGCCTGTACAGTGGTGCCTCAGCGAGCAAACATTTCGCATAGCAAACTGGGCTCACTAGCAATATTTAACTCGCAGAACCTGGTTCCTCCGAAGAAACCAGATGCATATGTGCATTCGTGATGCTGTGCTGTTCCCAGTCCTTCATATTTTTATTCGCCCAGCCTTCATCCAGAAATATGCTAAAGAAAAGGAGGAGGCAGGTTATTTTAGATAAGTTCTTCCATCTTGGATGTTTAAAAAAAAAAAAGGCCAGGACATACACAGGAGAAAAGTCATCACAGCACTGTCTTTTGTCTCGTCTAGCTGAAGGAGGCCGACTCAGACTGAACTAAGAAGTAGTCAACGCCTTCATAACGAAGCGCCTGGGACCTCCAAAAACCTGCGTTATACAGTCACTTCGTTGTAAAGACCGCACACTGTACCACTCACCATAAAGCAGCCTAAGCATATTCGGCAAAAGAAAATGTTTATTTAACATGAATTTTAGAGATGCCTAGTGAATTAAGTTGCTGATTTCCTTCGGCACATTTCGTTCGATGGAATGTGCGACTGTAACCAATGTTATGGCAATGAGGTTGGTGGCATGCTGAGTGGCTAAATCCAGGAGTGACAGAAGGTACAGCTGCAGAGCGTCGAATGCTGCCAGTGCCTGCCTTGTCAAAATTTTTGGTTAGTCTACAGGCTCTGCTGCCTTCGTTGACCTCCATCCCGTCCTTGATGGCCTCGACTATGTTTCTGAGCAGATCATTACGTTGCTTGTGAGAAGGGGCTACCATAGCTACTGCAGAGTCCAGACTTTCCCACACGGTGCCACTTCCAGTACGCACCACTGCTCTGTGGCGGCTACGGAAAAAAGTGGTGGCGCTGCTACTTGCGTTCATTGTAAAGAAACAAATAAGTTCTCGGGGATGCCTTATATTCCTTTGTTGAACAGGAAAAATTGTATTGGTATACGCTGTAGAGGCATTCACAAACACATGGCAGATAGCAATTTGGCCAGCACTTACGAAATCCTTCGTTATACACATCATTTCGTTGTAGAGGCGTTGGACTGTAATTCTAAAACTGCAGATGCGTGTAAACACTAGTGTAAATGGTCCCTCTTCCTCCACCTCTTCTCTCTGGATCTTGAACAATGTCCTTCCTTGGTAAATACATTGACAATTTGTTTATAATGTGTAACATTTCTCATTTTTGAATGATTAAACGAGGTACGGGAACGAATGGATTGGTTTCCCATAGTAAACAATGGGAAAGCATGTTCAGCAGATCGAATGTCTCACAGCACAAACCTCTGCACAGAATGAATTAAGTTCGTTATACGAAGCACCACTGTACACACATTAAGCACCAAAACTAGTTGCATATAGCGCTGTCAACTTGAGACTGGCTCCATGTAACGGAACCATGCACTGAGTCTGTTTAAAGATCCAATAAACTATGCTTTAAACAGTATACAGAGTTGCCAAGAAATGAACCACAACATTTTAGCACACACTCAATTCACTTTTACACTGTGATAAGCAGGCTCTATGCAAATGTCAAAACATGTAGACACCGCGCAGCACAGAATTTGTCGAGATTGTATGCTTGCATTACTGTGTTTCTTTCACTGCCTACTGTGCATGGTGTGACCGATTCTCAATGAAAATGTTGCAGCAGCATGACTGCACTGCTACTATCCAGAAGCAACACTCGTCACAGGTTACTTATCTGCACTTGCACATCAACTCGCAAGAGCCGGTATTAAATGTAAAATGTCAGTACATAGTCACTTACAGAATATTTAAGAAATTTTGTGCACAAGACCATCTTCCCTCCATTTTCATTAAATAATGCTCCGTGCTCATTATGCATGCATCATTATCTGCATCTCCTCACTCCACCCTCCTATCTTTTCCAACACATTCAAAATGTGTTTTCCTAAGCTTTGAGCATTATTTCTTATTCTCAGTCTTTCCGTGAACAACAGTACTGCTCCCATACAGAGGGACACAGCACACTACGATTTTTAAGAGGAGGGCACTTTTCACCAAGACTTAATGTGAGCATCACTGAACAGACAATAGATTCCCATATGAAAGAAGCTACCGCCAGCTACACAAACTGTGGCTTTATCAGACACACTTACAAGGTCAGTGCAGATACTTTGAAACATATGCATGCTACAAACACAGCAAATGAGAATTTATATAGAAGCAGCGTAAACCTCACCGCATTTGGCTTTTTATGTAGCACTAGATCTCGTCGGTAGTGGTAGAACTCCCAAACCAGAGATGGATTAGCCAAGAAAGCAGTTGGTGTAGCAAGATCCTTGTATGGAAGGAAGTCACCAGAAGTTATAGTCACATGGAGTGGGGGTGCGTTGTGACAATACAGTCACACACTACGAGATATGCGAACAGTATAACGAGCAAACAAGAACGACAGAACTGCACATAATTTGGACGTGTCTATATATATATATATATATATATATATATATTGTAAAGACGAAGTGAACTTGGCCGCGGGCGCTTGCAAGGCGGGCGCTGGAAGAGGAGGACGAAGAAAGAGAATAGAACAGCCGGCCCAGGAACGGGTGCTGTGTCTGTCTTCTTCATTCATTACAATATATATATATATATATATATATATATATATATATATGTATGTGTGTGTGTGTGTGTGTGCCCCACCTGCGGCCAGTTGTTTTTTCATCTATTTTCATTTCCATTAATTTATCATTTCTATAATTCAATTATTAAGTACAAGTAATTTCCCCTGTGTTGTCCTTGGTGTCATTGTTTGTTGGCTTCTTATGATATGATGAATAAAAATTGGGCTCCTCGGTTTCCTTTCTTCTAGTTCACATATAATATTTATATATAGACCAATAAATAGACTTTACATCACATTTCATGGCTGTTTGATACCAAGCGACTTAAAATAACAGCCAGCAATTATACAATGCAATTATAAATTACATGAAAAGCACCCCAAAACCTGTGTTTCTTCATGTGCAAAACACTACAAGCGAGTGAACTCACCTGCGCATTATACTTTCGCCAGAGGCCTCCAGCACCACGGAACGTAGGCACGCCGCTCTCGGCACTAATACCGGCTCCTGTAAGTGCGACTACGTGCCGGGCCGATTTAAACACTTCGCGAAATGCTGCCATGTCTGAACTGGGTTGCCTGCGTGCCTTCGCCATGGTGTTGGCTCGAGACATCAATCCGCCCGTGAAGCTCAGAGCTCGTCTTAGCATCACACGTGACGCCATCCTGTTGTAAAGAAAGAAGTCGCGCAGTCAAACACTTTAGCTGCAATGATTTCGCCCACTTATGAGTAACAAGAAATTCGCTCAGTAGCATTCTACGCTTCTTGTCACGATGACGAAGCAGCAATCGAGAGAAGAGGACTGCGACGACAGATAACAGCTTAGCGGAAACGTAGCACAAATCCAGTCATTCAACAGTACAAATCATGCAGGATCGTCGCAGACTACACCGATACATACCGCAAGACGACGACACCAAATAGTCTATCACCTAGCGATACATGCAATTCGTACGCTGCATACAACTCCGCGTCAGGAATATTTGCATAATCTGCATACCGTGACAGTGGCAAGGGAGCGAGCTTTGTTAATCTATGAGACTGCTTCTAAACACGAACTTCAACTCAAAGTCACCTCCGAGCACAAGCGAATGCACTAAGATAAGTACGATAAATACTCGCATACGCCTTACCAAGTGTGCACAGGCAGTGAGGGTCGAAAAAAAAATATAAACATACTGTAACACAGTGCCGCTATTCTCATAGATGGCAGCACACGGCTGTTGGCCCGAGTCTTCCTTCAGTTAAAAGCTCCTTTCCGCGCGTCTGCTCTTGTCTGCATGTGTGCTGCAAAGCCCGTCCGTTGTGTTGTCCCATGTTGTCACTTCTTCGTTCCAGTGTACGGGGGAACACTGCGCGATCCACATATCGAGCTTTGCTCCCAATTCGACGGAGCTGCATGTTCCACACAGCGATTTCGTAAATGCGTTCTTCTTGTCAAGGAACACTATACCAAATGCGAGCTACGTTCTCATTCGCTGAAAAACTTAAATATCCGTCTTTATTGCACAGTTTCATTCTGCAGTTTCATTTTGTGCCCCGTCTACTCCAGCGCCCACTGGCTGTCTTGGAGCAAGCGACTGTTGCGACAGCTGGCGGAGCATGCGGATGCGACCAAAAAGTGCGCGAATATTAAAAACGACCAGTCGCAAGTAGTCGCAAATGGTCGCTTTTCTCGAAATGCGACCGTTTCGGGCCAGTCGCTCACTGCTCGATTTTTCAGTTGCGCGACCACAGTCGCAGAACAGCTGAACCAATCTGATGCGAAGGAACAGGACGTCCGTATACGCAGACGCTTATTTTACGCGGCGATGACATTTCAAGCAGACGTGAACGGCATATCGTGATACATTTCGGTTTAGCGACTCGTCGGTCGCATTTGTAAGTGTGAACATCGTTCGTCTTGAGTAGTTTTCTGGTCGCGCGACCTCGCCTAGTCGCAAGTGTGAATGGGCCTTAAAAAAGACGGATGTCGTATGGGCCTCTTCTAGAGGGCCCGGCCATCGTGACTCATCAATAAGAATCATTGCACCAATAAAGCTTCTCTCTCTCTCAATAAAAAGCAGAATAGGCAATATCATGGACATCACCTTAATAATGCTATTCGAATAAGTGCTTGAAACATACGCACGACCTTGTGCGCTACCGCCTGCATCGTCGAACATGGAAAGCGAGCGCGCTCTGCTTCGACAAACCGCGTCGAAAGCAGGGTGACCTGACGATTACGCTGAGCAGCGCGCGGTTATTGTTGCTTGGTAAATTGTCATGAACATGAGGGTCGTAATCCTGATGTGTGGTTCTCTCGGTTCCCCAGAAAGCCGTATGAAGCGGAGCGACGGGAGCGCTGGATACGTGCTGTTCGACGCGTGAAGTAAGTACGCGCAAGAGAAACGCTGTCTGCTACGTATACATGTAAGGTACTTAAAATTTATACATCTAGGGGAAGCAACGCGGCTCGTTCACCTGCCGAGTGCCGCGAACGAATTAATGAGGTTAACCAGGCAAGGTTAACAAAGGGCTCCTTGAAGGTCAGCGAATACCAACCCAAAGTAGTTTCTGAGCGTGCTGCGAACACAGCTGGGCAGATGGCAAAACCACAGCTGTCAGCATGCGAATTTGCGAACTGCCACCACACAGATACACAATTTTAAGAATTTTGTGGAGACAAATGTTGAAAATTACGCGTAACTGCAGTGCATACTGCAAAAGGGCTTGCACGATTGACTGTGCTGCAGAAACGGCATAGACCCACGGTGGCCCGAATTCGGGCCGCCGACGGGCGCGGCCAGCAATCGTCAGTGGACCTTTCATGATTCCGTTTCTTCGTTTAATGCAGATAATTTGGGGTTTCTTAAGAGCAATCTCTACGTCCATTCATTGTCGCTAATCGCGCGAACATGCCTCATAGAACTTTTCTGTATTTCAATGTCGAATGTCATTCGCTGAACTTGCGAGTGGAAGCGTGCTGAAATAGTCCCTGCGATCTTCTGCACGTCGTAAACGTACTGGGCGTTGAATATCTTCCTGCCTTTCCGAAGAGTGCTTGGCCTGAAGAATTCTTGCACGCCTATCGGTAGGCCGGTTGGCTTTGGGAGCCCACGGTAATACCACAAATGAGGCAGTGCAGGGTGACATGGGTTGGGCCTCTTTTGAAGTCAAAAGAAGCACAGAACAAAATCAGTTTTGAAGAAAGGCTCAGGAACATGGATAAAAATAAATGGGCGGCTAAAGTGCACAAGTATCTCTACATGAAAAGCGTGGACACAGAATAGAGGAAGAGGTCAAGGAAGTTGGCAACCAAGTACAGGATAATCGAAACTGTAAATAGACAACCAGGAGTCATCAGAAAGAAAGTGAGAGAAATAGAGACCGTGAATTGGTTGCAAAGAATGTAAACAAAAATGACAATAAAGATTTACACGAATGAGAAGAAAGAAATTAGAAGGGAAAATCTGTACGATAACACAAAGGGCAGTGCCTTGCTATTTGAGGCTCGAGATGGTTGCCTAAGGACCAAAACATACCGGAGCAAATATTCGGAACTAGATTAGGCATGTGTATGCTGCAGTAAAGATCCTGAGACCACTCAGCACATCCTAATGGAATGCGACGGGATCCACCCAGCGAGAACCGTACTTAACGTGCAACTCCCAGTAGCGCTTGGGTTTAAAGTGGAAGGAAACATCAACAGATCAGCCGTAGAGATAAGCAAGAGACGATTAGAGTACTGGTGAAAAAAAAAAAAAAAAAGCAGGGAAAAGGCCAAAGTCGCTCGAGATCAAGATCCTTCTCGTCGATAAGAAGACGGAGCCGAAGTCGTAACAGACGTAAGAGCAGAAGTCGAAGCCGGAGTCAGAGTGGAAGCCGCAACCGGAACCGAAACCGCCCCCTGCCAGACGGCGTGCGGGCCACATACGGCGAGACACAGACAGGGCCGCGCAGTCACCTAGTCCGACATAGTCGCGGGAAGAAATGAATGCTCTGTAGAGAGCACCCCCGTCACTGGCAGCACGAGGGGAGCCCCCGACCCCATCCTGGCGGCAAAGATGGAGAAAATGGAGCGAGAGAATAAGGAACTTCGAGAAGAGCTGAGCAGGGCCAGAAAGCAAGACGAACAATCAGCGAGGAAAATCGACGAGCTACAGCAGACGCTGAACGAAATCTTGAAGAACACGAGAGGATCCTCTCATGAGAGGATCTCCTCCCCCACCTTCCGCGAGGCCGCCGAGTGAGGTGATGCGACCCCGACAGGAGGCGAAGTAGGGGAGATGGACACCTGTTGCGGCGAAGAAGCGCCGGCGACGGCGGGCTCCAAGCGCAAGGGCACGAGCGATGCGCCACCTACGGAAGACGCTGTGGACCACGCACAAGCGCCGAAGAGACCCAGGTCAGGAGCCAGAAAGATAGACGCGATCGAAGAGATGGTGAACAAACTGACGGACAAGACGGAGCGAATGTTTGACATGCTCCTGACAAGGCTGAATGAATCCGACGCGGGACGGAACGCGCAGTACACCCAACTCGCGGCCATGAATAAGCGAATCGAAGATCTGGAACGCGGGACGATGCAGCTGCAGCAACAGCAACATCACCACCACCTGCCCATAAGGGCCGGGGTACCGTCACCACAAGATGTACCGGCCATCCTCACCAGCGGCAACAACGCCAACACCACCCGCACCGAGGAAGGAGGGACGCACGGACAGTTGTGTCCCCCCAACAACTCTGCATAACAATCATGGCTGTGTCCCGCAAGTCCGACAACAGACGCATAGTCTGGCAGTGGAACTGAAGGGGCTTCAAAAAAAAAAAAGAAAAAAAAAAGCAACGATGGTGCAATACATGAAAACGCTTTCGAATAACAAACTTCCTGTCGTGATTGCCTTGCAAGAACCTTTCGACCGGGCCCAGCTCCCGGGCTATGTTACGTGTGGTACCCCCTACGAATGTATGGGGATCCCCATGCATCCCCACGGCCTTCATCGAACACGAACTTGTGCTCCACGAAGAGTCGGACATAGACCACGTCCTGATCGAAGTCGTGCCGTGTAGTGGAAGAAGGAAGACCGGCCTCTTCGTGCTCAACGTATATAGCCCCCCCCCCCCCCCCCCCTTCGCGAGTAAGCAAAAACTCAACAAGAAGACACGCAAGAAGATCGCCGAAATCAACCGGGGGATCGAGACGCATTGCGGCCGCCTGTGCGAGCAAGAATGGCAGGAGCTGTGTGACACGATGAACGGAAACATGAGCGCGGGACGCACCTGGAAGATTCTCAGGCACCTGATCGACCCGGGAAGCACCAGAACGGCGACCCGTACAAAGATAGCCAAGCTGCGACAAAAGTACAAGGACGACCCGGAAGCCTTCGCGGAGGAGATCGTGCAGATGCACCTCGCTCGAACAGAAGGGAAGAGTCACACCGAGTACCGCGGGGCTCCCAACGAGGAGCTGGACGCGTACTTTTCCGTGCAGGAAATTAGAGCGGTCCTCCAGCTATTGAAGACCAAATCGGCGCCCGGTCCTGACAGGATCACCAACAAAATCCCGAGGAACCTGAACGACGACGCCATCGAGAAGCTCTGCGAGTACATCAACTCGTGCTGCAAGGAGGGCCGAATTCCACAAGAGTGGAAGTCCGCGGACGTTATACTCATACCGAAGCCGGGCAAACCGCTAGAGGTCCGAAACATGAGGCCGATCTCCCTCACGCCCTGCGTCGGGAAAGTGATGGAGCATGCCTGCCTCAACAGGGTGACGACGCTCATTGAGAAGCAGGACGCCTTCGGCACCCACATCGGTTTCCGGAAGGGACTTTCCACGCAGGACGCCATGCTGCAGATCAAGGAACAGGTCGTGAACGTTCCGAGCACGCACGTGCGCGCCTTGCTCGGGCTAGACCTCAAGAGCGCCTTCGACACTGTGAAGCACATGGCCATATTGGACAAGATCAGCTGACTCGATCTCGAGATGAGGTTCCACCGATATGTCAGCAGCTTCCTGAATGGGCGCGAAGCGACGGTCAAGATCGACGGGGCCACGCCGCGAACGGTCCGAATGGGCGGTGCGGGAACGCCGCAGGGCTCCGTACTCTCCCCCATGCTTTTCAACCTCGTCATGATCGGCCTGCCGGAGCGTCTCGACGCGATAGAGGGCATCGATCACAGATCTATGTGTGATTGATGCGATCGAATCACAGATGACGTGACAGTGTGGATCACGGAGAACACGAGCGTCGGCGAAATGCAAGACCGGCTGCAGCGGGCCGTCCAAGAGGTGGAGCGGCACCTTGAAGACATGGGACTCGTCTGTTTACCCGACAAGTCAGAGATCCTACTTCACAGAC
This sequence comes from Dermacentor silvarum, assembly GCF_013339745.2. Taxonomy (NCBI): domain Eukaryota; kingdom Metazoa; phylum Arthropoda; class Arachnida; order Ixodida; family Ixodidae; genus Dermacentor; species Dermacentor silvarum. The sequence continues at coordinate 77,475,535 of NC_051154.1, read as the reverse complement.
CGCGCAAGAAAGGACCCCTCCCGCAGGGCGTGGTCGATGCCCGTCGTTTGGGCGTCCACGTACGTCACGACGAGGGAGGGGACCCGAATACCGACGGTATCCAAGTTGCGTGTGCTCGGCATGTGGCTCGAAGAGAACGGTGCCAACCGCGAGCTGGTTGCCCGACTACAGAAGAAAGTGGCCACCGCCACGCACCTCGTGCGGCGGGTCGCGAACAAGAGGAAAGGAAGGAAGGAACACAACGTGACGAGGCTGATACAGGCGTACGCGCTGAGCCACATATCGTACGTCGCCGCGTATGCCGACTGGAACAGGAGCGAAACCGACAAGCTGAACGTGGCGATCCGCAAGGCGTTCAAGACCGCCCTGGGGGTACCCCAGTACACGCCAACCCACAGGCTCCTCGAGCTGGGTGTACACAACACGCTCGAGGAGGTCGCCGAGGCGCAGAGAATAGCGCAGCTGGAGAGGCTGTCGGGCACCAGAACGGGAAGAAGAATCCTCGACCTACTCGGGATTCGATATCATGAGGCGCGGGGACTGAAGGAAACACTGCTACCGGAACTCAGGAACGCCATACAGACGGAAAACACGCCGAGGAACATGCGCCCGGTGCACGACATGCAAGGACGTCAACGCAGGGCGGTAGCAATCCTCAAGGAGCACGGAAGACGAGAAAGCGTCCTCTTCGTCGATGCAGCCAGGTACCCGCGGCCCGCCGGTATATCGTTGATGGCGACGAGGGACGACGACCACCACCGACACTACAACGAAATGTGCGAGACGAACCGGGGATGCCAACACCACCATCACTACTAGTGCTACGACAAAAACGGCAGCAGCAAGAGCGGCAACATCAACGACACGGCAGGCCGACAGCGGCGGCGCCCACCTTCTCCATCCGGTTCTGTATCCGGTTCAACACTATTTCGATTGAAAGTAGCTTGGCTGTTTTGGGAACCGTACAGGTCAGTATAGAATTCTTCCGCTGCCTTTACAATGCCATCTAAATTGCTGATGATATTACCATGCTTATCTTTCAGTGCATTCATCTTGCCTTGTCCTATGCCTAGTTTTCTTCTTACTGATTTCATGCTGCGTCCATATTTTACGGCTTCCTCAATCTTTCCCACGTTATAATAAGCCAAAGTATATTAAGTCTTTAATCTCGTATACCAGTTGTTCGTGAGCTCCGCGCCGCAGGGCTGATAGTAAAGACTGCAGTGTTGCCTTCGAGTCACTGAATATGGACCACCTCCGATGTTGTTCTTGGCTGACGAGATGAAGTGCAGCGCGAAGAGCTGCAAGTTCCGCAGCCGTCGATGTCGTTGGGTGACTTGTCTTGAAACTTATGGTGGTGGCTTTCGCTGGAAAAACAACGGCAATAGAGGAACACTCGAGAGTTGCTGATCCATCTGTATAGATATGTAAGTGGTCGGCGTACTTCTCGTGCAAAAGGAGCAGCGTTAGCTGTTTAACTCTTTCCCTACCATGAGGAAAATGGGTGTTTTTTGTATGTTACTGTAGATGTTTTTTTTTTCTGAAGGAACTACGACACTCAATATTTAATGTAATACATAAACAAAAAGAAAAATGAATACAATTTTAAGCATAAAAGTTTGATTAACGAGATGTATGTCATAAAAAATATATAAATTGTCAAAATCAAGATTGTGTGATAAAATTGAACAAAGTTTGTAAAGACACGCTTGTATTTACTAAGAAAAAAAAATGTTACAAAAATCGGCCGAAAAAAATCAATATTTTTCATTCAACAGGTATTTCGCTACAAAAATTTAACTGCAAGCACTACGGCTGGGCGTGCCGGGCTGCGGCCGCCGATGTTCCGGGCTGGTTTGCGTCGTCGTCGCTTTCAGACTCGAAGTCCGACTAAAGTCCCTATATAAGAAAAGTACCGCCATCCTTTGATAAACGCCGCTTTTCTCTCTCCTGTATCTCCGATTGGACGATGATAGCGCGCGCTTTTCACTTCTTTATATTTTCTTTTTTTCCGCCTCAGAGCCATGTTGAAAGTCCTCTGCGCAGCCGCAGTCGTCGGTGGCGGCGGCGGCGCGCGCCCGGCCTGAAAACTTCAACGTGGACTTTCTAGGTGCGCCACCGTCGACTTGGCTTTCGCAAGCAAAAAGTAAAGAAAAAAGCAAGCGCTTTAGGAGAGGAGGCGGTGGAGGAAAGAGTAGATGGCGGTACTTTTCTTATATAGGGATTTTAATCCGACGAAACGTCAGCGCCCTCTGACTCGCTGCTATTCGAAGTATCGATAAGATCAGCCGCAGAGGCAGCGGAATCGCGATATCTGCGATCTCCCGAAGCGCGCGCGCCGTTTCCGCAGCCGGGCATTTTTGCGTTCTGCTTTGACGATCGCGAAACTTCGGAGCGCGTTTAAACATCACCGCTTGGCGGGAAAAAAGCGAACTGCTTAGAAAACAAAAATATAGTTTCTCCTCTTTCACGTCCGATGGCGCAGTGTGTCCGTGAGCGGCGCGGAAGGTCTCGAAAGCGGCGTTTCAAACTTTTCAAACCATCGATAGCGGGCGGCCATTTTTTCGTTCTCCTTTGACGATCGCGAAACTTTGGAGTACAGTCGCTAGAATGGGGAATTGTGATGAGCGGCACGCAGCGCGTATACGGGCGCATTGGAGCCGCCGGTAGGGAGCTGCGAGGGAGCGCGCGCCGCGCGCTGTCGTTGACACGTCGCCCGATGCGAGTGGCGCCGGCTCAGCTGCTTCAGTGACACCTATGGAAAGTTACACTCGTTTCTTTTTGTGCTGCAGCAAGTCTATATGTGTATTCATGGCGCGAAAAGATTGTTTCGTGCTTGGATGCTACTATCGTACTGCTGCCCAATTTTTGCTCACCTTGAACTGCCTTAGTTTCTACGATTTGGTCGAAGCTTCCATCAGTGGCAACTGTGAAGGGGGCGATCTGACACTTCTATTCAGCAGTGAGGATGTAAACCATGAACTGTACGCACTGCTGGTTAGTGGGAAGGTTGAAGAAGCTTCTCACATGATAAAGAAATCCACAATGCTTTATTTACGCAGTAGCGCAGAAGCACACGGACGGCGTAAGAAGCAGATGGAACACAGCGCTAACTAATTGAGTGTTTATTGCGCGAGAACAGACATATATATATATATATATATATATATATATATATATATATCGCCGCACAAAAGGAGGGGAGAAGGAAGACACACGAACAAATCAACCCAGCAAGTGTAACTGACACAGGCGCCTAACGCGACAAACACTCAGTTGTTCGCGCTGTGTCCCGTTTGTTTGTTTCGCCGTCCGTGTGCTTCTGCTCTACTATGTAAATAATGCCATACCAACTAGCGGGCACCAATCTGTCCTTTTGAATCCGCAATGCTCTCCGACCATGATTACCCTGAAAAGATGAGCCACTCGCGGATATAGTCTTCTGCGGGACAGGGTATGTCGCACGCAAAAACAATCCTGAAGTCTTTGTGCTAAGAATGCTTTGACGAGCTCCTTGTTGCCGCTGGTGAAGCCAACGTGTAACAGGTGGCGATGTCCACGAAGTTCGGCGTCAATGAGGGCTTCATTTACCCTTCGGAGAAGCTCTTCTCATTTGTATAGACGGTCTTGAAACCACTTTTTCCGATGTGGTTCAGTTACAACGAGCTGCTCAGTGACATCTTGCAAGAGCTTGTCTCCTGCCTGCACAAGAACGACGTCATACTGGGCTGTGCGCCGCATGGCCCCAGCCTTACCAACCAGGTTACAAAATTCTTTTGGTCACCCGTTTGCACTCCTACACGAAGGCACTCAACAAAGAGAGAGCGTCTTCCCTTGAAAAGAAGCACCTGAAGCTCAGGCGCGAGCTTCAGGTGCGTCACTAAGCAGATAATCATATAAAGCTGACAACGTTCTGTTTGAACTGTTTGTGAACCAATTTAAACAATTTTTTTTCTCGTCAGAAAAAAGCACCAGCTCAGGTCCGTCGCGTAGCAAAACGTCATCGATGACTGAGAATGGTTTGTTTTAAACGGATTGTGAGCCACTCTTCAAAAATGAGTTGTTTGCGTAAACAGTCTGTCAAAATAAACTGTTTGCTTCCGAGTTACCACTGGGAATTTTTTTGCTTTGCGTTCGATAAGGTGTCAGCGGGAGTAAATCGGCTAATACCCCAGTCACACGGGCATACCGAAGGTCCTTTGATGTTAAGGAGCATAGAGCTCTCAAAGGAACATTAGTTCAAGGGATATGTATCAGTGCTACACGCTAGCCAGGTGGTCTCCGCTGAAGCTTTTGGCAGAAACCGCAACGTACTCTAAAACGCAAAAGTGACGAAAACACACACACACACACACACACACACACACACACACACACACACACACACACACACACACACACACACACACACACACACACACACACACACACACACACACACACACACACACACACACACACACACACACACACACACACACACGCACACACGCACACACGCACACGCACACACGCACACACGCACACACGCACACGCACACACGCACACGCACACACACGCACACACGCACACGCACACACACACACACACACACACACACACACACACACACACACACACACACACACACACACACACACACACACACACACACACACACACACACACACACACACACACACACACACCACGCACACGCACACGAGGACACTTCGATGCGTAGCCGATAACCAAATCGCACATGGCGCCCATTTTGCTCACGAGGGTTGCAATGTGGGCTTGTTGGTAATGCGTCTTGGAGGGTTAACGGCAGCGCAATTAAAAGTACGAACTGAACTTCGATAACAAACACTGTTGGAAGTTAGCGCCGTGTCTTTTAATCGCGCTACTGTAAACCCTCCCAAGACCCATTTTGCGTCGGTGTTGCTGATTGTGACAATCCGTGCCGGCGCTGTTGTACCGGCGCATTCATCATTGAGACTGCGGGTGTCACGAAAGTGTTTAGTGCTTATAAACTTCTATAATATAGTGAAACTTGTTTTAACAGGCAAAAATTGAACTTTCGTATTTATAAAGAATTTTGTTTTCTTCTGTCGGACGCCCTCTGGGCTCAAAAGTATTCCTTTGAGATTTCAAAGGACAAACGCGGACTCCTTTGGCTCAAAGCTCCCTTCAACTAGGCCTCCTTTGATGCGCCCGTGTGACAGCGCGCGTCTTCCCTTGAAGTAAAGAATCTTTGATTCAAAGCACTTTGAAAGTGCCCGTGTGATTGGGGTATAAAGTAAGCTACATTCTACCATCGACGCGCGCTTAATCGGATTATTACCTTGTCGCCTTTTAATTACAAAATGGCTAGCATAGTCACTCTATCGTCATCTGCCGCCATGCACGAGCGAGTATATTACGAAGCTTTTTTTTTCTTTTTCTTATTGCATATTGAGCTGCGCGCGCGGATGATCGCATTCCACGCAGCGCCCTTGCACTGCAACTGCTAGCCGCCGTCGCGGCTGACGTGATGATGATGATGATTTATTGGCATCCCCTTTGAAACGGGGCGGCGACAAATAGTCACCTAGCCTGCTTGATTTAATCAGGTATACTATACATGTTCTTTATACATATACATGTGTAAGCGTGTGGCAGCGTCACCTGGCGGTTGCCTCCCAAAAAGCCACGCGCGAGCCGGCGCGTTCAACACACGTGACACTTCTCCATTCTAGCCACTGTACAGTCTGTACTTCGGAGCGCGCTTAAAGATCACCGCCTCGCGGGAAAAAAGCGAACTGCTTAGAAAACTAAAATATACTTCTCCTCCACGTTCGACAGCGCAGTATGTCCGTGAGCGGCGCGGAAGGTCTCGAAAGTGGCATTTCAAACCATCGATACCATGCCCAATGGGCGTGGTACGGAAAGAGTTAAGAGCAGGCGATGACAGCTCCGATTTTTTGCTGATTCCTGGTACGGTGAGGTGAACTGCCGGTCGAGCCAAACACCATGGAGGAATCGATGGCTTAGTTGCGGGGGTGAAGCCTGATGGAAGGCGGGTGTAATAATCCGCGAAATCGTAGTACAAAATGATGCCTGCGGCCTTTCTGACGGTAGTGTTGCAAGATGATGGGAACGGGGACGGGCAAAGTGCCTAATGTGCATTCTCAGCACTTCCACCGCAATGTGTATTGGTATGGGATGGCCTGAAATTTGCTCTTACGAACAATTATAGCGTAAAAGCTTTTTGTGAATACGGGCCCAGGGCCGAATTCACATACATTTTAGTTCGTATAAGTGCTCTTTGTCATTGGCGCCTTCGCTAATGTTATGTCCAGAATCGAGTTTGGCTAGAATTTGTGCTTACGAACAATTCAAGTGAAGAACTTTTTGCGAATACTGGTCCTGGCACCTTATTCACAATGTTTTTATTCACGCCAGAAACAAAGCCAGCTGCAACTGAACACACGCAAAAACACACTTTATATAACAAAAATCAAACAGTGCCGAGTGGCATGATTGTAGTAAGCTGACAGAACTTCAACAGTAATTCACTAAGGGAGTAACAAAGTTCAAGTACAAACACTGTGCACGCCCCAAACTGCATGTTGATAAATTCTAAGTGCTAATAACGAGGTCCGGGACTACGGGTTGTTGTCAAGCAAGCTTGGGGGAAAAATAAGGCATGAGCAGCGACGTTAGCAGACGCTCTAGAATGTCCTGCCGCGTTTGGTCGTCGAAACGTCGCCACGTTTCCTCACAGCCAGGGGAGATTCCTCATGTCGTCGGGAAGCTACGTTGCGGCAGGCTGGAGACCCTGCGAACCCGGGTCCAGGCGTCCCTAAAGCCCCCACCTTCGCACCCCAGCTCGCGCGGCGCTCCGTTCTTGTAGTTTTCTTCGACCATGTATGCGGCTATGACCAGGGACCAGGGTGATTTCGTGCGCATTATCACATTGTCGTTGCCGGGCAGCTTCGCTAATGAAATGTGAAATGGCTGGCATATGCTCTTATACCAACCAGAACCTGTATTCAGACAAAAAAAAAAAAAAAAAAAAAGATCTTGCGCTACATCTTTTCAGAGAGTAAATTTCAACCAATCTTGATGTTGGGTATAATATTAGCGAACACGGCCGGCCGATGGCAAGCAGCACGTATACGAGCGAAAAGCTTTGTGAATCCGTCTCCAGAGCCCGAATTCACAAAGCTTTTTGTTCAGAAGTGCTTTTTAACGCGACAGCGTTAAGGGCCCCGTGTCGCACAAAATCCGGCGTCGGCGGCGTTGTCCGTTCGAGAAACATCATTGCGAACCACGCAGGCGTGGCGCATAGGCGTTACTGAACTAATTGAATTAAAAAAAAGTAAAATGCGTCAGAAAATTTGTAGAGTACGACTTACACACAACCTACAGACAAGATAGCGTCGGTCTGTAATTTGAACATACATGAAAACATATTTTTGTTACGTGGAGCGGAGACTCAAACACTTTTCCAGCTGCCGTTTGAGGTATGTCTTAGTGGGAGTGACGCGCCCGCTCGGTTTCTTGCAACACCATCCAGATGGCGCTCGCCTCTGCACATCCGCGGCGGCGGCGGCGCCCACCGTGCGGAGGAAAAAAGAACCAGAACGCTCGCCTTCGTGTATAGCGCTCGCCGCCAGCGTTTGCAGGTAAACATTACGGTTACATAAGCTGCAGTTGCCGGGAAGCGTGAGAAGCAGTCAGGTATCTTTGAATACTATCACGTTCCACTCTAAAAGGCGAAGCTTACGCATCGTCCAAGTTTCTTCCATTGGCCGGCCGCTTTCGCTAACAATATACCCAACATGGATTTGTACTGAAATTTAACGTGAAATTTAACCTAGAATTTAACGTTTAAAAAATTCTAGGTTAAGAGCTTTTTGTGAATACGCGCCCAGTTCTCTAGCGTAGAACTCCTTTAGGTGATATGGGCCCAGGGGTGCTATGGATGATGCCCCCAGTTTCTCGCTCGTCTGAGTTTGCTCGACGGTAGTCAGTGAACAAGGGTAGCGCGAAACGGGCGAATGCAGCAGGCAATAAAATGTCCAGATAAAGCCACATATGTCAACACGAGCGCACCATGCGCCACGGCGCTTCCTCGTTTCAAATACAGAAGACTAGGCAATGTTACGCGCCAGCGCCGCCTATTGTTATCAACGCAGTATCGCAATACCGTGACTGTCCCGCTTTCTATCTGCACTCGGTGGTAGCCGCTTGCCACGCCTTTCTGGGATGAGTCACGGGCGTGTCTCCTATTTCGGACATTATCTGTACATCCAGCGTCGAATGCGAACAGTCCAGACGTGGCGCATTCTCACGCCAACCCTTTCCTTTCTTTCGAATACGTTAAAAGATAACATTTATTTCTCTAACTTACTTGCACAGATAATGCACTCGGTGGAACAATAAACAAATGAAAGAAGGCACCGCCGGTTTGATTACGTGACACCTTCTTTATCGGTTGCCCATGAGGTAACAGCCAAGTGATGATAACCCAAGAGTGAATCTATAGATATGCCATTGAAACTGAAGGCATGCCGAGGGTTGAATTTTATCTCTTGATACCGTTAGCGAATTCATCCGTAGCGTCGCCAGAGCTCGCGGAGATCCCAAACTTTGCTAAAGACTTTGCCAAACTCGGGCCTTCCTGCATAGATCACCACGGCCCCGTATGCACAAAACTTCTCCTACCTATAACTGCTATATCGAGGGTTGGCCTTCGCTGCGGCGATCCTCTCGTTATCAAGCCAATCGCTCTTATGAGTGCGGGGCGCCCGGGCATCAACCAATGAGAAAAGGCGCTTACAAAAGAGCTAGGGCCCGTATTTAAACAAGAAAAGAAAATCTACGCTAGAATTGTTCGTAAGAGCAGGTGTCAGAAAATCGTATAGCCAGCCAGAAACAGCTGAATAAAGCGTTCAATTTATTTTTATGTCTTTAAGGGCCCGTATATTCACAAAAGCTCTTATGCTAGAATTGTTCCCAAGAGCAAATTCTAGCCAATCCCGATGCGGGACGTATTAAAGCATGCGTACGAACGAGAAGCTTTGTGAATTCGGCCCAAGATGTTCTTTCGTTGTCCACTGCTTGCAGTAAATTCGATGACCCTATAGGCAAGCAAGGAGCTGAAAAGAATGACCAAGAAAGCGTTGAAAAAATGCTGAAACGCCTGCTAGAATCAATGCGCGTGATTCTCTGTGGTCTGCAGACTCCGGCCGCTAAAAGCGCCGTGCATGTCCTCGCCGTACTGGAGCAGCTGATCGCTGCTCTTCACATAATTTAATTACCTTGCTTGACACCTGTGCTGTTCACGCAGGAGAAGCCCATACACAAGCTTCTTCGCGGCGAGTTTTTGTGAACTTTCAATTGTATTCGTGACTCCGTCCATGCTCTGGAAGGTGGATGACACGTTTGAAGGACCTTTTTGGACTTTGTTGATAGCCATGAGGATGCTGAACTTGCCTTTACCGTTGTACATCCTTCTTCTATGTCATCATCACCCCTCATCCAGCCTTTATGTCCCTGTTCCCCCCTCCCCCTGTGCAGAGTAGCAGGCTAGAGCATGCTAGCTCAGGCCGACCTCTCTGCCTTCCTTCAAATAAATTATCTCTCTCTCTCACTGCTTGCATGCCTTATTCTTTTGCTTGTGCACTTATTTATGCAGGAAACATTTTCCATGCGCTGATATTTGTCACTGCGTCGTCTGCGCACAATCAAAGCGGCGCAGCTTAGAGATGAAATGAGTCAGCGCAAGTAAAGACACTTGGCAACGACAAGTAAATGTTGGCCTGTGAACTCGTTCAGTGCGTCAAATGGATGGACTGGACGGACGCATTGAATTTAATGAATGAATGAATGAATGAATGAATGAATGAATGAATGAATGAATGAATGAATGAATGAATGGATGAATGAATGAATGAATGAATGATGAATGATTGTTTTTAAAGCATTTTTGACATCCACATGCGTACGAAACTATATGACTCAGTATTTTCATAATTCAACATAGTGCACTGCAGACAAAAACTGATTTCATCTAATGTACATTTTCAGAGCAACCCACAAAAAATGTGATGCTTTTCGCGCCTGCACTCTGTTGCAGCAGCCGACAGAGAGCTTAGCTTTAAAAAAGAGTAATTCGTGTTGCGCGACAGGAACAAAATCCGCGACTTATAGCGGTCGCTCAGTGGGGTTCTGCTGTGAGAGCGAGCTCGCGGCGCCCGCATTCCGTTTAGCGTGCCTTGGTTTGCATGCGCTCTAGGCGATCGAAAATTAACCTGGAGCCCTCCACTGCGGCGTCACAGCCCACGGTACATCTTTGGGGCCTTCCAGATAAAGATAATATTCAATAGCCTGGCAAGGGAACAATAATTCATGATCGCAGGTCAGCCTCTATAGTCGGTGCAGGAGTATGTTTATCTAGATCAATTACTCACAGGGGACCCTGATCATGAAAAATAAATTTACAGAAGAATAAAAACGGGTTGGAGTGCATACGGCAGGCATTTCCAAACCATGACTGGGAGCTTACCACTGTCGTTGAAAAGAAAAGTGTACAATCATTGAATTCTGCCGAAGCTAACATATAGGGCATAGACTTGGAGGTTCACAAAGAAACTCGAGAACAAGTTGAAAACCGCGCAAAGGGCGATGGGACGAAAAATGTTAGGCGTGATGTTAAGAGACAGGAAGAGAGCGTGGTAGATCAGAGAGCAAACGGCGATAGCCGATATTCTAGATGACATTATGACAAAAAAAAAAAAAAAATGCAGCTGGGCAGCCCATGTAATGCGTAGGCCTGATAACCGGTGGACCATTCGAGTTACAGAATGGGTGCCCAGGGAAGGTAAGCGCAGTCGAGGACGGCAGGAAATAATGTGGGGTGCTGAAATTAGGAAATTTGCAGGCGCAAGTTGGAATCATCTTGCGCAATACAGGGGTAATTGGAGATTGCTGGGTGAGGCCTTCGTCCTGCAGTGGACATAAAAATTGGCCGCCATCCCGCCCTGCGAACGTGAATGTACAGCGAAGCTGTATGAAACACCACACATGGTCGAGCATTGTATTCACGCTGTTCTTCAGGTCTCTAATTTTCGTGGTCTACCCATGGCAGTCTTAGAATGAACTGAATGAGTTGCCAGACGGGTCTTGCTTTGATATATATGAAAGCGTGGTGACGTCACTAAGTGTATATATATATATATATATATATATATATATATATATATATATAAATGAGAAGCACAACTTCGCGGTTATCTTACGTTTATTTACCGAACAGTCTCGGTGGGTGAATTAACCTAAGATAACCCCGAAGTTGTGCTTCTGATTTGTCTAAATACGCTTGGCCCATTGAAAAATCCAGTTACTACTGTATATATATATATATATATATATATATATATATATATATATATATATATATATATATATATATATATATATGCTGCATGCCGTATTGCAAAGAAAGATATGCCGTTTGCCTTCAATTGTTAACCTGGCGTTTTGTGTTTACGCCACGAAATTTTCCGACCAACGCTGTACAATAGCCTGCTGTTTCTGCTGCTCCTGCTGCTGCTGATGATGATGGGGATGAAGATGATATTCTTATTACAAAGCTCGAGTCTCCGATAGTGTAATTTCGGCAATTCCTAAAAACTTGGAAGGCGATTGAACCTCCAGTTGAAGTCGCTGAAAGACGAAGTCTTCCTGAGTGAGTCGGGGTGACATAGAGGCGGAGTCACTGCACACGGCACCCTACCGCGTCACCGCTCTCGCGAGGGGAGTAGGAGTAGCGTCGGACTTTTAAGTTATTATATTGCGCCATCGGATCGGCCCCATTTTTAGACCGCACTATGTTCGGGATCGGCATGGCAGTTTTAGTCAGCACTATTTGTAGGATCGGCGCACATGCTGACGTATGATGACGTGTTAATAAGTTTTAAATCATTTTCATGCTAGAACTACGATCTCATTATGAGGCACGCCGTTGTCGTTGCAGTGTCGGGCTTCTGTGCTAGATGTCATCTGTTCAAAATCCGGCCATCAGATAACTTTATTGATTGACTTATTTAAAAAAGTGGCAGCTTCGCCTGAAGCGCGAATCACCGATAGCGGCAGATTTAGTTCAGCGTTGTGCTTGAACTCCTTGGACGGTATTCAAAGTATAGTCTGAACGGGTGCGACATTCTGCCCGCTACGAAATGCCTGTCAACGCTGGCATGATCAAGAGCGCCGCCAGCGATGTCGCATGCGTCGCACATCGACGTTGCGCGAGGTGAGACCGACGGGAAACTGTTGGCGTTAGGAAAACGAGCCAAAGCGTCTCCACCCGCTGACTTGCATGCGGAATATTCTTAAGGATGTTCTATTGTGCCTCTTGAGGCACGCCTGAGTGGCGCCATGGTTAGAGTAACGGGCTTTTGTGCTGGCGGTACCGTGATGAACCTTGCTGGTGGACATTTTTATTTATTGAAACATATATAATAGGATAATAGAGTATGCGCCCTTGCGACCCGTGGTCCCAAAGGCGCACACCCTGTAGCACATATCAGCCCACATTTTTAGGCTGCACTAGCTCCTGGATCGGCCCACGAAAGAGGCTAGAAGCATACCCGATACGGAAAAGTGGTGGTGACTCGCTATATGAAAGACCGTAGCCAGCAGGCGAGCGAACAGCTTTTCTGTACATTTAAAATCACCGCGTCAGTCGCTGACATCCGAGCCCGACAAGTGGCGCCGCGGCGGCGCATATCGCACTTAGGTGCCCTCACTCCTTTTTTCAGCGGCAGGCCGCACCATTCATTTCTCTCCCTCTCTCTTTGTCTCTATATTTTTTTTTCTTTTGTGATAGCAGCGCGTCCGCGTTGTTCATTCGCAAGCGGCACAGTTGCAGCATCCTCTGACGGCATCCTACATGTTTCCAAAAACACGTTTCTCCTCCCCTCTTCTCCATGATCTCTGTCTATCTCTGCTTGTGCGTCTTCGCTCGACCTTATCTCAGCCGCCCCCCGAGGCGCACGTTCTTTTTTCTCGGCCTCACCTCGTACACCCCTTCATCCCATTCAGTGATGCTCTGTTCCGCGCTTGTGCACCCGACCGTGCCAGGGAGGTCCGTCGTTCTTTTCCCGTACGAGGGCGAAGGGTGTGGACCCGGTCGCGCGAGCTAGCCCAATAACATTTCGGCTGTTCTCGGAGCGAAGATAAAGCGAGATTCAAACGGTTCGCCGCCCGTCTCGAAAGCCTCAACTATATGTAGTGTCCAAACAAAAACCCACTTCCCAATGGGTGCCAGTCAGCGCGGGTATGCAACGGGCGCCCAAAAAGGCGAAGCCAAATTATCTCATGTTCAGCGCATCGCTTCTGCAGTGCTGCGCTCGCAGAATGATTTATGAACGAGAAAGGTACTCGAATGGCCGTGAGGCGAGTGTGCGTGCGATGCAGGCTCGCGCGGCCGCATAATGGCGCGCGTCCACGCGTCCCTCTTCTCTCTGCGCCGCGGGATGGAGCATGAAAACGCGAGATGAGGGACAAGATCCGCGGCCGTAACGGTGATGAATGAATCTAATCGCTCTTCCACGTAGACAGACTTGAGCTTGTATATACGCGTCATATGCGCACACGCCAGGAACAAGCATTTATACAGAAGCGTGTGTAGAGGATCCTAGCGCGCTGGTATACTTTCTGCGGTGTATGGTTATGAAACTTTTAGTTTTTGTCGTTTGCACCCCTTAGAAAGCTTTGCAGAGTACGTTACATGTTAATGCGATGGGCGAAGCATATGTGCTGTTTTTTTATTTGTTTTACTTTATTTTACAATACTGCTGACTCCAGCGGGAGTCATTGGAGTCTCTTAACCAGAGACTCCAATGACAAAAAAAAAAAAAAAGGGGGGGGGGGGAGGGCACATCATGATGACATATATACAAATGGGAGAAAGAACGCGTAAATGATCGATCAGCTGGCAATGAATTTCTGAAAATGTTTCGATGCCATCTTTTGAAAGTGCATGCGAGTCTAAGTTTTTCCACTTTATTATCGTTCGCGGGAGGAAAGAATTCTGAAACACATCATTTATGGCTGAAATTGAACTATTGAAGGACTATGGCGTCTTCTAGTAGTATAAGTTAATTAAATGAGGTTTAGTGGCGCAAAAGCGACTAAGGCTATGCTGCGCCAAACACAATCTAGTAGCATAACCTGTAGAAAATTGTACATAGTTAGATGTGTCACTCTTAAGTGCCCTTTAATGATTTTAATCATAAAGCGTAATCGTACAATTTTACTCCTCTCCGAGGTGGGGTTTAGACCAGCTTTCGCCACCAATCCCGAAACCGATACCCTGCCATAGCGATTAACAATAAATCTCACCGCTTTATTTTGAAATATTTCTAATCTGTTGATATTAACCTGAGTAAAAGAGTCCCAAATAATATAAGCGTACTCAAGAACGGGTAAAATAAAAGTCATGTATGCGGTAAGCTTTGTTTCACATGAAGAATTGTGAAGGGAACGTTTCATGTAATGTTGTTTCAACTTTACTTTGTTAGTGATTTGGGTTATATGATCGTTTCCACGCAGATTATTACAAATACGAAGACCTAGATATTTGTAATAATCGATGCGTGATAGCATGTTTCCATCCAGTTTGTTGTCAAATAACAGGAGACGCGCCTTATTTGTTACAGACATGACAACACTTTTCTTAATGTTTACTAACATTTGCCAAGTGTTGCACCACTGAACAGTGTGTTTAGTTGAAGCTGATCCTCAGTTGAGTTAATAACAGAATATAATACACAGTCGTCCGCGTAAAGTCTGATTTTAATATTATGTCCGTCAACATGTCGTTTATGTACAGAATTAAGGAACAACAACGGGCCTAACACGGAACCTTAGGGAACACCTGAGACAACTGGAAGCAAATATGAAGAGACTTTGTTAAAAATGACATACCGATACCTAGATAAGTAACACTGGATATAATTACAAATCATACTGTTTTTAAAGTGCGCGATAGTTTAAGAAGTAGTTGTACGTGTGATAGCTTATCGAATGCCTTGGAAAAATTCATAAATATAGTGTTGACTTGACAAAGATTATTTATAACTAAAGCAAAATCATGAATTACTTCAACTATAGCTGTGTAACCGTGAAAAAAACACCGATGAACCCATGCTGCGTTGGTGATAAGATAATGTTAACGTCCAAGCTAGAATTCACTTGCATGCTTGTATATGGTGTGTTCCAGTACTTTGCAACATGTACAAGTCAGAGTTATCGGCCTATAGTTAGTTATCTGATGTTTGTCACCTCTCTTTATGTTGAGGTTTTACTTTTGACACTTTCCAGCCATCTGGCTAGAAGACCACTAGAAAAACCACTAGACCACTAGAAAGACCACTAGAAAGCGATCCATGAAAAATTATTACAAGATATTTAGAACACCATTCCGCGTATACCGCTTTAAAAATACGTTAGGTATTTCATCCGGACCATGATATTTCTTGTCGCACAAACTTAAAAGTAAATTAAGTACCCCAGCTTCCGATACTGTCACGGAGCGGCATATTTTCGAATGGTTTGGACGCTGATTAACGACACGCCGAATTACGAGCGTCAAAAACGTGGGCTCCTGACTGTGCAGCGTATAATTTACTCGACATCGACACGCCGAATTACGGGCGTCAAAAGCGTCGTGGCCGCTCGGGGTGCCATCTCGATTCCAGACGCGACACGCCGATTACGGACCCAGAAGTGTGCGTGTACGTCTGCGTGGTATGCTGGGTTCGACCTTGGCCCTTGACATTGGGAGAGAGGGGAATCTGTGGTTCTTCGTCCATGGTGAAAGGGACGCGGCCAAGACTGTTGGGAGCTAAGAGCCGTGAATTCGGAGAACTCTACATAGCGGCAGTTTCCCTACATAGGGAACTAGGGAAAGGAGAGGCTATTTAAGCGCAGGTTTTGGGCCCTGCTGATGAGTCCAGAAGCTGAACCTATGCGCTGCTGAGAAGCCGTTGGGGGGCTAGCGCCGTCCAGTATCGCCTGGGCCGCCTGGCCACGTCGGAACTCCGAGGAACTTGTTGACGAACGAGACGTCAAACCAGCGTCTGCAACGAAGCTCACGGTAGTTCGCCTCAAGTTAGCTCAACCTGCTTGAGAGAAGACGTCAAATCTAGACTCCCGGGAAACCCAGCTCAGCAATTCGCATCCACCTCGACAAGATCGGACCGCCAGCATTCTTCGGGAAAGCTTTGTGCACCGACTTCCACGGTTTATGGACTTGCTGCTGCTGCCCGGCCATGCGTATGACACCATTCGTTTTCTTTTGAACTTTGATTTCTTTTGGACGTTGTTTTAGCGAAATGCTGTTAAGTGTATTGTGTATTTGATCCTCGCACTGATTCATTTGTATATCTACTGTTAATTGCTCGTATTTATTTGTCTTCATCATTGTGTTATATTAAGTTCAGGTGTGTTAGTTTGTCTAGTGTTTTTTTTTTTATTTGCGCATATTTATCAGCCGATAAATATCTTGTTTTTTTTTGTTTACTCCCGACTCTGGCTCTTTTCACTGTGCTCGCTTGCGTACGGAACGACCAACCAGCTTGTCTACCCCGTCGATCGACTTCGCGCCGACGATGAATCGGGGACAGCTGTGACAGATACTTACAACTTTTCAATAGGAGGCAGATCTTTAAATCTGTCAGAGAGATGTGAATTTCCATTGTCGGTTATAAACACTGATCTAAAATGCATTTGCATTTGTTAAATGCATTGGTAATTACAATAGCACCAGAAGTAGAAGCGTTGTTTACAGTGAGGGTATCAGTATATTAGACAGGATGGGTTTTATAAATCTCCAAAAGGTCGCTGGAGACTCTCGAATCATTCGGCTGAGACGGATATTATAAAGATTGTACTTTTCTTCTGGCATCTTATTCTTAAGTTCACGAGACATGCTTGCAGTCTGACTTTGTGTGATTGTGCTATGGCGGCGTGTTTTCTACAGTTTTGTTTTTAAATGTTTGACTTTTCTTTTTAGGTGAATGGTATCTCTTGTGATCCAAGGATTGGACATATTAGTTTTTTTAGTTCTATCTAGAACTGTTAGAACTTTTAGTTCTAACACATAGTTGTATACAAGCTTGAACTGCATTCTTAAACTTCAACCACAGCTAGAGAACCGACATCTCTTTATCCGGCGCGACGCGAGCATTCCCAGTACGGGTTCTGGAATTGATCGGTCTCGTGACTTGCGCAAGCCACGAGGCCTCAGTAGACAACACTAAACGTGCAGGAATTCATGGCATCAGACTGGCACAAACCATACTTTAAGTAAAGAATTCAGTGAACCGACTCACCAATGTGTTGTGTGTGCAATGTTTCCGAGGACTTGTAACATGTTCTATGTGACTGCAGTAGACAATCTCGGAAGGCCGCATTACACTTGCACCGAGGCTCGAGCTTGGAGCTCTAGAACATCCTCGGTTCGTGGCCTAGTGGTAGAACTCCCGCCTCGACTGCGGGAGGCTGTGGGTTCGATTCCCACCGCCGCCGGGCACCCACTGGTTCAAAAGGGTACAAGCGAACCCCGGCCTGGCGTTCGGCTTCCTTCAGGGGTGATACGCTTGGGAAAGGAGCCTGCGCCCTGAATTCCCGTCGAGGCTCGAGCTTGGAGCTCTAGAACATCCTCGGTCCATATATAGAGAAACACCGTGCTTGCGCGTTGCGCACAGCGAGAGAGAGAGATGAGAGGCAAGGCAGGAGATTAGCCAGACGACTTTCCGGTTTGCTACCCTGTTTGTAGGCTCCATGCGTACTTTCAAGTGTGCGCGAAACTGTGTTCTCTCTCCTTCTTTTCATCCTTCTATCCCCTTCCTCCGAAAATGAAAGGACTTATTCTGTTCTTGGGAGCTGATCTTAATCAGACTTCGTCAATAGCTTCATAGTGTGTATGAGCGTGACTATGAGTGTCAGCACCGTTTGCGTGTTCGTGTGATCACCGTGTATAATCATGCAACAGAACGCCATGCTGTCAACCAGGCTAACAACTCCAGCTCCTTTATCAAAGTCAGCACCTCTCTTTCTGGTCAACAGTCACAATGTGCCTTTACTATTGTGACTAAAATACAAAGAACTGGTTTTAAAAATCGGCGGATTCCATGCATATATGTGTGAATCGGCGATAAACGAAACTTAAAATGTCTTGCTGTTTACTGAATTGTCTTCACTACTATGTATCTCAACGCTCTTAGCGCAATGCACGCTCTTGTCCCGTTTTGTTCCCTTCACTTTCTACAAACTCGGCTGCTTCTGTTACCAACTTCTTCATTTCTCTGTAGTCGACTTCAATTTTATGCTGCCGACTTCTTTACTTCTTGCCTCTTGTTCTGCTTGTCCATTTGGGCACCTGCCAGTGAAGAAAGCAGTACTTGGTCGCTTACGTCTGGGCTGTTACATTTACGAATGCATACTCATAGGCTTGATCGGAATGATCGATAGCACCGAATTCAATGCCTGTGGTGGCGAAGAAGGTATAGAACACCTTCTGTGCTGCTGTCCATCCTTCGAAAATAAAAGGCTTGCCCTCCACACCACTCTAAATCTGCTAGACGGAAGACCTTGCCTGTTGAACAATATTTTGGGACTACGATGGTCTCGCATATCACAGCTGCAGAAGGCCACAAAAGAGCTGCTGCTATTACTGAAAGCAAATGGAGTGAGCGACTGACTGTGATACAGATCCGAGGACTTTCACTCAATACTGGATTGATGTCGGTGACATCAGTACTGGACTTTCTCTCCGTCTACTAATTTTTCTTCCCCTTTTTTCGTTCCCCCAGTACAGGGTAGCCCACCGGGCTCAGTCCTGGTTCACATCCCTGCAGCCTGTCATTTATCCTTCTTTCTACCCAGTGGCATATATATACCCATTCTGGGGGATTGGCTAAGAATGACCAAATACCCATGCAGTGGCACATGCCCAACTGCACATACCCAGTGGTCTAAGTTGTCTGGACGTATATCCAGTGGCACTTAGTGGCCCAACTTGTTGTACACTCGGCAAGACAGCAGCGGCCAGCACGTGCAAAGTGGGTGGAAGAGGCCAAAGAAAGCTTCGCTTTAAATTAAGATTCACCGCTAGTTTTAGTGTAAAGTATTTTTTTTTTTTTTGCGTCTTCCCCAGGGTTTGTCGTTCGTCGTCGCTTCCTCGCCAACTAGACAACAAATTGTGCTGCGTGGTATGTGTCACTGGGTACAAGTTGGAGCACGGCATATATCTGCCCATTCTTGTCCAATATTCCAGAATGGGTATGTATGACTGGGACACGTACAGTGGGCATACAATGACACAATCGTATAGAAACCCAAAATATGTGTGAATATCTGTCGTAAATCTCTGTGCATACACTTCTCGTCAACATTCTACCCTCGACAAGTATCATGCATTGTCTCCATCCTCGTGACACACAGACAGCTATCGCTATCGACAACAGCTATCGACAGGCGACGAGGCCGTGCGTGTGTCAGCCACTATCGCTGCTACTTCGCTAACTCAAAGCTTCGCTTCATTTAAATTCCAACATTGCGTTGGATGTGCGTTTTTCTTTCTTTCTTTGTTTTGCAGTTTTTTGAAGTTTGTGATGCGTCACAATATGCTCAACATAACGTTTAGAGTGAATGAGCCTATAGCTTGACATCATCACGCACGCAGCAATAGGGTAATTTTCGCGCTCACTAGCCCATGAGGGCACTTTAATATGTCACGTCATTGCTGAGGTCTGTTAGGTCGTGGCATGTTTAAATTGTTAATATGTCGACACGACATATTAAGTGCACTCGTGTCCCAGTGAACGCGAAAGTTACCATATTGCTGCGTCATGGTTGGAAGGACTGTAAGTCATTGCAGCCAATATGCGCAATACTGGACAGCAGCCGGGGCAACGGCGGTCGTGCCGCCGTTGGGTTGGGCCGCCGTGCCGGGGCAACGGCGGCCCAGCGGCGGCCCAATGGCGGCCCCAGCAGCCGGGGCAACGGCGGGAACGAGCGAGCTCGAGGCTTCCTTTAATCTAGTAACGCCTGACGTTATGGGCGCGTCGCGAACGGCGGCGGTTTCAGTACCGTTGTTGCCGGCACATTCGCAGAGCATGTGTCGCAGCATTGCTCTGTGTCCACACGCTTTACACGCATCAGTCGGATATAAGCTAGGGTAACAGTGGCATATAACTGCCGGACTTGGCTAACTGTGTGTTTGTAGTAAGCGTATGTTTACGGCCTCTTTCCTGTTTAATTTAACGTGCGGTGGCGGGAATTTGCGTCTTTCGAGTCTGTAGTGTTGTGTTAGGTCTCTGAACGTGGTCAGGCGATCGCCCCACAGCCATTGTGATTGTTGTTGCAGCGTGTCTGTCGTAGTGTCTCGATCCGGCAGATCCGACGCCCCGCACTCGGGGGCGGAGGCGGCGGCCACGTAGTCTGCCACGGCTCGGCGAGTGAGACCTCGAGCCGCGACGTGGGCCGCCTCGTTGCCCGCGAGCGGGACGTCGGTGTGTGCCGCGGTGCAGAGGAGGAAGACCGTAGAATTTGTGACGTCGAGTCCCGTCCTCACAAATTTGGAGTATGCGGGCCGCTTCCCGCGAGACGCGGCCGCGCGCGAAGCTTCGGACTGCCGCCTGCGAGTCGCTGATCACGATCGCAGCGTTCGGCACCATGGCGAGTGCTAAGACTATCGCAACTTCTTCTGCCGCCTCCGTGTGTCCCGTGGTCATTGTGGCACTCGCGAGGCATTTGCCCGTGCTGTCTACAACCGCGATCACGAGTGCGCTTCTTGCTTCGCCATATCGCGCGGCGTCTACGTGCACCGCCTCGTTACTCTTACCAAATTTTTTTTGAAGGTATCTCTCGGATTTCTTCGCTACGGTCTTCCAGTCTTGTCGAACACATGCAAGACTAATCTTCTTGCACTACAGAGCGTACAAGCCCAAGCACTTCGGACATGTCTTGGCCTCCCGAGATGTTCTTCGACAGCTGCGACGATTGTCATTGCACAGGAGCACCCGATAACCACCCATATCGTCGCAGAGACGCTAAGAGCGCACATTCGACACCTTTCACGACTACCATCCCACCATTTAGCCAGTTTGCCAGCGCGACGACCACAGGCTACATACTGTAGTATTGTGACGAGACAACACGAGTCGATACCTTCTGGCTTCAAGCCTGCAAAACGCCCAACATCGGCATTGTGGTGTCTCCGGCAAATTCGCGTGTGCCTCTCAGTTCCTGGGATTGCTAAGAAATCAGACCTGTCACCCTTAGCCCTGAAGCAGTTGTCCCTGCTTTGCCTACACGAGTCTTATCTTGACCGAATACATATTTACACGGACGGTTCCACTAATTCCAACAGTTCAACCGGAGCAGTGGTTGTTCCATCGGACGCCGTCTCTTTGCAATTTAAGTACTCTCACAACACCACGTCGACAGCAGCAGAACTTGCGGCTCTTCAAGGTGCAATCCATTACGTGCTCCAGCAACCACCAAATCACTGGGCCATTTTCTGCGATTCGAAAGCAGCCCTACAAACTCTGCAGTGTGCCCTACGTCACGGGTTACACGAACAGCTAGTGTACGAAATCAGACAAGCTCATCACCATGCGATTGAGAAAGGACACGACATCGTATTTCAGTGGTTGCCGAGCCACTGAGGAATTGTTGGCAACGACAGCGCCGATGAAGCCGCTCGCTCGGCTCATCAAAGAAATCAGTGAGTGCCTATACCACTCTCAAGAACGGACGCTGCGCGGCAACTTCAATCACTTGCTCGCCACATCACACTTCAAAGATGGAATTCACCAGGTTTCAGCAACTCACGCTTGCATTCTCTCGACCCTAAATTGCGACTTCGCCTGCCACCTGGACTCTCCCGTGGTGAAGCAACTTTACTGTGTCGCGTGTGGTTGGGCGTCGCATTTACAAACAAATTCCTATTCATTCCTAATAGGAATGGCTAACAGTGCGGCATGCAATTTGTGCGGCTGCGATGAGACGCTAGAGCACCTTCTGTGTCATTGCCCAGCTTTTGACGCTCAACGACGGATTCTTCAAACTCAACTCAGCATGTTAGATAGCAGAGTGCTGTCAGAGGAAAAGATTCTGGGACCATGGCCTACGCATTCCTGCATGCGAAAGGCCACAAAAGCTCTTCTTCAGTTCTCGAAGGAGACTGGACTATATGAGCGCTTGTGACAGTGGACCTTCCTCTGCGATTGACTGTGTGAATAACTGACTCTTTATGTGTTTTTTTTATCGTATTCTCGCTCCTTATCTATTCTTCCCCTTTCCCTCTCACCAAGCGTAGGGTAGCCAACCGGGCACGTCCTTGGTTAACCTCCCTATATTTCCCTTCTCGTTTCTCTCGCTCTCTCTCTCTTTTGAAGGTCGCTGCAATACCGTCACTGTCCCGCTGTCTATCTGCACACTTGCCGTGAGCCGTTTGCCACGCCTTTCTCGGGCGCGTCAAGGGCGTGCCTCCTGTTTCGGGCATTATATGTCTATCCTCCTTCGAATGCGAACGGGGCACATGCGGTGCATTCTTGCGCCTACACTTTCCCTCAATCGAATACTTTAAAATACAACAAATAAAATAACGAAGATTTTATTTCTTAAAGTATCGGTTTTTCGTTTTGAATGCTATAAATGTGTGATGACAAACGGAGATCGAGCGAATTATTAAATTTTGCACTTTTTTTGCCGCGAGTGGCGACAGTGAGGTGAAAGCTCACAAGCGGTTACATTTTAGAGGATCGCACGCACGAGGGAGTTCATACGGGGAGCAGTCGCCAGGGGCGCTGCAGCGCTATGTTCGATTAAGTCAGTCATGACAATGATCTGTAGAATTTGTCTATTCCCTGTCTATTAGGGGAATGGCAACGCAGCGCTGCGGCATGACTGTTCACCGCAGGTGTTTCACTGAGGCGGCTATTAAGGCCGCCGCTTTACCAACTGAAACGTCACTAGCCATAGAGACGGGAGCAACGGCTGTAGCCTGTCGCTTCAAAATGGCTGTGCGGTATTCTAGGGTCCGTAGTGACGCAGCACAGTGAAAATGCGCCAGTTTGTCTGCGTGCGCGAAGCCTCCGCGATGGATTGCGAGGAAGAGAGTGCTGCCCAGCGACACAATACATTGCTTGTTATCGCTTGCCCAGTGAAGGTGCCTCCGTGCGCATGTACGCAGAATTTGAGTGTTTGTTCACTCCAATGTGCCTGCCGATTGCCTCTGCTGCTGAGCTAACAGCGATCGCAGATGGATATCGCAACGACAGCGCAGCAGTCGCATTTTGGCGGGTGAGGGCTCTTGTGTGGAGTTAGGAAATTAGACTTGAACGCAGGAAGGTGTTGCAACTGTTTAGTGTGCCGTGCTTGTGATGAAGAAATGCCATCGCACTGGGTCTAGAAAAGCGAGCGTTTCTCGAAGCTGACCGTGTTTGTGACACTGCTGCTCTGATACCACCGATGACAGAGCAGCCATCTCAAACGACAGCTGCGATACGTTGTTGTTGGAAAAGACTACGCACTGCTCAGCATCGTCGTCCACCACGGCGCATCGACGCTTTGCAAGCAGTTACAGTGGCGTGCTGATAATTATTTCCTATGCGCTACATCGCCACAATGCAAGCAATGAAACAGTGTTGTGGGGCCATGACAGCGCAAGAAGAAGTATGCATAAGCCAGCGAACGTCGACGTTTTGTTTTTGATTGTGGTGCTCAGTACATCACCGATAACAGTGCGTTTTGCGTGTGTTATTTCGGCGGTCAAGATTGTTGATGCCTCTCCGTTCCGCACCACGTCGCTGTTGCCGAAAAATAAGTTTCAAAGGGGATGCCAATAAATCATCATCATAATCATCATCATCAAGTTGGGCGTGGCCCAAACGTGGTGGGCGCACGCACAAGTTACATGCCTCGCGTGGGGCGTGAACTATGGTATTGATTGACAGGCGAACTCGTGCGAAACCGTACATCGCGAAAGCCCCCTCGAGTTGAACTCGGGAACATGGCGGCGGCAGCAGCAGCCTGTGTCATCGCATCCAGCGGCAACAAGCGTCGATATGACCGTCTGGACCCGTTCACCTACATGACCGACGTAAAGTTTCAGCGTCATTTTTGCCTTTCCAAAACGTCAGTGCACTGGCTCTGTGACGAATTAGGCGAAGGCCCTCGTCTTCGCCTATGCTTTCCGAGCACAGACATGGTGTGACTAGACTGCGGAGGAAAAGTTCGTGCGATCGCTTCTGCTCTCTCCGGCTTCAAGCGCTGTTCGTCCACCGCGCCCCAGCCCCAGGCCAGGTCCGGCGGCGTCATCGGAGTACTGGGGCACCGGCGAGCACCTGGGGTTCAACCCGGACCAACCAACCTGCGAAGACGAAGTGGTCACATTATATAGGAAGACTCAGAATAGACGCCGGACTGCCTTTCGGTGAAACAGGTGCCGAAAGCAGTTTTCGCAGTTACACGATACCGCTGCACGGCACGGGCAGAGAGGTGAAGGAAGTTACTTCGCCAACACGGACCGCCTCGGCCGTCCAAACGACCACCTCTCCAGGCGGCCAATTATTTCTCTCACGTACTACGTGAGCAAAAGCATAGACATACGGCTGTTGAAGGAGATGACTGGCGACTTCTTTGCTCTATCGGAACACGCCAACGCCGACTGCCTCCAGTCGGCGTTGGCGTTGCGACCTCACTACACCCGTGAGGTCGCAAGAAACGAGCTGCTGGCGCGACCTCCACTCAGTGGCCCCAGGAAGATAGCGCAAATTGA
The DNA here is from genome assembly GCF_013339745.2 of Dermacentor silvarum. Classification (NCBI taxonomy): domain Eukaryota; kingdom Metazoa; phylum Arthropoda; class Arachnida; order Ixodida; family Ixodidae; genus Dermacentor; species Dermacentor silvarum. The sequence goes on along the minus strand of NC_051154.1, from coordinate 77,450,708 downwards.
CGAGTGCCTTTTTCGCGTCGAGCAAAAGTACAATGGAGGCCGCCTAATGACGGGCGACAACGTTCCGCTGAGCCACCAACATTACGGTGGTGTTAAAGATGGTGGTCCATGGGTCTTCGGCATGTTCTGCGCGACCGAAGGGGTGCTGCGACTTTTCAAGGTCGACCGACGAAAGGCGGCGACACTAGGCGCCATTATTGCAGCCAATGTTCAACCGGGGACCATTAATATTGACGAATTGGCCGCATACAACTGTATCCCAAATTTAGTGGATGCTAATGGGGCTATGCATCAATCTGTATTGGGAGACAGTCAACCACAGCGTGAACTTTGTGAACCCCATCACGGGCGTTCACACGCAAAGAATATAAAGTTATTGTAAAAGAAAAAAAAAAAAAGTGAAGCGCCACCTCGTCAGCGGTGAGCACAGGGCAACTGCACCGAAGCTGGAGTCCCACCTGAGATGGATGTGGTGGCACTCAACGGCCACGTGCACTGCAAAGACCCTTTCTTGCGTTTGTTAGAAGGCCACGGATCGCTCGGGATACCCAGTATAAAAATTCTTTCATTCCTGCGGTTGTTAGAAGCCATCGCTCGGCGCTATCCAGTATAAAGGTGCATCATAAAGTAAAAGAAAATAAAGCGTATTTTTCTGACCCTTGTATGAGTGTTTTCCGGCATTCCTGACTGCTTACACGGTAAGCGCGCGGCAAACCACTTCTGCGCTAGCCGACGCTCACTTCGTCTCGCAGCCTTACTTTGGCGCGAGCAGCGAGCGATCTGTTTAAAGCCTAGTGTGAAAACCAGGCGCACACCAATCTGTGCTCGGAAATGCTAGCGCAAGCACGTAGCGAGCCGCGCCAATCCAATCCAGAGGAAGAAAAAAAAAAAAGAGAGAGGGCGAGCGTCCCCTCGTGGTATAACTACGAATTAGTCTAATACACATTCAGTGTACACCTTGTAATCTTTAAAATGCTTATAACCCACGTTAATGTGACTAATAATATTGTACTGAACGCATTTATTTCATAATTTGCTTTCGCCTATAATGCACTCGTTGGAACGACAGACAAGTGAAAGAAGGCACGACCATGCACCGACTGTATCATCACGTGAGCTGAGCTCCAGTTTGTCGACCGCCCATATGGCAACGCCCAAGGGATGATAGCCACCCAGAGAGAATCTAGATAAACCAATGAAACTGGAGGCGTGCCGACGGACAAACTTTGTCTTGTTACCATTAGTTCTTTCATCTTGGGGCGTCGCCAGAGCTCGTGAAGATCCCGAGTTTCGTCAAACTCGGCGCATCCTGCATAGCACCCCTGACGTCAAATTTACGTAACCACCGACGCAAGCATCGGGCGGTGACCCGCAGCGTTGTCTGAACAACCCAATCAAACACTCTCCTCGTTTATAGGAGGTCACCTTTGTTCGCTTTCAAAACCAATAACATTGTCTACACTCAGCGGTTTTTCTTATCTAATTGGCGGACAAGAGGCGAGGAGCACGCTCTAGTGGAGAGGGTTTCGATGGGGCCGAGCCAACACAGTGAAAATAATTAACCGCACGAAGAGGGTGGTGCCGGCTTCTCTGATTGGTCCGCTTCGCCTTACTTAGCTTACGGTGGCTGGTCGAAAATTGCGGCGGCGTGCAACGGAAGGATAAGAATGCCGCTAAAACGGATCCTCAGCAAGCAAGAGTTGGCAGAACGATGTCGTATACGTGCGGAAAGGGCTCAATAACGTTTTACTGCCACGCAAAAAAGGTTTATCATTCGCAAATAAATACATGCTCACCGGCAGGTGCGAGTAGCGAGGGCCTGAGCGATCGGCGGGCAGCCATCTTCTATTCCTTTCGGAACGGGGTAGTCTGTGGCTATTCAGAAAAAAATTTCAGTTTTGTTCGGCATACTAATGCATTATTTTCGCGTACACGTCACTTTGACGTGGTGAGTTTTCGCGGTTTTGTGAGGTCGCGTGACAGACAGGCGAAGTGGGCGCAGCCCGAAAACATTGGACCAATAGCAGAGGGCTAATGGTGAAAAGGCGTTGAATCAGCAATGATTATTTTTCTTTTGTGCGGTTTATTCATGCATAATCAGAGTGTACACGTTATATCAGATGAGGAGCTATCGTGGTTTTCGTGACGTCGCGTGACAAACAGGCGAAGTTGGGAGTGGCCCGAAAATGTTTTGACCAATCGTGGAGGCTGATTGCAGAAATTGGAGTCAAAACAGTTTGGAATCATTTTACGTTATAGCGCCCCAAGGTAGACGAAGAGTGTTAAACGCCATGAAAGCACGCAACTACGTGCGTCGCTGACCAGCCACGGTGTCTTAGCGGCAATGCTGTTGCGCTGCTAAGCACGAGGCCGCGGGATCAAATCCCGGCCGCGGCGGCCGCATTTCGATGGGGGCAAAATGCAAGAACGCCAGTGTCCCGTGCATTGGGGGCACGTTAACGATCCCCCGGTGCTCAACATTAATCCGGAGTCCCCCACTGCCACGCGCCTCATAATCAAATCGGGGTTTTGGCACGTAAAACCCAGAATTCAATACGTGCGTCGCTCTTGTCTTCTCGCCTCTCAAAAACTGCTTGTACGCAGTTACGCGGCACCTAGTACACGTCTATATTATGCCTGTGTCTTCAACGAAATGTTAAATGCCTTCAATGCTTTTTCGCTGTGCTGTTTTCGATGGCCAAGTGTTGAGCAGTTTTTACGAGCGCTAAAGGTCGGTGGGAATCGGCGTGTCGTTCTTGTTCTAGCTGCCGTCTATGCTAGCGTGTCCTGGGCAATCGAGGAGCAGATGGCGAACAAGCTCGTCGTCGTTGCCAAAGGATCAAACCGGAGACGACGCTCATTTTATGCGGTATAGGTAAATGTTTTGTGTATGATACGTGTACCAAGGCGCAGTCGATGAATTAGTGTCTCGGTACTTCCTGAAAGGTCTACACCCAAGTGGTTCTCCGGTCCTTTTCATTACCCCTTCTACCTTCCTTATTGCTCGTTCTGAGCTGCGCTACAAGCTTACAAGTCATGGTAAAGAAACGTTTATCCTCATACTCCATGCGACCCGAGTTGCGTTGGTTTGTAGCGGCCAGGTGCAACCTGATCTATACTGTTCGTACAAATGCAGATTGATCGCCTACTTTTCTTCAACAATATGTAGAATGGGTGTCTCAGTATGTGTGTTTAATTTTCTACAAATCGTTAGCGTCTTGTTCTGGTCCAATTGAATGGAAGATAGCTAAAATAACTCCAGTCTACAAATTTCGTAATAGGTCCGACGTCTCTAATTACAGGCCAATTTCTTTTACTTGTGCTGTCTGTAAGCTCCTTGAACATACATTTTTGATGCACATGACCACATACCTGGAACAAAATCCCATTTTGTCTTCGCCTCAACATGGATTTCGTAGAGGACGGTCCACCGTAAAGCAGCTATTACAAATGTTACATGAAATATACCTTACTATAGGTAGACAGAAATAGAGATCTCTTACTGCTAGATTTCTCGAAGGAATTTGATCGCGTTTCCTAGAACAAGTTAATTCATTCACATTCATTGGACACTCGGTGATGTTCCCATTGTACAATGGATAAAGGGTTACTTATCTAACCGATGGCAGTTTGCTCAGGTAGGTAGCGAAAAATCCTCATTAGAACCTGTCACGTCAGGATTACCCAAAGTAGCGTTTTGGAGAATAGATTACTTCTCATCTACATAAAAATAATTTACCCTCTACATGTCAAGTAAAATGCCGTTGTTTGCGGGTGACTGTATCTTTATCACGAGATCAGCTAGGCAAGCTATCACGGAATAGTTAATAATGCACTGAAGTCTGTTTATACATGGCACAATAATTGGCAAATATCCTTGAACCTAAAAAAATCTGTCTGATTAGCAATAACATGAAAAAAAAAATCAAAAAAAAAAAAACATCACAGCCCCTTTCTTAAAGAAAGATGGTTGAACGCGAAGCTTTCTCCCATGCAAACTGAATCAAAGTCAAAGTTCAAAGCCAACGACCACGCAATGAACCTAAGAAATGCTGAGCGACCCGATGCGATGCATATGGGATTTGATTGCTTGTTTAGGATTGCATTTTTTGAACGTTGAAGTTGAATGAAGACACATTTCGTTAAGTTGCATAGCCTTTATTTTAGATCATGTAGCCGTTGATTACGCGCATACACTCACAATTTAACGGACGACTCTATGCACTTGCACAGTATTGCCTTGTGAACGCTGTGGTAGACGGTCAGATGCTCTGCCGTTGCCGATACACGGGATCGGCCTTACAGGCACGATCGCGCTCGCGCTTACGTTCGCGTACGGTAGCCTCTTCTGCCGTGCGCTGCACCCGCGGCCTACCCATGGTGACGGCCGGGAATGCATTGCGTGACGCGCGTAACGCAATACAGATATATACAGTTCGTCTGGGTAGCGTGGCGTTGCAGTTCCCATTGTTCTTATCGGTACAACTGCGAATGCCAACTGTAGTGTTCGACGATACGTATGTCGTGCGCCGTTCTTCTATTGTGTGCGCAGATGCGCAGATAGTTCCATTGCGTAAGTTGGCTTTCCTGCAGTGCGTTTTCGGTGCTCACGGACGAATCAGTGAGGCATAGAAAGCTTCGCTTTAAAAGAAACGCCTCTCCCCCGTACCTACACCGTTGACAATACCCCGGCCTTCACTTTATTTAATAGGCACAAACTGGGATACGCGATCATTTTCTGGTTTCCTTATAACAAGCTACTCATATCAAAATTAGAAAGCATACAATGTAAGGCAATTAGGTTTATGCAGTCGAACCCGGATATATCAAATCTGAAGTGGATCACAAAAAAGTTCGGTATATAGGTAATTTGATATATAAAAAAATTATACAAACATTTTCAAGGAGATTTTACTTCTGTTCGTTATACACAATCATTCGTTATATATGGGTTCGATATATCCGGGTTCGACTGTATTTAATAAGCGCCAGCGAACTAATTCTTCGACAGACCTACTCAACTCAGCCGGTATGCTAACTATGCAAAATACAGCAAAGTTATTACAATTAAAGTTATTGTTTTAATTATTGCATGGTCAGATTAACGGTGATACGTCCAGGTTTATTTCATATGCTAACACAAGACCTACAAGCCATAACCACTCACTCATTTAGCTTACTTTTTGAAAATGTACTTAAGCACATAACACCAATTAGTGCTTAATTTTTTTTTCTTTTCCATTTTTTTCTTGCTCTGTATCCTTGACATGTCTTTGCGTGCTTTTGGCGTACGTGATGGTATGTTTGTTGTTCGTGGAGCTGCGAAATTTCCTTCTTTAGTAATAATGTTGCTGCACAGGCACACTGACTGTCATGTTACATATACACTTTATACGATGTATACCGCTCAAGTATTACCTCTTAAGTGTTTAACGTATTTGTGATATGAATATTTTTTTTCCTTCTCGCAATTTCCTGTAGTACAATATTTATGCACGTGACCTTCCTGCTATGATATTACATGAAATCGTCAGTATTGTGAAATGAAGAAATGAATGAATGAATGAATTCATTAATTAATGAATATCTCCTAAACCCAGGAACTTTTGCGTGGTGTGGTTATTCGCGTGAGACAAGCGCCTAAAATCACAAATGAACTAGAAGGGGTGTACACCTGCACTCTGCAAAACCGTACTGCGGAGCTGGTCAGTGTACCATATCTTCTCCGTACCTGAGGGCAATCGACAACGGTACACGGTACTGCGGAACCTCGGCGCAGGAATGGCAAAGTTTCTGAAACGATATCCTGCCTCGATTTTGTAATATCACATAGATATTGCGGGTATTTTCAGCAAAGCTTCCGTCATATATCTTCCGCTGCCCTGATGCAAGGCTAATAAAACTTACCACTTTGTTTCAAGAACATCAAGCGTACATGGACTTTTGGCGACGGTGCTTTACGCACACACAATTTACCGTTTTAGTAGGCGAAAGGAAGAAGAAAAACAAATAGTTCACGCGGGGAACAAAGCATTCCTGAATATATATAGTTAGCGCGACAAAATTGAGATCACGAGCGCTAGAATGGCTTTGCCTTGCCGAGCTGTGAGCCTTCTTTTCCCGGGGTTAATAGGCATGCAGTGGTGCCGCCTGCTAATATTATTCCCGTCGCCGAGGCGAACGTCCGAGGCAAAACAAGCTCGCGCGGAAGAGCGCCGCGCCCGCCCTCGGGTCGCCACCGTGACAAGAAGGGAACCGTGCATGCGAGCGGGTAAACATTGTCCAGGCGGGCCGCGAAGGGACTGCTTCGAATCAAAATTGGGGCCGGTCATTAAAGTTCAAAGTGGCGCGGTCGGGCCCAATAGAGACGCATTGATCGATTAACGGCGCACTAAAGAGGAGACAGGCTGCGTCAGTGGCCATCCGCTCGGAGGCGGCGGCGGCGGCATGCATATGAAGTTGTACGCGCTCTTTTCTCCGGATGCATGCGACCTGCGGCAGCCATCCATTTTTGGCATGACTAGAAATGAGGCATTTGCAGGATCCCGCGCGCCGTGCGTGCGCAGCCTGTTTCTCTGGCGGTGCTCCCGCGCGCGCGCGGCCAAATTGATGGAGCCTTCCGCGCGCACGCGGGCCGCCGCCGCCGCCGCCACAAATGAACGCATCTGACAGTGACGCATCGCCGCCGCCGCGCCGGACGTCTGAATGACCAATGGCCCGGTCGCCTGATATTTATCTCGGCAAAGATACAAAGAAAAGCAAACAGCCCCGGCGCTGCGCTCGGCAAGGTGTCGCGTGCGGAGCCCGCAGACACGTGTACGGCCGGCGTCGGGCGAGCGGCTCTCCTTTGGGTCTTCGCTGCGCGGAGGCGCACGGCTCGGACGCCTGCGATATCGCTTCGCACTTGGTGGGGAGCTGTCGTGGGCTGTTGTTCGACACCGCGTTCGCGCTCCTGCATATTTCGCGGGCGACGACAGGACGGAGTTATAGCGCGGCCGCATATGCATGCTCCAGCTGAACTAACTTGTTCGCCCATTCGTACCAATTCCGCGTGCGCGGGTCGTCTCCAAGATGCTGTGACCGCGACAAGCATTGTGCACTGGCTTCCTTCCGCTCCGCGTAGGCACCCCGCAAACGGGCGTCCCCTGTGCGAAAGCTCCGGAGAAAGCGAAGCTATAGGAGAAGAAGAGCGCGTCAGTGGGATAAATGACATAATACTTATAGAAATATCGCCCTCAAGGCTGCTTAAGTGGGGTCAAGAAATATTATAGCATCAGAGACAACGCACACGCGCAGTGCACAGACTCGGGTTCTTCTCTCTAGACGCAGCTATAGGGCAGATCTGGGTCCACTATTTCCAAAGCTCTTTGTATTTTCGAGCATCGATTACATTGTTGGCGTCGCGCCATACGATGTGGCCCGCCAAACCATCTGAGCGCAGGTGTTGGCGTTGAGCAAGCAGCGCAACAAGAGGCGCAGCTGCATGCCGTCTATAACGCCACATTACGTCACGTGAGCTGAACGTGGAAGGTATGTTTGAGAAATTAGTGGTAGATTCTGACAGGGCGCACGAACAGGCATAACCCGTGCACTTAGATGTAGGTGCACGTTAAAGAACCCCAGGTGGTCCAAATATACATTGTGTAACTAAATTTCGGAAAGAGTATTTTTACCAGAGTGCTTAATATGTCCTATAAGTATTCCGGCTGCCCCTTGAGTTGATACAATGTTTATTCAAAATCGTGCATGACCTTTAAGAATTTCTGTTGGGCATAAGTTTTGTCTGAACAAAAAAAAAAAAGTTCTCTCGCTCTTGCGCCTCACACTTGGATCCGTCGCGGTATTGCAATGGCTCCCCACGACGGTTTACCTATATACGTTACGCACACATGGTTTCAATGTAGCCTTGATTTCAATCTGAGGCTAATCGCAAACAACGAAGACAGAAGGCACGGCTTATGTACGGGCCATCTCAACACTGAAGTGAACAATGACTGTAAGCTCCGCGACAAGGATCTACGGGACGCTCGCGCACAACCTGAGCAGCATACAGCCCTATACGGAAAGACGCTTCCATCTTCGCGACATGCCATGGAACCCAAGGCAATCGCACTGCTCATCTGTTGTCATGCTCGAGTTGCTCTTGCCGCTCGAAAACCCACCCACGTGCGCGCACACAAAAATTGTGCCGATCCATTTCTATCGTAATCGTAGTGCCTGACGCGTGTTTATGCTTTCCGTTTATGACTGCATGCAGCGATGAGCACGGGTTGCTGTTGACCCCTTGAATGCGATAAAGGATAATGAAAAAAAAAAAAAAAAACGAAACAGAAGAAGAACAAGCCGGGTGGTACGGGGGCTTTGCTATGCAGACAACACAGCTCGCCTGTTTGCACTGTTGAGCAGATGTCTGGATCTCCGAGGAAGGCATTCGTGCCCTTGCAATCGCTAGCGGCCATCTTGAGCGCGTGAATAACCGTCGCCGTCTTTGCTATTCGAACGGCTGCGTCCAAAGCAAACACGCGCGGCCTGCAAGCTTCTGTAGAGAACAATGGAGAGGCGGCGCTCCGTCGTTCCGTAACGACGATGTCGTCTCATGGATCCCAATATAAAATAAGGAATCGCAGCTGAAGACCGACGTTACTGGAGCAGCGAGTGTGCAGCCGCACTGGCTTAGCACTGGGCTGCTGGCGTAGAGCGCTAATTCTGACCTTGTCGGAGCTGCAATAGAGAGGAGGACGCTTCGGTTATAGGCAGCTGCTATTCTCCGTGAGCCAAGCGATATGGGACGGTACGACAACGTAACGCTAACGGTTTCCTCTCTTCCGGTAAGACTGGCTGTTAAGGCATGAGGGCTGGACAATTCTAGAATACCAACCGAGAGTCAATGAGAAACGTGCGAAATGCATTGGTGTGCCAGTTTCCAAACGCCTCCAGCTAGCAGTTGGGGATGATATTGACGGCAATGCCAGTGCCTTTGTTACAAGAATTTGGGGACGGATATCTTAAAAGTGGTGATATAGTCTTAAGATTTCTGGCTGAGCAGACGTGACTTGTTTACTGCTTGGCTTCAATTTCTCAATTGCCACATGTGCCCTACAGTGAATAATTAAAAATGTAATGAGTGTATCTTTTTTTTTCTTAGCTGCCTTGACATAGCGATTTGTCGTGCGAGTAACGTTCGCCTCGTCAGGTAATCCATCTGAACAGGTTGAATTGCACTATATATGCCCCATGCGGTTTGTTAAAGATCTGTTAGATGTTTTATGAAAAGAACAGTTAGTGACGCTTGTGTTTTTTATATACTTCACAGGGGCAATCCTGTTGTCTTAAGAGAGTGTCATACGTGCGCTGCAGTGACGCAATAGCCCCACCCGCTGTTCTTGGCCTAACTAGTCGGCTCGCAGTAAGAATTTAGTTCGGATGGATATTTGGGACATTAGTGGCATTTTTGGGTTTCATGTCGCACAAATGTTTACAATACCTGCATGCTCTTCGCCCGACATGTCAGCATTCCTGGCGCACTGTGAAGTGAGTGCATGTGGTGAAAATGTAATAAATCCTTCATCTGAATTCCCGATGCGTTCGTAATAGTCCCATGCCACTGAACGGTAATCACATCGTTTCGTCAACTGTTCGTCACGTACGAACAATTCGTTTCTTACGATCAATTTTTGCGTACGAAGGGCTCTATACGAATTCGGCACCTTGTTTCAAAAATTTTGCCATTTTGTTTCACTCAAGCGTTTTCAACCCTGTTCACGTTGAAAAGTGACATCGTACACTTGTGCGAATATAGTAGTTGTCAGAGAAAATTATATAATTCTTGTCAGTACTATACTTTAGTAGTTGCGTCAGCAGGCTTCGCCTCATTACTGGGTTGTGCTGCCAGAATGCACTCTTTACGTCAGGACATTGCTTTACTATACTTCAGGGTTAATTTCCCATTTGTTTTCCTTGGCTTCAATGTCTACCCGATTCGATATCAGATTTAATATCGAACAATTCAAATTCTCTAATTCTTAACGCGTATCCTAGAGTGTTCTCTACAAGCCATTTGCTACAATTTTCAAGTTTGTCAGATTGTCAACAGATTGTCAACAAGAGATTTCACCAGCTACCGCTTTGGTGCAAATCACGGACTGGCGCCAGCTGACTCGCATACTACTTAAACCTGCGCACAATAAGGCCTGTGAGTAACGCATTGGCGAAATGCATACCCTGCAGGACATTGCTTTTCCCCCTTTTTAACACCGATAATCAATAACTGGAAAGGTCACTCCTTCTTATGTACTTGCTTTATTAACTTTGTAATGCGACTGCGTTCCAAAGTTGCAAACACACTGATATTGCAATGTCAGCACACACTGCGTAAATTAGAAGTCGTGCATAAGTTGCTATATAAAAAGCAAGTAACGGAAAACATTAAGAACCCTGCAAAACAAATGTATACATCAGAGATTCAGAATAAATGAGAACTCGGTCAACTGCACAAGAAGCGGTTTACAACAAAAACAACAAAAGAGAAAAACGACAGGCACAATCGCATATACAAATCAGGAACCAGACGCTCAGTACAAATGTAAAGGCAAGTGCGGAAGAATTCACAGATGTCTGTTTATCGGGGGGGGGGGGGGGGGACTACTGAGCAATAGCGCTTCAAACCGAAGTAAGAAGACCAATTGTACTTCAACGCTTATCTTAAGTGCCAAAAAAATACAATGAAAAGAATACATAACCGGCGCTGAACTTGTCTTCTTGTTTTCTATTTCCGTTTCTTCAGCGCCGTAATATGCCAAAACATTCAAGACAACTAGCTCAACTTTATGCCATAATTAAGTAGAATCTTTCATTGTTATGGGGATGTGTGATCGCCATAACAGATTTATTCACGGCATTATGGGCATATGTGTTCTGTATGGTTACCTGTAAGCGACCACCATTGTAAGTGGAGCTCTACACTTAAAATTAAATGGATTCCTATTTATCAAATAATGCAGTTTTGAACACACTAGCTCAGTCCTATCAGAAAGTAAAGTCAAATTAAGTTCGGCCAACGTATCACTCAGCCAGTCCTTTAGTCTATTTCTCGATAAAATAAACCTGACTACTCTCCTTTCGTCATATCCTAACTTACCAACCTAAGTAACTCCGGTTGGTCTCCCAAAAAGCTTCCGTATCTTTATGATGTAGGCCAAACGAGAGTTAAATGTGTTGCTAATTTGTATTTTGAAGGTGGTATACTTCCATCTTGTTCTTAACATGCATACTTTTTTCTTCTGCGCTTCAGAAGATTATTAATATGAGCTTTGGCTAAGAATATCCAATGCTGTAACACCTAAGTATTCAAGATGCCGTGCATGTGTTGACGCATATATGTATTTATATTTCGTAATGAAAGGAGAATATGTCCTTAGGTTTCGTTGCTGGTCTAACATGGTAAATTTTCCTGTAGTTGATATTCGTGTCCCACTAATTGCAACGGTCGCTCACCGTACGCAGCGCCGAATTAAGTGCGTCGTGAGATTCGAGACTCGCTACTTTTGAATACATCAGATAGTCGTATGCGAAAAAGCCAACTGTTATGTTGCGCGAAACCATATCTGCAACGTCATCATCATATCACTAAAATAGAACAGGGAACAAGCACAAAGCCACGCGGAACACCTGACATTACGATTAGACTCTGTAATTTTGTGCTCTTGATGTCAACAAACTGCATTCTGTTAGAGACGTATGATTTAATCCATTTGACTATGCAGTCCTGTCGGAGCCGAGATACATAAGCCTTTCTATCAGCTCATCATGTACTATTTGTTGCAGAAGATGCTTGCAAGCGCGGTCACAGAAGTAGAAGACGTGCAGCATATTATAGTAGTGCTGTTATTATCAGCGCTGGATTGATTTCGAAGTAGAGATAGAAGTGAAACCTTCTATACGCATAAATCAGATCATGTGCTAGCCAGCGCAGCATTTTAAAACGAATTTATGCGTAATCTAATGGCAGGCTACTTGACCTGCTGGATATTGTGGAAACTAATTATTTGGAGTTGCTTAATCGAAAGCGTTGCAGCACATGCAAAACTACTGTGCGACACAAGCAAATTTCAGAAAGAACATGAAATTTCATGTATAGCCCCTAAAAATGAATTCGGAAAGCGCAAGACGTGGTGATTTTTAGGCTTTCTTTTTTCTTCATCACCTAGATTGAAGCGAGCTTGAACATGATAAAATGTTAAAAAACTACTATCACAGATGTAATCTGATATGTATCAGCGAATTCCATTGGCCAGGGAAGGAGAGGCGGCACGTATCAAAATCAAACGCCGTAATTATTTGAGAACTTTAAGCACACGCACGCCCGCACCCACACCCACACACACAACGCGCGCATGTATGTATGTATGTATGTATGTATGTATGTATGTATGTATGTATGTATGTATGTATGTATGTATGTATGTATGTATGTATGTATGTATGTATGTATGTATGTATGTATGTATGTATGTATGTATGTATGTATGTATGTATGTATGTATGTATGTATGTATGTATGTATGTATGTATGTATGTATGTAATGTATGTATGTATGTATGTATGTATGTATGTATGTATGTATGTATGTATGTATGTATGTATGTATGTATGTATCGGTTTTCTCAGCAGCTGCAGTTCTTTAAGAGTCTCGATTTTCCGAAAGTTGCCGTACTTTCAGGCGTGCTATGCACCTTCACACCTCTGTATAGAGGTGAACAGACGGTCTACGCTGCACTAAAAGCTTGTAGGTGTGTTTAGTTATAAAATGATCCTGTCCTACGTCACTCGCCGCTTACGTCTTACGTCTGTCTTAAGTCACTCGACTTTGAGCTGAGTCCGGCCAGGACGGGGGTAGTCATGCTTTGCAAATCCCGAGACGCCAACTCCAGAGAGTTTGACTCGTGAACTGTCGTCTTCATAATGGAAGTCACCTTATTCGCGCGATGCTGCTCGTGAATGCTAGCTTCCCGTGCACACCACTTTCACATGCACATACTTTCAATATAGGGATGGTTGCTTTCTTTGTTTTAAATTTCTCTCTGGCGCTTCGCTCTCTGTTGCTTGATCACACGCCGGTGTAATGGGCCTTTCGATCATCATCCAAAATCGAAGCACTTAAATTGGCGCCGCGCAAGACGGAGCTGTTGGCACCGCGTGATGAAGCCGTGGTGTGTACCGGTAGGCGTCTGCGGCTACGGTATTACATTTTGCTTCGACTCGACTAGGCTGTCTGCCGTCTCCGTTACCGCTGTTTCTTAATTTTTTACATTCGTGATAAAATGGATCTCTTCTCGTCTCCTGAGCGGTTAGCTCATTTAAGCCGTTCGTTCAACTCTCACTTGCCGTGGCGGAATTTGTGCGTCAGAATAAAGCGTCCGGCTGGTATAACTGCATAGTCTTAGTTGTATCTTGTACAGCCATGCAGCTCTCATGCCCACCAGTGCTAACTGTTTTTGTGACTCACTTTCGTTACACTGCCGTCCCCTGCAGTTTCCCCCCTTTATCATGTACTACGAGAGGAACGGCAAAACTCGCATCTACGGATTGTCGGCCTCGGTCATGGACAATGTTACGGCCTCCCTAAATATCAGGTGAGTTTGTCGACAGTTTGCTCGAATCAGTTGGTCTCTATAGCCTCAGCAACAGGAGCCTGCTTGTTAATACTCCAGGAGCAGCAGTGTTAACGCATTGCAGCAGAGCACGATCAGGTTACAAGCGGCTAAGCTACTTATAAGCCTGGACTAAATGCATGGAGCGAACTTTCACGACGGACTTCGCTGTTGAGAAAAAGAACCGGCGGTACGACGCTCAGTGTTGCGCTACCTGAAGCGAAATAGAGGCGGGTGCAGCCGGGCGTTCGCCGCGTCGCTGTCAGTGTGAACAGAAAGGGTACAAGCATTTTGGTATTGAAGTTTAGAGACAGCGAAACACGTGTTACTTGAATTGTTTTAAACGTCTCACGCTCCACTAACGTTTCGTGGCATCTTAGGTCCTATGCCTTGCCCATGAAAACAGCGGCGGCCCATGGATTATTGCTCCAATACCTCTCAGCAATTGGTCTTCTCGGAAAGCTTTAAAGAAGGTCTACTTTTAGAGATATCGAAAATCTTGAATTTTTAGCCCTTGTCTCAGCGGTAAATATCATGATTAGGTTTACTAGTCTCGTATTATATTTATTTTTATTTCCCTTTCTTCCACTCTACTCTGAAATATTTTAATTCCCTTCCCCCTCCGTATTCAGAGTAGCGTGTCAGCGGTCAATGCACGCCGACAAAAGTATGTATGCCTTCTAAAAAAAGAACTTCTGACTCTCTCTCTGGTATCAACGCAATGAACAAAGTAAATAAATAAAAACAATATGTTACCCTGACAGCCCTGCTAGTGTTGTCACTTTCAGCAAATATTTCGAATGGTACTAAAACATTTTATAACGTTGTCCCTGTTAAAAAAAAATCAGAAGAGATTCCACCACCTAAGTACGACGTCGAGCTTGAAGCTCTCCGGACAGCATTGAACCGGCTGGACTCTAGACCACTTTCGGAAATGGAGATCCTAGCTTTTCCAAGCTTGGACCATGGCCGTACGCGTCAGTGGCACAGAAAGCCGCGAAAGCGCTGTTGCAGTAGCTCAAGTCGACTGGTCTTGGCGACCGTGTGTAGACTCGGTGCGAACCTTAAAATATGCGCGAAACTGTGCTCTCTCTCTCTCTCTCTCTCTCTCTCTTTTCATCCCTATACGCCCTTCTACAAGTCAGCGTAGCAAACCGGACGTGCGTCTGGTTAACCTCCCTGCCTTTCCTCTCTTTTATTTCTCTCACTCTCTCTTTCCGCACACAGTTCTGCGCTAGATGTGGAAGTGTAAAAGGGAAGTTTTCCGGGCAATAATATGTGTCATCGAATGTATCTGAGACGACGTTGATATCTGTGTGTTCATAATGATCATTGGCATGGGTAAACAGAAAGAGACAGGAAGAACGTGAAGAGAGAAAGGGTGGTTGACCGAACGTGAATCAGTTCACGGGGTGGAAATCAGAACAACTCACACCGACGCTCAAACGTTGGGACGGAAAGTATGCAGTATGTGCTGGATACTTTCAGCTACGACATCGTGAAGCCTGTAGACATGTTGTGGGGTTCCAAGAGTCCGGAAGGCGTGTACGCGGGCATGCTGAGGGATACGGTTCTAAAAGTAAGTCGTTGAGGCTTTTATTGCCACCTCGTTGCCACATTATTCAGCTTTCCGGGCTAAATGCATAAATGGGCTTTCTTTCAGAGAGCGAACATTGGATTTGGCCCGTTCAATATGGAAGACTTCTTTTTTGGAGACGATCTTCTCATCTCGGACATATTCGACTACCCTGAAATAGGAATCACGAGTGGAGTTGAAGACATTGCCACTGGAAACTTCGGCATTCTCAGCGCATTTGATTTAACCGTGAGTGGACATTGCTCTCATGGAAGTCGGCAGAAAACGTTCCTTAATGACCCCGTTTTAACCTGTTCACTAAGTTATGCTTAGCGTTTGTCTATAGCGTTTAAAATGGCGTTACATTTGCGCGACTGTGTTCATAGCTGTAATATCGACAACGCGCTAACCGTGGTTTATTTCGAGGCTAGATACTTGGTGAGCAAGGCTATCGAATGATGTTCACAAATTTCACAAGCCTGATGGGTCGGTTACAGACGTGGGTCTGCCTATTGATCTCGATGATTGCACTGAGCCTCATAATACCTGCGCTGAAGCACACTTCTGCCAAGGCCGACGGTGAGGTTCAAAAGCAAGCGGGCAAGGTTGCTTCCATCTTCTGGGCCTTGATCAGCAGCCTCTTGGGACAAGGTAGGTGGCTCGTTCTTGCTTGCATTCAACAGCCAAATCAAGATTGCTTCGCACGACCTGTGACTCAACGATTGCATTAACTTTTCGCTCCTTCCTCCACCAGTGGAACGCACACATGTATACTCGATCACTCACGCGCACACACGTATCCATTCATGTATGCCAGGTATATTTTACCTGCACGAAATTATTATTTACTATGAAATTTCCTCCACGAAGAAATGACAGTGCCCAGATTGCTAACAAAAATTAATTATAAACTTTTTAATTATCAACAATAGGGCTCATGTTGCAATTCCGAAATTAAAGCCGAGTAGTATAGTCCAATCACGTCTGCTTAGCAGAAATTGTATCATAAGAAGCCAACAAACAAACACACCAAGGACAGCATAGGGAAAATTACTTGCACTTATTAATTTAATTAGAGAAATGATTAATTATTGGAAATGAAAGTGGATGAAAAAACAACTGGCCGCAGCTAGGGCACGAACCCACCGTCTTTGCATTACGCGTGCGATGCTCTTACTGTTGTAGCCAGGAAGGAAGAGCGAGACGGCCAGACGAGGAGTCACATACGCACACGTTTAACAGTCTCCCAGACGTGTTCTATCTCAAGAAGAAGAAGAACACGCTCTGCCAGATCACCGACCACGCGCAGTCACGGGGAACTATGTCTCCCCGCTTTTGCTAGATGACAGCATGTACAAGATCTCCTCAACAGAGCAAACGAAGTTCGCTGCAGCAGGCGGCTTCACGCACCTCCCACTTCTAGTATGCATGTGGGAAGTATCTTGGCAACACGAATGGGCGTCTGCTACACCGTCACTTATACAGACACTTTCTGCGTTGGTTTTAGCAGGGGAATAGCCAACTAGCTGGGTCCTGTTCTTGCGTACAGCACCATGGGTTACAGCACCAGTAGGACCGAGGCTCATTGGCTGGGGCTTGTACTGTCGCTTTGCGCTTGAGGTCTGTCAACCAGACGTTGTGTCGGTAGAATAGCTCCGGCAGGTAGCGGACTCCGTGACGTCTGTCGAAGTCTTCTCTTTGACGTTTTCGGTATTGTTCTCCGAAGTTCCAATTGAGCTAACGCGGCCCCGTTTTCCCGTCGACTTTCTGGGGTATTTATGTTTATCTACGAGAACTAAACCTGGGAGTGTTAGCCAGCGCCACCACTGCCTAGCTTGACGGCGGATGTGGAACATCCTTTCTTCCGCAGGCATCACGTGCACGTGATCTTTTTGTGTGAAGGCAAAGAATACAGCGCAACTTTCAACATATCTGTCCCCGAATCTGCCAAAATATACATTGGCGTTCTAGTTAAGATTGCCCCGAACTGCTACAGGAAGGCTTATTGGAACCTGTTAACTAGAAGACCAATGTATCGTAGGGAAGATTAAGGAGTGATGTCTAGAAAGTGGTGCGATTCTTTGCACTTCTGATAAGCAGACATGACTTCACTGTAGCTCGGTTTCAATTTCGCAGTTGCAAGATGTGCCCTAAAGTGGAGATTTAAAAAGTTGATTAATGAATCTTTTTAACTAGCCACCTGGACATTGTGATTTCTTACCAGGGAATTTTCCGATCTTCCAGAATTGCATCTGTAAAGGTGGTACAGCGTTGTCGCAAGCGTCTTTGTAAAAACCAGCGCCACCACTCACGTGAGTGGTGGCGTTGGTTATAGCAGGGTGGGTAAAAAAAGAAATAAACAGTTTCACAAAACAGGCAAAACGTAAACAAAAATAAACAAGGGAGCAGGTTGAAGCTCTGCAGCCAGCACCAGGAATACAACATTTGAACAAGATATCAAGCAGTAAAAATAAAATATACAATAGAACAGTAAAGAGACGAAATGCAGTAACACACACTAGGTAATATTGTTACGCGCGAAGCGTTTACTTAAAATATGCAAGGCAGATCAGTCGGAACGGTTGGCGTTTTCCGGTACCGGTACAAAGGTAGCCAGCCGAACGTCGTCTTTATTTTCTCTACCGGTCTCCATGGTTGGCAGACTCCGTTGGCAGACGAAGCCCGCCGGGCTAGTCAGTCAGTCGTTCGTGGATTGTAAGGCTTCAGGCGGGCAACGTGGGTGACCTCGGTTTTAGCCGAGTGTCGTCCACTGTTTGTGAGGCGTGCAATGCGATAGTTTACCTCTCTGAGGCGTTCGAGTAGGACGTAGGGCCCAACACAGTGGGCCAAGAACTTCTGGCACAAGCCACTCTTCCGTAAAGGCGTCCAGAGCCACACAAGGTCGCCAGGATCAAAATATACATGTTGGCGACGACCGTCGTAGCGGATCTTTGACCGGTCCTGCGAAGCCAGGGTGTCACGCTTCTTCTGCTCGACAGAGGATCTTGGTAATAGAGTCAGTTGTCATGAGCGAAGTAAGGAAACATGGTGTCGAGCGTGTACCGAGTCTGACAAGTTTCTCACTTCCTCACAACGTCCACCCGTAGCTGGAACCCCACTCACCGCCGACTCGCAGGTACAACTACGTTCGATGGCCGCCGTATCTCGCGTTACGTGATCGGTGCGTGGCTTTTGGCCAGCCTGGTGATCAGCACGTACTTCACCACCCTCATCGTGGCCGCCCTGACGGTGCACGCTTCATTCGCCCGGATCGATTCTGCCGAGGACCTCGTCAAGCATCCCCACCTCAAGCCTCTCGTTCCCGCTGGAACGCAGGTCGCCACCATCCTGCAGGTTACGAAGGTTTCTTGTTGGACTAGTCGGGGCGTTTGATTGAATCATCGCGTTCTCTTAATATGTGATTTTTTTTTCGTTTCTGCATACTAGTCATGCCCAAGCAAGAACGCACAGGCTATAAAAAAACAACAAAAACCAACGTACGTAACCACTATCACAACATAAGAGATGCTCGCAGTCAGACTGACATGCCGCAGAGGCAAAACTGCAGATGGGAATATGTAGGCATACTAAAACCAGAAGTTGACGTCCTGTACATTGACATCGACTTCAAAGATTGATCTAGGTAGAGGAAACAGCATATGCTTCCGACAGATTGTTCCCACAGGCGAATGTGCATAGAAGAACAGACTACTCGTGCTCGTTATGTGACTAACGGTGGTCTAATCATTTATTGTGAGAAGGCAGTAATAAACGTTTGAAAGCGCCGTGTCAAAAAAAGACAACCATGTATTTTAAACAGAACTTGGTACGGTAACTTCAAGTTGATAGAACTCAAGTACAAAAACTGATTCATAAAGTTTAAGCTGGATAGAATTCTACGATGAGCTAGTGACTGACTATGAAATCTGGGTGAGCTATATTTACCCGCCGCTCACACCTCCTCCTCGTAGTCACTGAAGTTCGGTGTAAATAATAAATGTTAATAATAAACGACTAACACTAACCATTTCGAAACGAAAGGGAGAAAACATTTATGTGAGAAGAGCGGAAAAGTTAGTCGGAGAACTTTTGTGCCTGGCCTGCTACTCTGCTTTGGGGCAAGACTGAATGGGAGGGAAGAGGAAAAGAAAGAGAGTGTGTGTATTTAGGTGACAATGATGCGGTGCAGCAAGCTATCTGGTACATGGGATATATTGGTCTGGTGGTCATATATAGTATACATGACCAGTGCACTGGCACACCACATTAGTGTGGGCACACTGTGAACTAACAAGAGCGAATAAAAAGTGTAACTGCGCTTTTTGTATTCTCTGATATTTCAGTATAGCGCGCACACACACACACACACACACACACACACACACACACACACACACACACACACACACACACACACACACACACACACACACACACACACACACACACACGCACACGCACACGCACGCACACGCACACACACACACACACCACACACACACACACACACACA
Source organism: Dermacentor silvarum (assembly GCF_013339745.2). NCBI lineage: Eukaryota > Metazoa > Arthropoda > Arachnida > Ixodida > Ixodidae > Dermacentor > Dermacentor silvarum. The sequence continues at coordinate 77,430,969 of NC_051154.1, read as the reverse complement.
CACACACACACACACACACACACACACACACACACACACACACACACACACACACACACACACACACACACACCTTGTGTCACAGTGGCGGATACTCAATCTTGGTGATTGGCCAATTAAGATAGGGCACATCATACCAAATGGTCCAAGAATGGGGGGGGGGGGGCAACCCAAAGATACGAAGAAGAAAGAAATCAAAGAAAAATCGTTGGCCCTTCCACTCCGTGACGTGTGTGTGTGTGTGTGTGTGTGTGTGTGTGTGTGTGTGTGTGTGTGTGTGTGTGTGTGTGTGTGTGTGTGTGTGTGTGTGTGTGTGTGTGTGTGTGTGTGCGTGCGTGCGTGCGTGCGTGCGTGCGTGCGTGCGTGCGTGCGTGTGAACGTGCGCTTTCACAAAGACGAATCCGCTCAGGAAAGCGAACGACCACAACTAAATAAATTCATTCTTGAAGCGGCAGCTGCTATATATATAGTAAGTGTACTCTCTATGCGCAGTATTCGAAGTCTGGAGTCTACCGTCAGATACAGGAAATGGTGGAACGACACCAAGGCGTGAGAGCTGTCCCCGTACTGTACAACCAGAACGACGTCGAGGATATACTGCGGAACAAAGCAGTCTTGCTGGTTGGGAAACATGCGTCCAAGTACGAGCTGAAGCGTTACTGCTCTATCCTGCGGGGTCGCTTCTACATAAGCCAGGGATCGCTCTTTATCTGGAAGAGCGTTTGGGTCGCCAACAAGGACTTTCCCTTGGACCTATTCCAGGAGTTGAACAAAAGGTAACTGTACGTACAGCACGCTGGGAGATGCCAGATACTTGTATAGGACACGGGCAGGTTTCCTCCTACAGGACGTGCATGTTTGTCAGCATCATGGTTGCGCGCTTGCCTCGTATGTGCGCTCTGAAACTTGTCCTGCTGTGTTCCTAAGGCCTAAAAAGCAGTGCATGCGCATGCTTTCTTTTGATCTCTTCTTGTTTAGCATCGCATGCACCTTGCAGCCTTTCCTCCATTAAACACACGCGTGCATGCAGACCCATAGAGGAAGTCGGCGTTATGGGCCCGTGGAAGAAAATATTGATGGAAAAGCGTCAAATGGCTCATTGAGCGAAAAAGCCTCGCGTCTGTCGTCCGTAGCAGCGAAACAGCACCTAAGCTCACATTGCCATTGTTTCTGACGACTCGTCCCGAGAGCGCCTCGACGGAGCAGAGCGGGCGAAAGGAATCACCTGCTGCTGCATTAGGGCGCCAGGCGTTGCGTGAGGGGAGAAGGCATCGCCGCGACGCCACGTCACCCTCGCTTTTCGCTCTCGGAAGACTGTGTTATCTGCGCGTTCCTTATCCACGCAAGCTCTCGCCTGCGTTCTAACTGCGCCTCGGTAAAGGCCAAATCAAAACGCGTCAAGCGTCTCAACGCGCTCGCTTGCCCACGAGGAGTTCATAACTCGAAGGACCGCTCAGCGGCGTAGTGCTTAGGTGTCCTCGGATTTTTTAAAATATATGCAAAATCACCATCGTGGACTGCTGAATTACTTTGTTAAACGCGGCGCTTCAAGAGAGAGAGAGAGAGAGAGAGAGAGAGAGAGAGAGAGAGAGAGAGAAAGCGACACGGTCCAACAACTGTGCTTCTCTTGCTCTCCGTAATTCACTGATGCAACGCTATACTGCAGTGAGTTTTGACATGCAGCCACCTGCTAGAAGTCCGCTTCTAGCAGGTGGCTAGACGCGTGCCCCGCAGCCACCAATAGACTGCGCCCGTCTCTCCGCATGCAGGGTCAAGTGGTGGATGGAGGCCGGTGTGCCGGCGCTGCAGTCCCACGTACTAGAGCCACCTGGAGGCGCCTGCTTCGCCGGAAACCAGCGCTCGAGCATCTACCAGTTTGACACCCTGCGCTTCCAGGATCTCACCGGGTTGTTCTTCGCTCACCTGGCCTCCTCGGCGATCGCGATGGCTGTCTGCGCGCTCGAGCTCTGTCTGGGCCGATGGGCTTGCGTCCGATCAGAGTAAAGCGGCTCGACCGAAAAGTCCCGCCGATGCCACGCGCCTTTCCAGCCATAAAGAAAAAAGAAAAAAAGAAAAGAAACCAGAGAGGAACGAAAGAGAACAGGGGCTGGTCCTTACCCCCAACTGTGGTCTGCGACATAACAAGTGACCAGTCGACACTCCGAAGCACGCGTCAGCAGCCACCGAGCTTCCTGTAACCGCTGTACCTATTAGGAAGGTTTTCGAAGCACATGTCACGGCCAAACAGTGGCGTCGGCGGATGTTGGGCTGGTGAGGTTGGCGCCAAGCGGAAATCACACTCAAGATACTCCTTCAGCACGAGTGTAACATTATAGTTCGTCATTCTTAGCAATAAAGACACTAATTACATGCACATACGAATGTCATATTGTTCAAATAAATCTGAAGCAAACAAAAAGTGTAAGCAGAGTTTGAAACTAAAGCTACCAACGCGAATCAAAGTTGAATTAATAGTGTTGCTCTACGCAAAGAGATTCCGTTGGACAATTGAAGCACACCTCGGTTTAGCGGGGCAAAGCCGTCGACCAAGTACGTCCGCTAAAAAAAAAAAAAAGAAAAGAAAAAAAAATCACGGCTGCGCAACTGGTTCAACTTCTTGCGTGAATGGAATCGTTGTTCATGATGTTGCGGACAGTCCATAATATAGCGCTCAACAGAAGCGGTCCGGGTGTCAGAGTAGATGCAGCTAAAAGGTTGTTTTGTTTCTCACGCAGCGCAAAAAGCGAGGTGTATCGGCAACGTCCAGTCGTAAATGGTGCGCGATGGCATCAAATGTACGGCCAGTTTTCACATTTACTGACAACTGCAGAAAAGGGTGTACTCCATACAACAGTGATCTTGGTTCGCTCGTCGAATCATGCACAGGCCTTCAGACAATTTCCTGCGTAGCTTACGGAGTTTGTTTTTAGCATCCAATGGAATGAATTTGCCGGTGGGTCGTCCCATTCTAGCACTGATCAACAGCCGCCAGGCAGTCAGCTACCTCGTTTTCAATTATACCGATGTAACTAGGGATATATTGAAATTGAACTGGCTGACCGGATAATATGTAGTCAATGTATCTACAACTGATATGACCCAGAGTATACTATACCCACTTAAAACATGATTCATTGGCTTGCAACAGAATGCAACAGCTTCGTGGCTTGAACAATTCCAAACAGTTCTGCAGAAGTAGATGAGGCCCTGTGCGACAAACGGTTACTCCATTGGGCGCCGGGACGTGAAAAGCCGATCTGGAACTACTCTTTGTTGCAGATACATCAGTAAACGCGAAGGTGCTACGGCTCATGTGTAGGAGTGTTGGTAATTTCGCGTCTATAGTTGATGCATTAATATTTTTTTTCCTCCCTGTAATGGCCTGAGCCACAGAGGCTATTACAAACCACCACGGCGCAAGAACTTAAGGCTTAGTCAAGTTTCAGTGTGCATATTGGAGTCGCTCTTGAATCAAAACAAAACTTGCTGCCCAACACGACTTCAAATCAAATCAAATTTATTTAATATCACAAATATGTTAGGAGCGCAGACACAAAACCTCTACAAGGGCTTGACTTCAAAAGCAAGGGCACCCCTTGCTTTTGAAGTGCCTCAGTGCCCTAATACGTGCCATCAAAGTGTCTCTCATTGTTTGTCCAGGTGCAAGCACTCATCAGACGCTGAAGGACGGCTGCAGTGAATAATCCTTCACGAATGTCTTTCCGGGGGCATTTTCGACTTTCTGGGTCCGTGCACTTGTGGTGTTATACCGGGCGTTCAAAATTAAGCTTTACGGGATTTTTAAAAATCGCCTGTTGCAGGTAGCATAATTCTTATCGTTGAGCTGGGTTATTCGAAGAGGCGGAAATTAGTAGCAGGATAAATCTAAACACACATTCAACTAATTAACAAAAATGACTAATGAACTTCTCAGTTAATTACTTTACGACACATATCGCAATTTACGAATTGTAGCCGGTGAGTTTGCAAGACGCATCCACTTGAAGTGAATTTCCAGGATGACACCAGTTTCGAGATATCCCCAATGTGTGGGACGAAATACATGGGCGTTCCATTTACTTTTGTGCTTCAATGTATGAAACAGCATTTTGGTAAAAAAGTAAGCGGAACAAGAGTGCATCTTTACGGCGAGTTTGATGGCGCATATCTCCAAACTGGTGTCATTCTGGAAATTCATTCCAAGTGGATATGCCTGACAAGCTCACCGGCTACAATTCGTAAATTGCAATATGTGTCGTAAAGTAATTAACTAAGAAGTTAATTAGTACATTTTTTGTCAATTAGTTGAATACTAATGCTACTAATGTTCGCCTCATTGAATAACCGAGCTCACTGATAAGAATTATTCTACCTGCCACAGGCGATATTTAAAAATTCCGTAAAGCCTAATTTTGAACATCCTCTACTGTTAGGCTAGCACGCATGAACTCGGTCCTGGATCATTGACACCCCTCTCTCCTTTCGTCGCCGTTGTCTCTTTCACAAGTGCACTTTTCCAAGAATCTTTGATGCTTGAAGTCAGGGAGAAGCACTCAAACTTGTATATAGAAACTTGTATATTTCGTTCTCTTCTTTTGAGCCTGTAACAATATATAGTGTTACGTGCTTCAAAGAAGAGAACGATCCGTTCGGAGAATCGAGAGATTCAAATGAAAAATGTAACGAAGAGTAAAAAAAAAAAAGAATCTAAAGCAAGAAAATCCAATAGTATGAATAATGAACCTAGGTTTTATCCACGAGTAGCGTGCCCTGTTAGATTACTGTGCATTCTTTCCATAGTATTCGTGGTTGCGTAATAGTTACAAAACATATACCAATCATCAGCATCAGTTTTCTGTTTGCAGTAGCAATAATTCGCATCCGAAGGGTGTGGTGTTGGACGTACATAGACTACAATGTAGGCCTCACCTGTAGTGGCAGTGACTTCGTGAATTTCTATTAACTACATTGTGAGCAGAAAACAAGCCACTGATTCATAAAATCTACGTTTGACAATCATGCTATGGTCTTTGAAAGGGAAGTATCACCCTAAAATTCGAATTTTATTTGCACGAATTTCCACTTGGTTCGTACTTTACTATGCCGATAGGAGAAGCACATTCAACGTAAACAACTAGAATAGCTTCTGTCCGACCTAGCTTGCTTACTAAGTTATATGACTCAGCGGACATATTTACTGCCGACAAATTATTGAAGGCACGCACAGCTAGGGCTCTCAGCATACGTAGAGAAATGTGTTGTGTCTTCTGTCCTTACGCTATCGTCGAGCACAAAGTCGGGTTTCGGTTCCCAGCCATCGGCTGCATTCCGATGAAAGCCGGATGAAAAAGAAATAATAAAACGTTGTCGCAGTTTCACCCGAAAGGCGGAGCATCAATTGCGATAGCAAATTTGTAGAGAGCTATACGGAGTAATGATAGTAGCTTTATCAGCTGTATAAACTTGGACATGCAGCAGCACCGGCAACACGGAGAACTGTTGTCGACGCCGTCGGCGTTTTGCCCGCGTTCGCACAAAACGCGTGCGGCGTTGATGACTGTTGCCGGAGCCTCTGGGGGCGGCTCGGAGGTTTTCGACCACATCAGAACGGGACACTCGTCGCGAGCAGCGTCGGAAGTCTTTACCACTTTCTCGCCTCACAACGTTTTTATATAAATAGGCACTTTGTGCCGCAGCTAAACGTCGCCCCCCCCCCCCCCCCCCCCCCCTACGGCCTTTCGCGCGTCGGAAGAAGGCGCGTTTGCTCTACACATATGGTGATTGTAAAGGAGGAAAGAGACGCCTACTTCTGCAGCCCTTAAGAGAGCACGGCGCAAAACGCGCGTTTGTTCTCCACCGTGGGTTCACTCCCCGTGAAAGCGCGCGTCCCTCGCGCCCTTTCACTCGCACATACAGTGTTCGGCGCGCGGCGACGATTTCATCTACATTGACGTCATACGGAACCTCACGGCGACGGCGACGGCAGAAATCTGCCTTGGAGTGTCCATATAATTGTTATCGCAATAATAAAGATGCCTATATCTACTGAGATTTCGGTCAGAGAACGTTAGAGAAGCCACGGGTGGTCGAAACTAATCAGGAGCTTCCCACTGCGGCATCCTTCGAGGTCAAGTCGTATATTATGTATCTTTGGGGCGAAAAGTTCGATAATTTATATTACGCCATCGTCCACCTTTCTGCCGAGCCCCCAACACAACAGACAGGCCACTTAGCGGCCGGATAAAATAGGCGAGCATGTGAGTGCAGCGTTGGCGGCGAATTAAAAGCCGGCCAGCGCGGAATCTTTCACCCGGCCCTATACGCTTTTGTCATTGCCTTTCTATCGCTTAGGCCCCCTTCTCTTTGACGATTGTGCCAACGCAGCGTGCGGTCCGAACTCGCGTCTTGCGAGGAACACAAAGCTCACGGCTATGAGCCGCGCGTAATGTAGGCAACAGCGAGCCTCCCGAGGCACGAGGAAGAGTGCGGCGGCAAGTGGCGCGGCCCGTCTAATATGCGCCGAGCCGGAACACGCACTGCAAGCCGGGCCCCGGGGCGAGCGGCCCTCGAGACATGCGCCACGGCTCCTCCTAAGAGGATTAGCGCACGTCCTCGCGTACAGGGAGTGCGTCTGCGTGTGGGCTCGCTCGCTCACTGCAGTTACTGCTGGCCATTTTAATTAGGCTCACACAAGCGAGGTGGCTTCATCGCGCCACCGCGCCCCTTTTCCAGCCCCTCTCCCCCGCTGCTAGTCTTCTCGCCTGGCGCGCCAGTATTTTGCGGTATACGGTGCCACGAAACGGGAATGAAATATCTCTGGGATTTGTTTCGCCAAACCTACGGTGGCACTCTCTTCTTGTCCCTCGTTCTTGCCTTCTTCAGAATTCTGTTTCTTTTCTTTTTTTTTTTTTTTGTCGCTGTTCTTCATTACCCTCCCGTCTACGACACCTGGGGCTCATGGAGCTTTTCTTGTTTTGCTTTCAGATCCATTTCCACCCTGCAACGACTGTTTGATGTGGCTTCTGGCGTTTTGTTCTCTCTCTTCTTTCATTTTTGTTCCCAGAATTTGTCTCTCGCTCTATTCTTTCCCCGGGAAAGGCGTATTCTCTCCGCACACATGGTTCTCGGACTTGTAATTGGTGCTTTTATCCGATGTCGGAAGTCGCTTGTGCGGATCACATACAAGGAACACGTGGACGGGTCGGATTATGTCCGTCTGCAATGGAGCCACATCTTGATATTCGCCTGGAACGACAATGTCGAGAGATGTGTGGTCGTCTAACGCTCTTGCGCAGTAAGTCAAAACAAGGGGAGAAGGAGGTTTGGGGGGAGGGGGGGGCTATTAGGCGCTAGCTCCGCCATTAGAGAGGCCGGCACTGCCATCTTTATTGCATAGAAAGATGCATCACGTGACACCGCCGACTCCGTGCTGAAATCAGGTTGTACAACCGTGTAATTTCGCCCATGTTGCCATTTTGTCATTGCTATCCGACATTTGCGTAGCGACTGGCGTGTTTATTCTTGCACCTTTAAAAGAAGATTCCACGATTACGAATGCTTTGCTTTCCCGTAAGTTTTTCGCAAAACTGAGACATCGGCATTTGCGAAGCGGTATATTCTTAAGGAGCAGAAGAACCTCTGGTCTTTCCCACTCGAACACTATGAATTTTTGTACTACATTGACTCTGAATTTCAATAAAAGCTCCCAAAACAGCTACTCCTGGATTTAGAGACACGTACCATCGGCTACGACTTAACATGGTCTACACAAACAGCCTCCTCTATCCACCTTGGACAAACTACAAGCCCCTGTTGCGACAACTCTGGCTCTCTGGAATCGATCGAACATGTTCTACTAGAATGTAGAGCGTACAGTGACGACAGACGACAGGCCCATACACAGGACAACTATGACACCAATCTGTCAAGACCTCTTGACACTAAAGAGCCATATTAGGTACCTGACGCTCCCCATCAATGCAACGTCAAGCACTCGATTTCATGTTTGATTACCTTGAAACAACTGACTTCCTCTAAATACTTCGGCTGTTTTTCGGACTATGTACATCGTATAGTACAGCCACTAGCGAAGTGGAGAATAATCTTGTATTCAGACAAGTAGGACTCAAAAACGAAATCAAGGGATCGAGATGTGTTATTTTGTTTTGGTTTTTTAACCTTCTTCTAGGGAATTTCTCACTTCTCTACCCCTCCCTTCTTGAGTGGCATGTAAGCGAGTACTTCTACGCCGGCAAACCTCTCTGCATTTAAATAAAGAGCTGTCTCTCTCTGTCCTAAATTTTGCAATATAATTGTATTTCTTGGTCCGCATTGCTCATTAAAACAGTTGGCATTGTTTTTGTTTTTTAACTTTCTTCTAGGGCCTTTCTCACCCCTCTACCCCTTCCGTTTAGAGTGGCATGTAAGCGAGTACTACGCCGGCAAACCGCTCTGCATTTATATAAAGAGCTCTCTCTCTCTCTCTTTTAACTTTTGCAATATAATTGTATTTCTTGGTCCGCATCGCTCAATAAAACAGTTGGCATTATTGTCTGCCTGTTTGATCCGGATTTTTATTCGCCAGCAGGCAGCGAAACCACTCCCTGTCTCTGCAGAAGCACACTTCTCCGATGGCGAAGTGGGCATACGACGGCAGTTTTTCATTTTTTCCTGAGACGATCGAACGACGCAAGCAAAGATGTCAGTTAATGATGTAGACTAAAATATACAATCTTAAAGCAAAATAATGAGTGAAAAAAGTTAAGAAAAGGCACCGTTCAGTCCCCTATCTTCTGTTGGCATTTGGGCATGATTTTTTTTTTGTTTATTCCCAGTTTTTTCTTTTTCTTTTCTTGTCTGCATCTTGTTATGACAAATATCTCATGTAAAGTAAAAAGCCACGAATTTAGCATGCCTAATATCTTCAGCTTCCATAACACTCTATCTTGCTCGCTCTCTTTCTTTCCTTTAAACTTGTTAGAATAAAAAAAAAATTCGTTGGTCCTTCCACTCCGTGAAGATGGTTATATGCCCACAGTCCGCCGTTGTCGCCTGCGTTCGATGCCTCGAGTTTGCTCGGCGGCGTGGTTAGCAGCACTCGCCCGCCATTGCCGCTTGCGATTCTTCGAAATTAAATTGCTTCAAAACTAAATCTGTACATTACGTAAGACAATTAATTGCCTCATACCTCCTTAAGCAATGGCTTATACCCACGTAAACGCGGCCTCCCCATTACGACGACCGAAGAGAAGTGAAATTCTACGCTGGAATGTTGAGCGGCTTCAGCAGCCAGCTGTGGAAGAAGACGGCGACGATGAACGCGGGAGCAGTGGCACTGAGCGCGTGCCGAGCACGAGCACGAGCACGAGCACGAGCACGAGTGCAACCCGAGGGGCGCCAACGAGCCAGTTGCAGAAGAAGACGACGACGCTCGAGCCAATGCTGATGACGATATAGTTTTCTGTACCCAGTCGATTTCGCCGATTTCGCCTACACATATAAAGCTTCGCTTTAAGAACGAAGGTCACTTTATGCTTTCATTTTATGTATCAGGATCACTGGCAAGCTATGGTTAAACGTTTTGGAATTGTACATTGCATGGTACTGCTTATAGAATGCAAAAACGCCTGTGTGCTTGCGTTGTAGTGCATGTTAAAGAACCCCAGAAGGTCAAAATTAATCCGGAGCCCTCCACTGCGGCGTGACTTCTAATCAGAACTGGTTTTGGCACGTAAAACCCCAGAAAAAGAAGACGAAGGAGAGAAAAACCTAACGGAGCTCTTCGTCGTTACTACCGCCGCACGGAGAAGGTTAACGTACGAGGGAGCTGAAAAAATGCTAGAAGCGGCCACTGTTGACCACCCTGCACGCGGGAAGCCAGCTGAGGCGACGAAGAAACATTTCGTGGCCCTTGTCACGCGGCAACACTTAACACGTGACTAGAAGCTCTTCTGAATATGCCGCCACTGCATGTCCCCGCGCTCACTATATATAGAGGCACATTGGTGGAGTGTGTATCTCATTTACATTGTTTTTGACGTATACGCATTTACTTCGTCTAAAAAGTATTTGCGTTTCGCAATTTGCAGTCTGCAATACACGATGCGTATTGAACGTCAGGCAGGATTTCAATATGAGAATAATCTCCACCATGATGCGTTTCACACATACCCGATGCATATCGTCTCCCGACAAGTTTTACTTAAAAGAAAATAGCCCTGCAGCTGCAACTTCGCTGACAAGGATGCAAAAAATAAATTCAGCAAGTGTGTGGGGGTCGCACGCGATACGAGGTGCTTGCAGTACAGCGAGGCTCAGCTTTGATTCTCGCCAGGCCTCGATCCGGGACAAATGGCTTTCCCGACTGGCTCATATAGGGACTTGGGACTGTTTGATAAGATAAGCAGTCGGGCAAGGTAGCATGACGTCACGGATCGAAGTGCACCTGCCTTGTGCTATCTAGGAGGCGGTGACCAAGCGTCCCTACGCGCTCGCTTGCCCGCGAGTAGTTCATGACTCGTAGGACCGCTCAGCGGCGTCCAGTTGGACATTATTGCTTTCCCATTCACAACTCATAATAAGTGCTTAGGTTTCCTCAGATTTTTACTTACCTTTGGATTCGAAATGGCTGTGGCTGGATTGTCGGTTTTCCCTGTGAGATCACGCATAATGGCGCAGCCTTCACAGCTAGATTTGACTTCTGCGTAAAGCAAAATTAACTGACCACACCGCTCAAGGAAATTTAATATTAAAGTTTGTTACATCTTCGCGCCCGTTCCGTTTGAAAAGAAAATGTTGTCTTATGGTTGAAAACGGCACAAAATGGCCGCGGCATGTACATAAGTGATTTGGCGATAGAGGGTCTAGGTTAGAAATGCATCCATGAACTAAGTAAGCACTGTCTGACCGCAGGAGAATCATGACTATATATTGTTTGATCTGGCAAGCAAGTTTAGCTCCGACGATATGGTGCAGTGTGGAGGCCAAACGACGCTCCAAGAAAAGCGGTCGTTCCGTGTCCCATATTATCGTGTTAGACGCGATGCGCATATTGTGTCGGATACGTGTTACTGACTAGGTCCCCTCCTCAGTGGCGTTCCTAGGGATATCCATGCCGCCGTTCTCGTGTGCGGCGTATACGAACAGCCAGCATTCGTGCAAGTTATTGCCCACAGGATAATGTGGGTAGGGACAGCACGGACGCGAGCCGAATCCAACTTTATACACGAACACATTTTGTATGGCCCACATCCTCCAAGCGCGCAGATTATACGGATGCCCCAGAAAGAGTTGCTCACCATTAGTGGTCTATACACCCCACACATCATATACAATATGGAGCCCTTGCCTTGCCGCCTAATTCGCTCTAGAATTGTTTTAGTTATTGCGACCTGGACCGTTGGCATCAACGCTGCAGATCGGCGCCTGGCCGAACATGCATGCATAACATATGCTTGACGTGGCCTTACAAGAAATTCTAGTAACGTTCAATAAAAAAATTTAGACAAATATTACTAGAACCTACCAACGGTTTATTAAATGTTTTCATGCCATTTTTAATCTTCCTATGTGCTTCATACCTGCATCCTGTCGACTATTGGAAACCAATATTCAATTAAAAATTTATTTACAAACTTTCTTTATACGATGAATGAACATCCTTCAAACATTAAAAGCAGGGTTTGCTAAGCATCTTAATACATCTTAATAGATCTTAATACATCTTAGAAACCTTACAATAGCTTTCTACCAACTTTTTATTCTTCGACCTAGAAACATCCTAGCAACTTTTTCCAACTTTCTGTTGCTCGCCCTGAAACATTCTACCAACTTTTTATTCCTCGCCCTATAAATATCCTTGCAACTTTTTTGTACGTTTCAGAAACATCCTGAGGACATTTACCTACTTTCTCCAGCATTTCTTGAAATTTTCTGGTAGGGTTCTGATGTAATCTTGAACATGAGTCGGATATAAATGTATGTGTCTATTCACAAAACACGCCAATTCAAACACTGATATTTATTTTCCAACCTTTTCATACATGTCCTCAGAAGCCAAAGCAAGTAGCGATGATAATGTGCTCGTGAGCCGGTATGTTGTAGCGATGCCTTTCCGGTGCTAATGCCTTTTCGCGCTTATCGCGCTTTGTCAGTGGTCAGAGCGACGGTCCGCTCGCGTTATCAACGGGATCAGCCGGCCGTGAGCGGTGGATGATAAGACTAGTATAGAATAAGTCATAAGGCATCGCTACAAAATACCGGCCTTGATATTCCCCGTGGTAAAATTAAAATGTCTTGCTGTGAGCCTAAGGGACGAAAAATGCAAGAATAGATAGAATAGCCTTATGCATTGTGTATCTGGACGAGATAGCATGTAGCAGTCATCCACAAGAATTTTACTTCAAATTACCTCTAATGAAAGCGAAGATTTCAACTGACTGCCTTGCCATACATACTTAGAATGGCGTTCACACCTCTGGGGTCCAACGCCTATTTTTGGCCGACGTCCTTGTGGGTATTGGAGCGCCACCCAAAAGCGACTGAAGCATTGCTGAAGTGGTACTGCTGCACAGAATATGCTTCTGTTATATGCAGGAATCATGCAATTGTGTGAAGTATATAGCCTTAAATCAGTTGCACTAAGTATATTCTAAGTTTTTAGAACGGCTTCAGCCAGACATACCTAAATGTCAATAAATGCGATCACATTACTTACGCAGTATACAACTTTACAGACAAACTTGAGAGGTCCTTCAAACAATCCTTGTTATAAAATTTTTCTTGTATTTAGCAACAGTAAACTGATCAGTACTAAACGCAGCTGCCTGGTCTGTTCAGCTATGGTATATCTATATTAATAGTGTCTTACAAAGAGTATTCAACATTATATTTGATAGGTTCGGAAGTAATCTATCAAATATAAAGCTGAATAGTCTTTGTAAGACACTATTAATATGGATATACCATAGCTGAACAGACCAGGCAGCTGCGTTTAGTATTGATCAGTTTACTTGCAGTTTTTACGGTTCTTCCCAGTTCTTCTGTTCTTCTTCAGTTCTTCCCAAATATTGTGGATGCCCAGGCTGAGTAGCTTCTCCGTGGACGTCGTTGGTGGAGGCCCCAGTGTCAGCTTGTAGGTCTTTCGTATCAGAGTGTTCAGTTTGTCTCTCTCGCTGTTCTTGAGACCCAGGTACGGGGTGCCGTAAGTGACTCTGCTAATTATTAGGGCTTGTATTAATCTGATCGTGTATTGCTCTTTCAGGCCGTGATTTCTGTTACTCACTCTTCGCACCAAGTGCGCGACTTGGGTAACTGTCGCTTGCAGCTTTTTAATGGCGGCGAGACCGGCACCGTCCTTCTGGAAAGTGAGGCCCAGGATACGGAGTGCGTCCACCTTGGGTATTTTGACTCCGTGCAGGGTCAATGTTATTGGGTCTGGTGTGTCCTGGGAAGGTCGCTCTCTCGTATTCTTTTTGAGGATTAGTATACGCTGGAGTTTCTGTATTTTGCCTCTATACAATAGCAGTCGCCACAGCTGCATTCCTGGTGAGTGCGACACACAATTTTCTTCTTCATCAAGCAGTACAACGGTTTATATACTACTTATTGCCCAATGATGCATGAAGTCACCAAATTACAGCAGTAAAAGCTCTGACAAAAAGGTAAATGAAAAAATTAAGTATCTGCTCCACGCAGAAGGCTTCTCCTTATAAATATAAAAAAAACAAGGTTTCGAGTTTTGGATTGGCCTTTTAACTTTGGCTACATCGTATTCTCCACATGCCAATTTCCGCCACAGGAAGTCTGTCAAGAGAAATCACATGAAGAGGCACGTATCTTACGAATCAAAAATGACTTAGTATACACTAGAGCCGTTAGCATCAGCCAATTGTGTTAGAGAATATAACAGTAGAAAAGGCGTCTGCGCCAATGATTAGTTCTTACGAACAAAGAGCTTTGCGAATTCAGCTCTGTATAGTAAATTGATATCGTTAAGTTGGGCAGCAGGCCAGCGTTCCAGGAATGCCCCGAAATAGTTCGACAGGTGGTGTCACGCTACGTGAGACCGCTTATTGAGTGAAGTGTGCTTTATGCTAGTCAAGAAGCATAAAGCCTCGATCAAGCATTTACTGCATACGAAAACACAGCGCACAACATCCCCATGACATGCATGTACAACAACACAATGTACAGTGACTCCTTTGCCAATGTTTGCAAAATGCAATAGTATACCAGCGCCGCACAGCGTCTATGTTTGCCTACCGCACTGCTGAGCCGTCGTCGCTCGACACAGTGATAGCCAAGCTCAGGGTGAAGTCACATTGATGACGCGACTTCACAAAACCCTGCTTCGTGCTGTTTCTTATACGTGCCCCGTCGTTTCTAGATGCCGTAAAGGCAACGCTTACACAGTGATTAGATTCTAGGCCACATTGTCATTAACCGATGGCAAAAGGAATAGTTTTTACAAAGCCAAACAAGACATGGGAACACAGGTAGAGATTTGACGTGACCATCTGTAGTATACAGGGGGATGTCGCTGGAGCCAGCGACTTCCCTTGTTCCAGACAAGCCTTGTTCGAGCCTCATCCCCTGTTCCACCTCGGCTGATCAAAAGTTGTTGCCTCACATATAGTCCGTATGTTTGTTCTAAACGTAATATATCCATATTGCTATATAGTCCAGAGCTGTCCTTTACAGTATCCGTTCTTCCCTCCTACACTGAAATACCCAGATTACTCCAGACGATCCAGCGAAATTCATCAGGTTTTTCTGCAGGAATGCCTATGTGTGTTCGTAATGCTACTGCCGCACAACCGCACAGCGCCGGACTAAATTATAAGCGACTCCTTGCTTGCTTGCTTGCTTGCTTGCTTGCTTCCTATGCCATGGCGCATACTCACCACGGGGGGTTGTCCAAGAAGCCGGCGGTTAAACAGGTGGGTTGAAATTATGCAATGAAACTAACTGATGTTAGAGCCGTATTCCTTTTACTGCAACAAAAGCATCCTCTTCTCTTTCGCCGACGCCCTGTGCACGTGCGGGTGGGCTGGCTGCTTCTTGTGCGAACTTACGCTGCCTACCCAACTTAAGTCCGCAAACTCCAGGACACACGCACACACGTACACATGCAAGAAAAAAAAATAAGAAGATCAAGAAGGAACGAGAAGGAGAACACACTCTCCCCGAAGTCCGCACCAGCGAGTTTGGCCTTTGTCGACCTGTCGACTTTGGGACGCCCACTAATCCCCAAGACAAACCTTTTTCTGCCAGCGCTCACGTAATACGTTTTCTTTTTTTTCTTTTGTTGCTTCTCCTTTCCTGCACCGAACCTGGCGTCACTTCAGCTGTAGCGTGCAAGAATGATAATAATAATAACAACGATATGGACAACAAAGACGAGCTCTCCAGCGAGGGTCCGCATGCATATGCACAGGATTACGAAGTGGTGGCGGCGGCGGCGGCGACCGTTTCAAAAAACTTCGCGGCCTGATTCGTATTCCGCGGCCGGCGTGCGTACGCTGGCAAAACAGCGGCGGGGGCGGCGTCTCCCCAAGGAGCGCCGAGCACGCGGCCCGGGGCAGGAAGAAAACCCGGGGCCGCTGCCGAGAGTGCGGCAGCAGAAGCAGCAACAGCAGCAGCGGCGGCGGCTGCGCGCGGCCGAATTTGCGCAGGGCACACCGTCTAACAGCTCGCGCAAACAGCCTGTTGTCGAGCCGCGCCTCATTCGTGTGCGCGGCCGAGCGCGCCTTATTTGGAATTCAGGAGATCTTGGGGCGAAGAAAACGAGATTTAATTAAACCCCACTGGGAAGGGGGGGCACACCTTGAGCGCGGATCGTGCAGCTTAGTTTCTGAGAATACTCCCCCTTCCCTTCAAACGCGACACGCGAACACGTATGACCCCGCTGCTGCAGTATCGTGGTCGCCTGTGCGCCGTGCTCTCTTACCACTATAGAATCCATGATGGGCGCAACGGCGCTGTACCGGCGGGCACGTGCGACGCACTGTGCGAGTGGGATCCGATAAACGTGCGATGCCTACTTGAAATGACAACGGTCATTATATGAACCGGGCGCTCATTCTCGCCATTTTTGTTACCGTATAAGGCAAGCATGCATAAACTATATAGAGCGCTGCAGCGGCGAATTTAACGGTGACTTGACGAAACTCTTCCAATGATGTAACACCAACCATCCCAACTATTCATCCTATTGCATTGTGACAACAGTGCGCTGCGCGGACGTAGCACAAATTCATTCATTGCTCCCAGGCAATCGCCGGAACTGGATTCATTCAGCCGTATATCGCCGCGTATACCATGCTGTTTGCAGGAGATGGTTTTAGCCGTGTGAAGAACAACGGACATGCAAGTCATGCAATGGTCCTATCTCTTTTAGCATGTTCTTTCTTTCCGACACGCAGGCACGTGTCTGCGCGTGCGCGTTCATCCGTTTATCTTTTCTGTATGTGCTACGTCTCGTCTGTCCACCCGTTCTGCCTGTCCGTTTGTCTGCCTGTCGTTTGTGAGCTTTACACGATTTGACGGACCTATAGCTTCCTCTCAGAGGTATATCACACGTTGCGCAATTTTGAAGGCGTTAAGAAAGTGTTGCATTTCTGACTTGCACGCATCAGTCATACAATTTCAATCTCATTCTTGAAGGTTGTTGCTGTTGCCTCAAAACCGGTGGTGGTGGTTGTGATGAGCTTCTTCTTCTGCTTCTTTTTATTGTAATCAAAATTAAATGAATAGAATTAATCATCTTCTAATTGTGATGGTTACTTCTTTTCAGATAGAAGTAATAATTAAGAATATTGTATTATAAAAAGAAGCGTGACAATTTTCGAAAATGTAGAGTGGATGTGGTTAAAAAAAAAAGTAAGCAAGGTCCTTGTATAGTCCGAGACACGCCGAAACGGCGGCAATATAGTTGCACCATCAAGTTACACTGATTTCCGACGCATTCGAGTATGCCTATTGAATTTAAGGAAAAGAAACGCAAGTCGGCTGGTCTTCATGCTTGCCCCTGCGAGGGGCCCTCAGCCCATGGTTTCTGCGGCTTTGACTGCCTCCCGGGCACGCTACACCAGCTGCTGCTCATCCCGCTGGTCCGAGCTTGACAACACGGCCTCCCACTATTCGGTGGCGGGGTTAGGGATTGTGGGCTAATGGACTGTAGGCTAACATCGGGCTGTAGCGGGTATTCAGAGTTCCGAAGAGGTGCACGAGGCCGCGACGCGGTCCGACATGAACAGGGGCACAGATGAACAAAATACACAGACAACATAATACGCGCGCAGAGACACAACAGGCAAAAAGCGAGCTGCATCACGCGAGATGCAATCCAGTAAGCATAACACACATTCTAGAC
Source organism: Dermacentor silvarum (assembly GCF_013339745.2). Lineage (NCBI taxonomy): Eukaryota > Metazoa > Arthropoda > Arachnida > Ixodida > Ixodidae > Dermacentor > Dermacentor silvarum. The sequence continues at coordinate 77,413,595 of NC_051154.1, read as the reverse complement.
AATAAGCGCGTATAGATATTCAATTCAATTCACGTTGATTGTTCTCAGAAGACATCCCGGGAAGGAATATATATAGGCTAAAAGCTGCATTAACAGCTTGACAAGGCCCACAAACCTCTACAAGGCAGCTGCGCACACTTAGGCATGAACGCACCCATTTGGGGAGGGGGGGGGGGGGTAACACTGCATGCTCTACACTCCGAAGGTAAATCGGTAAGTAGCGAATAGGAATATTTTTTTACGATGATATTTTTACCTTCACCCAGCGCAGAAAGAGATTGAGCAAAGAGATTGAGAAGAAATGCAAACAACAAAAATTATAACAGTCATTCAAATAGTCCAAATAGTTCAAAATTTAGGTATATTAATTTAACGCAACATTGCGCAATAAAACACAATAGCATTAATACCCAAAATAACATAATTAGCTTAAAAAGCACAGTTCACACAATACTCCAGTTTACAATAACCATTTCTACATCTTAAACTATTATATTTATACAAACGATATTATTCCATCCTACAGAAACAAATAGACGAGGACTAAGGTACAATAATTTAAAGTGCCATTACGCAATAAAAAAAGTCGCAGTTTCGCCCGAAAGGCGAAGCATAAATTGCGATAGCAAATTAGTAGAGAGCTATACGGAGTAAGGATAGTAGTTTTATCGGCTGCATTAACTTGGACGCATTCGCTTACTAACTGAATTAACGAGCCTGGTGTCAGCGCGCACAAGCAAACATGAATAGATCACACTCGATGACCGCAGACAACCACTGTCAAAAAACGCTGGCGTGAGCAAGCGCGGTTCAGAAGCGAGCGAAGGTTTGTGCGATCGATTGCTTCAACGGAAACTGAGCGGCGAAAGCACAGCGCATACAAATAGAGCCGCGTGGAGATCGCTTTCAAGATACGGTGCGCGCGAGAGCCCGGAGCCGCGCAAAGTACAAGTATACGCAGTTGCTGGCAGAGTAGAAGCCGCGCACTCTCCCTCCCGCCGAGCTGCCTTCCCGCTTTCCTCCTTTCGCGTGGGAGATTGAGTCGCCAGTTCCCCTTGCGCCCGGTTGCAAGATACGCATTTAGGGCCGCAGCTAAACGTCGCCACCCCTCCCTGCCTCCCATCCCCACACGGTCATTCGCACGACGGGAGACGTCGCGTGTGCCCTGCGCCGTGCGTTCGCTCTCCGTGAAAGTGCGCGTCCCTCGCGCGCTTTCACTCGCACATACAGCATACGGCGCGCGGCGACGATTTTGTCGCCTTTGGACTTTATACGAAGCCTCACGGAGACGGCGACGACGACGGCAGAAATCCGTTTGGAGTGTCCATAGAATTGCTATCGCAATAAAATAAAAAAAAGAGACAAATGGTTAAAGCGAGCTGCGTCTAAATAACGCTATGAACTGCTGCGCGCAGTGTCACAGAGCACTTTCCCAAGTTCCAGAGTACGCAGTCTAAAATGTAAAACTTATCGGTGTGGCGCTTATAGTAGATGTTTAGAACGTCTGTGTCTTTAAAGAAATGTTCAGTCGCATTCAATGCCTTCCGCTGTGATGTTTTCGGGGACCAAGGACCGAGCAGTTCGACGAATGAGAAGAGCCGATGGGAATCAGTTGCGCGTAATCTTCTAACGGCCGTTTATGCGTAGCATGTCCGGAAGAATCGAGAAGTAGATGGAGAACGTTCTCATCGTCATTACCACAGGAGCAAGCCGGGGATAATGCACATTCTACGCTTTATAAGAAATGTTTCGTGCATGTTGTACCAAGACGCCGTTGATGAATTAGTGTCTCGGTACCTCGTGCTTCTTATTGTGACTAGGGAGATAACCTTAATCAGCTTACACAGATGAGAGATGACATGTTGGCATACGTGCGTGAGTCATACAAGCTGTACACGTCCTTTTAGGCGAGAAGATGAATGAATGAATGAATGAATAAAGCGTTCATTTTGTCACGGTGGCTCATTCACCCAATTGGAGAAGGGTTGAGAGGAGCATAAAGAAAAAAAAAACATTTCAAGGCAGACGAAAAAAAAGTTTGTCTGTTCCGACTGCTCAGGAAAGTGGAAGCAGGAAATTCCCCGGCGCCTTTGATTCTCCTCGTCATTGTATAAACCATATACCGGGTGTTTCACCGAACACATTCAAAAATTTTTAAAGGTTGCTGTGGCAGATAGAGGCGGGCATTACTTACACAACAAATTGAAATGCATAATCGACTAATTAACAAAAGTTCACTAATGAAGTATATAACTAATTAAATGATGGCCCATATTGAAATTTACCAATTCTAGCCGTGGAGTTCGCAAGGCAGATCCATTTGGAACGAATTCTCAGGATGACACCAGTTTCGAGATATTAATTCCCGAACTTGGCGGAGTAATGCACTGGCGTTCCAATTACTTTTGTGCGTCAATGCATAAAACGACGTTTTGTTAAGAAATGAACTGCGGAATACAATCGGTCATTGCAGTAAGCGCCCATAGATTGGGCACAGCCTTACGAGATCCCGCCGCCAGCCCTGCTGATCACGTCTACGTCCTCTTGTAATCCCGTATATGTCTACGTGAGTGAAAATAATAAGGGGAACCTAAAGGCTCGATGTTTAATGCGATTAGCATGCTTTGCCTACTTCAGGCACTTTAAGCCTATTTATCTATTTACGCCAAACCGAGTGACCCAAGTTGTCTACTAGCTTGTGCCACTATAGGAATGTGCTCATGGTCGTGATGCCGTTGTGGTTGTACCATCGTCGTTATCCGACACACGTCACGCCATCGTCGACCGTCATACATTGGTCGTGATACACTCGTCGTCACCCATTGTCATCATGCCGCCGTAATTGTGACGCTGCCATCGTTATGCCATCACCATCATTTCAGAATCCTCATCCGATTGTCGTCCTTCCATGGTCGTCATATCGTCTTCGTCTTCTATCGACGTCATTCCTTCGACGTCATGCCGTCAGGGCCGTGGCCGACCTTAGCGAGCGAGTGCCATAGCAACGAGGGCCGATACTGGAGACCGTGTATAGCCGAAGCAATGGAAATCTGAGAATGATCACTACAGGTTTTAAACAAAGGTGCCTTCAGCAATACGATGTGTCACTACAGTGCTTGCATGCTAACCGTATTAACGCTGACAGTCGTCGTGAGGTGGGTGCTGCTGGAATTTTTTTGTTTTGTTTGTTTGTTTGTTTGCAACCAGACGAAGCCAGCCGACAATGAAGCCATGGCAATTGCAGGGGAAGCTAACTGTTCTTATTTAATTGATATGTTGAAACGATAAGTAAAAGGGTGACGTCAGTGGACGGAAAGGCAGCTTGCCGCCTGTGGGAGCCGAACCCACATCTTCCGCATTGCGGGTGCGATGCTGCAGACCACTGAGCTCCAGCGGCGGCGTCCACCCAGCGACGTGGGTATTTGTTTATGTTCAGTTAAGTTCAGTTTTGTTTACTTAAGCGTCTTGGAGTGAGAATAATTCTGGTGACACCATTCGTGAAAGGTGGGGGAGGTTGATGTACTTGACGCGACAACGGCTCGCACGTCGACAGCCAGCATTCGAATAGCACTATATGAGGGTGCGTTTCATTCGTGTATAATTTTATAACCTTATACTTTTTCTTTTGTAGGTTCCTTCTCTGTTAATGTGCTTTGGAGCCTAGCTAGTGATTAGAGGTTTATAGTACAATGGACGAGTGATGGTCTTCGTCCTGCAGTGGACATAAATATAGGCGCGGGCGGCGGCGGCGGCGTGCGGCGGCGCGGCGGCGGCGGCGGCGGCGGCGGCGGGCGGCTGGCTGCTGCTGCGGCTGCTGCGGCTGCTGCTGCTGCGCATGCTGCTGCGGCTGCGTCTGCTGCTGCTGCTGCTGCTAGCGCTGCTGCTGCTGCTGCTGCTGCTGCTGCGGCGCTGTCTGCTGCTGCTGCGATGCTTCTGCTGCTGCTGCTGCTGCTGCTGCTGCTGCTGCTGCTGCTGCTGCTGCTGCTGCTGCTGCTGCTGCTGCTGCTGCTGCTGCTGCTGCTGCTGCTGCTGCTGCTGCTGCTGCTGCTGCTGCTGCTGCTGCTGCTGCTGCTGCTGCTGCTGCTGCTGCTGCTGCTGCTGCTGCTGCTGCTGCTGCTGCTGCTGCTGCTGCTGCTGCTGCTGCTGCTGCTGCTGCTGCTGCTGCTGCTGCTGCTGCTGCTGCTGCTGCTGCTGCTGCTGCTGCTGCTGCTGCTGCTGCTGCTGCTGCTGCTGCTGCTGCTGCTGCTGCTGCTGCTGCTGCTGCTGCTGCTGCTGCTGCTGCTGCTGCTGCTGCTGCTGCTGCTGCTGCTGCTGCTGCTGCTGCTGCTGCTGCTGCTGCTGCTGCTGCTGCTGCTGCTGCTGCTGCTGCTGCTGCTGCTGCTGCTGCTGCTGCTGCTGCTGCTGCTGCTGCTGCTGCTGCTGCTGCTGCTGCTGCTGCTGCTGCTGCTGCTGCTGCTGCTGCTGCTGCTGCTGCTGCTGCTGCTGCTGCTGCTGATGATGATGATGATGATGATGATGATGATGATGATGATGATGATGATGATACAATGACGCGCAATCCGCAGCGGCAAGGTTTCATCAGGGCACGCACAGTTTCGCGAACGTGTGGGCTCACGACCCGCACACCACGGTGGCGTTTAGCTCAATGCTGAGTTGTAAAACATCGTAGAGTGCTTAAACACGACGCGCAATATGAGGTCGCTCCGCTCGGTAAAACACGTGAACTGGAAAATTCGCTTAGGGGCAGTTATTCGCTTTTTAAACCTACAGGCTTTGCTATCGCATCAGCGTTCGGACCTGCTCTGAAAACGCTCGTCGAATTACAAGCACCTTATTTTGCTGGAAGTGCAAACAAATTATCCACTGCTCGAATAACAAGCCACATTAACACTCATGGAATGAAATCAAATGAACTGATGGAACAAGACGAAAACTTTGTTTTGGTTTGTTTTTAATTTTACTTTCTTGAGACATATCGCGGTTATAGCTAGGGGCCGAAAAACTTTCGAAGGGCACTTGAAGGAAAGGAAGCTTGGTTTTAGTGGTCAGCGCGTGTGTTCTTGATCAATAGCACGACAAAAGAAGAAAAGCACCTCTGCAGCCGCGAGAAAAAAAAAAAAAAGAAAGACAGAAAGAAAGAAAGAAAGCTGTAAAGGAAACCTACCCGAATAAAGCCTCTCACGATAAAGGGAAAAACCAAAATGATATCGAGGAATCTGAAGGAGTTTGACGATAAAATACAGTACGGGCGAGGGGCGTTGAGGGAGAGGACAAGAGGACCCTTTTTCGAATGCGGCCGGCGGGGCAATCAAACAAAGAGTCAAGCGCAGCTAAAACAGGCGGCGGCTTTTTGTGTGCCTGTGGAAATCAACTTCCGGAGGGAAAATTGGCCCAGGGGCTAAACAAACAAGCGGCCAAAATATTTCCTTCCCCCCTTTACCCGGCATTCGAGCCGCGCTCGGTCCAAAATCCAAACGCCCAGGGCCAGGCGCAGCGGCGACATGATAAGAGGCCGGCCCGAGTGCGGCGCCGCTGCAGTCACGCGGCGCACAATGAAGACGCCCGCTCGCCCGCCGTCGCCGCTTCTTGGGCGCCCGCGGCGGAAGGCGCCTACTCTGCCCGCTCGAAGGGAGCCACGCCTGCACTGAACGTGTTGGGCACGCGCGGCAACTCGGGCAAGGCTTCTTAAAGCAGTATACTGACATACTTCGACTCGTCGTTTCTTTCGTCAAATGAAGGTTTGAACCCTTGAAAACAGAAAGCGACGAAAGAAGGGAGAAAGGAAGCAAGGTTAACCCGAACGGAAAACCCGGTTTGCTACTCTATACACTGGGGAACGGGGGAGGTAGGATGGTAAGAAGAAAGCAGAGAGAGAGAGAGAGAGAGAGAGAGAGAGAGTACAGACACACTATTGTAGCACGTGATAAAGTGCAGCACAATGAACATGTAATTCAGACTACAGCCGTTTGTGCAGGTCAATTGTCCTCAAAAACTGCAGCGTCGCCCTCGCTGCGACGGCATATGAGGTCGCCATTCCAAAATGATTTGCTCTGACAACAGTCTGATGAAAGTGAGCTAGCGCAGTTGAGAGCGATGGGCTCTACACTGTAGCGAGGATAGTCTTACAGAATACCACATGTTTGTAAAGAAACAACTGTTTATTTGCCAGCTGTACAACAACGTGGTGTTTGTCGATCGGCACCGCGCAACAGAATGTACAGGCTCCAGAAAGCGAACGACGGCGCGCATCGGCCAGGGGGAAGCCGCTCCCGGCTTTGGAGTCGTGCGATACGCCACCTATGACGGCCAGGGTCCCACTCCCGTGCAAAGAGCAGGAGCCGGCTAGGCAGTGCCTCTTGGACAGCTTAACGGTGTCGGTCGCAGAACGGTTTGGTTTTTTTTTTTTTTGAAATCTGCACTTTATTTACCGACACACACACACACACACACACACACACACACACACACACACACACACACACACACACACACACACACACACACACACACACACACACACACACACACACACACACACACACACACACACACACACACACACACACACACACACACACACACACACACACACACACATATATATATATATATATATATATATATATATCACAGAACGTGTCGTAGGGTAAGAAATACTAGCAAGGAAGTCTCACAACATCCTAAATAATCTACTATAATACTTGGAACGGTATAATCTAAGGATTTCTTTCGCTCGATTATTTTCTCTTCATCCACCGTTCACGGTAGGTCGGCCCGGTGATAACGAATGTGGAGAGCCGCTCGGACAGTGCAGCCTAAAGCCTGTTTCCCCCTAACTTAAAAAAAATCCCAGATTTTCCTAGATTTTTGCAAAATGTAGTTCAGTTTGTCAACATGATTTCTTTAAGGGTAATTTTTCTTTGCGGTATGTAAATAAACTGCAAACTCTATAGCTTGAGTTTATTTCTAAGCACGGCTTAAAATAATATATAAATGAAGTCATTCGACTCAATTGCAGTGCAAGCTGCTATGCTCAAAACACAGCCTCTTGCTTGAAGCCATGTTCACAGAAAAAGGCGTTAGCACGTTGTTGCCCAAAATTGGACTGCACATTGACTAAATTGCCAGTATTTCACGGCACCTTATTCAATATGTAAGGAAGATGGACACCGGGCCTTCCTTACATCTTACAACAGGGTCAAAACAGTGCGCCACTTCACGACATCAATGTAAAAGATGTGCACAACTTTTTTTCAGGTCTTGTACTGACGTAATAAGCCGTAGTCGAAGAAGAAATGTCGTTGAAGCCATCGTTTGTACAAGGGAACCTGTCTTCGTCAGGGCAGCAACTGCTTTCCTTGGAAGCATTTTACTGTCTGATTCCTTCTGTCATGTTTGGAAATGTACTGGCGTAAGCACCACTACCCTTATATGCGTCATTCGCAGCGAAGCTACAGGGATAATTTGTCTTTCCTCCAAAGCAAAAGTTGCCCAAACACATGACCACTGAGACTGCATTCAAGGTTTCTTTGTCTATGGGCGGTGCCCGGTAAATTTTAGTATGCTTGTGCGTAGTCGACTGCTTAGTGCTACAGCAGCATTCTTGTGCTCGGCGCTAGGTATTTCTGTCCACTTACGCCATATTTGCTCGTGCTGTTCCGGTTGGCGTTCCAGCACACGTTTGGTACGCTGGTTACAGAGTAATAATATTTCATTCACAGTGCACGGAGATCGACAGCAGAGTTGGAGGTACTAAAGGCAAAATCGCAGTCGAAGTACTTCTTAAAGGAACCCAAAGGCCCAAGGCAACCACAACCTGTCGTTTACTTGGCGAAATGCGTTCACTGCATGCGCTGCTGTGCGTACAAAAGTCATAGTTCGCATGCTAATGCGAAGGTAGTTTGCGGTGACTTAACTCAAAGCACACCGTCACGTTAGCAGTTTCCCCGTTTCAGTGTCCTAGCGCGAAATTTTCCTAGATATGGACAAATTACCCTATTTTCTTAGACAATGCCTAAATTGCGTAGATGTAGAGAAATTTCCCTATCGTTGTCAGCACTGCGCTCGAATCACTGATGAAGAGCTAACGGACTAGCACTGGGATATAATCATTATACTATACCAGCCCTTATTGTTTTTTCCTAACAATCAGCCTTGCTAAGTGAAATCCTTTTACGCGCGAGAGAAGCGTGCAGCCGAGGTTCTACAAGTTCGAAAGTATGTGTCAGTACTTCTTTTAGGCGGCAGTCACATGGGACGTATATTACGGACTTGTTTCCAGCGTGGTGGCATCAACGACCCCGCTTTGCGACACGAGAAAGCGGTCCTACGTTCTCTGGGCGGAAAGGCGTGTAACCATGGGCTGTACATCTTAGTTAGGCATTATAGTTACAGGGAACAACGCTAAAAGACGGGACTAGCAGGTAGTTCAATACGGCAAGAAGTTCAACTCTGTTCAACTCTGTTCAATGCGGCAACTTTCCCCACTTATAGTACCATATTCAACACATTTCACCAAAATTATATTGCGATGTGTTAATGACATCTGCTTTTCCGTAGGAGGCGAACCCGTGATGATCTTTTTGCACGGTGAAGGCACAGTCACACAGAAGACATGAAACGAGCTGGTGCTGGAAGGTTGAAATTGTGCAGATGGTCAAGGGGGCAAAACACTTGGATGCGCTGACGATGGGCGACGTCTTGTTGGGAATGGGTCGGAAATGCTTTCCACGTCCTTGTCGCTTAATGAAAACACATAGTCATATGTGTTAGCATCATTATCCGAACCACAGTATATCATAATTACGCGCGGATGCAAAAAGCAACTCTGGAAGTACTTTTTTCTATTAGCTGCAGGCTGGCCGCAACAGTTACAGTGGTTCCATCTTAGGAGCTCAGGAAAGGGACGCGGAAGGCTGCCTTAGTATTTTTTTCTTTGTCCGCCCACTTGTAGGCATGACAGATAATGTAGGAACCAGGGGGCAGCGCGCGAGATGTCACTAACTGCGTCAGACCAAGTCCCTAGTTTTAAGGTGACATGACCTAATGTATTTTCCATGTCCTCATTGCGACAACGGAAGCGTGGCTGTGACAATATGTTTTTCTTTGCATAAATGTGAATGAGTGCTCTTAGTTTCAGAGTCACGTTCCGGGTGCGCAGTCATGTTTTGCAACTCCTCCATAGCAGCTAATATTCTTACTTACTTCGAGTGACAGCCATAGGCATCGCAGCGCTCGGGCCTAAGACCAGTTTCATATGGACACTTGAACCGTGAAAGAAAAAAAAAATGTGCCTCGTATTCTTCATACCACAAAATTGATACGACATATTCATATGTTATTCTTTATAAAATCATGATTTCTGCGCGCAATTTGCGTTTTTTTAATAGCTCGGAATCCAGTGAAGATGAATCTTATTTCTGGAGAATGTCTCAAGAGTTAATGCTTTAGCAATGCGAGAAGATAGAGAGGAAGCTTGTCACATTGTAAATTATAGTACGTTAGTGTCTCCGAGGCTGCTTTAGAGTCAATCGCCCATTTGATTTTGTGTGCACTTTCCGCCACAAATCTCACAGCTTAAGACTTGCACAAGTAGTTCTGCCACTTCTGATGATGTCTTGGAACTTTTCCATGTGTCATGGCCCCGAATGTAAAAAGCAGCCATTGAACTAGCAAGCGTTGTAGATCCATCTGCAAATACCGAAGATGAATTCTCCTGTAATTGGCTCTTGTGTAGTGAAGCTAGAAATTAAGCCTCTAGTGCAAGTGCGAGACCCGGCACTTGCAACATCACAGAAGAGTTAATCCCCTGCAAGCAACGGTGGCTCCAATCCGGTCGCGTACAGTGTACCGTTCTGGAATTAAGTTTCTGGCATGCTCGAACTGCATCGCAGACTGTTGCACAACTCAAAAGAAACTTGTTTTGCAGTGGATATTGCTTCCTTTGTTCATCTGCGTTGGGAGAAGAAGAAAGAAAAATCGTCGGGGAGGTTGGTGACGATTAGGACGGGGAGGAGAATGCGAACAAATACGGGCGTATGGCAGGTGGGGCTACGAAACACAATCAACAGTGAAAGAAAACCTTTATTCACGTAGAAATGAAAGGACTTTCAACCTGAGAACTTACGCAACAGGACTCGGTCATCAAAGTTGTCGAGAGCAGTCCACAATAGCCACAGGCACACAATGAAGCAGTCTCGAAGTAATATATGACTATTCTAACGCACCAGATTGAAGACGAAAAAATCAATAGTAAATTGTGCATGATAGCAGAAATGTATAATGAGAGGAAATGCGGAAGTATATAGGTTGGATGAAGGAGTATGTATCCATTAAGTTCCCACGCAAATCACTAGCCCTCGTGAAAGAACTGAACAACAAAGGCTCCACAGTAAAGTTTCAGTGAATTCCCTCCCACATTGGTATTTCTGGCAACGAAAAAGCTGATGCGCTTGCATACGCAGCGCTCTATCACCCTCCCAAAGTCAAGGCTCCAAAGAGTAATAAAGTGAAAAAAATCTGACATTCGAAATCACTTTGGGTCACTTTGGGTTCCACCGCATATGCCCTGCGTAACCAAGAGATTTCACCGAGAGGAAGCCTCACTTTTATACCGAATAAGAACAGGATCTGCTAGTACACCGCCCTGGTTATTTAAGACGGGGCGAATCAATTCTCCGAACTGTACGGCATGCGACGAGACAGGAGACATTGAACACTTTTGTGTGGTCGTGCACGAAATTCCAAGATGAAAGGGAGGCTCTCCTGGAGAATCTGCAAAAAAAAAAAAAAATAAAATAAAATAAAAAAAAAAAACGGCCTTCCTCATGCGCGCCTGCAACACCTTGTATTTCCCGAGCGATCAATTATAGCCCGCAAAGAAGCTTAATTCACGTCTCCTTGTCGAATTCTTAAGAGGGACTGGTTTGATGTACATATGGTGAAACCCTGCAGCGATATTGTAAGAGACGCTCGGGCGGAGCAATTGCCGGCCTTGATCGCCAGGCTAATTAAACCCGCCTGTTGCTACAATTCACAACCCCCGCCACCACCACAGTATGCATGTCTCTGGTCTGCAGCTCCGAGCAGGGGCAAAGGGAAAGGCTAGACAGAAGGAAATTGAGGGCGGATGAGGAATGATAATGAACCAAGATCCAGTACAATAGAATGCAATAAATACAATGCGCTGGTTGTCTGATGCCATACGTCCACAGTGTGCTCAACAAGTTTATTAGAACAAAACGTGCACACGAAACACACACAGTATAACAAATTACGCAGATGCAACACACATCTTGGAATCTATTTGTTGTTGTTGTTGTTGTTGTTGTTGTTGTTGTTAGAACGTTTATTAAAATAATCATAAAAAGTTTCCGTCCCCAGGAGGTGAATCCATCAGGGTGGGGGGAGGGGTAAAGGAGGAGGTTAAAATATTATTCATAATTTTTGACTTGTAAAAATAGAAGTAATGACTGGAATATGAGGTGCCGTCTCTCGGAGGGACCAGTGGGGAGGCGCCAGGCGTCCAAATCATGAGGCCTCAGAGTAGGGGGGAGGACTATCGCTCGTCTCCGGTGCTCGGCGAGATCCGAGCAGCCTCAGAGTATGTACTCTGATCCAGCAGCTGGTTCCCTGGAAAGGAGCGGCAAGTGGCTGATTGCCAGGTCTGGAGGCGCATCATGGCGCGGCGGGCTGGTGTCATTGCTGTCTCCGTGACGATGCGTCGCAGGCGTGTGGCTTCAGCACGGGTAAACTTCCCCGGCAGGGGCGCAGGATTTTCCGGGAGGATGTTCCGGAGCGCGGCCCTTCGAGCAGCCTTCGCTTCTGCCAGGACTGTGTCCGGGTCGATGGGGTAAAAGAGGCTTTCGTGAAGCGGTTAACCGAACGCTATAAATTTGCCCATTTCATTTCACGTGCTATCGTGCACTCATGCTATGCAATGTGACACACGCGGCGATCATGATTGACGTGCAGGAAGGAGACGACTGGTTGGCACCTTCCGGCACATCAAGCAGCAGCGAATCAACGGCCGCCGAAATGGACAGTCCACTAGGCAGACTCTTACAGAATACCGCCCCAAGAAGGTTCGCAAATAAAGCTTTGCTTTAAGATGTGTACAGATGTAGTACCTGGGCAGAGCACCTGCTCTCCTATGCCGCACACCCAACGTGCCCCCAACAAGCTTATAACAACTAAATGGGGCTAGATCATAAAGCTGAGAAGAGAACGCTGGAGCAGAAAGTGAAGAATGGCTATGGTGGCTGTTCGTATGGACAGGGTCATAGCGAAGGTCACACATATGGTAACGTTTATACGATCGATGGGCAAAAGTACGCATTATAGCAGAAACAACTCTACACGTTGTGCAATATCGAGGCCTGTAAAAAAAAAAAAAAAGTCCAAGAAGTTTCAGCGAACCCTCGCAGTGGCAACGTGCAGAAATTATCCGCTGCGGGTCTCACGCGGAGAGCCGCTTGTAACACTGGCTTGTGGCCTGAGTGATATACTACGACACAAAGGTCAAAGAGGGTTGAGTGGGAGGAGAGAGAATAACGATCGCGGGCAGCGTACGTTCCTTGAATCGGTTGCGAAAATGACTGCGGAATCAAGAAAAGCACAAAGTGGAAGTCCACCTTCAGCCCGACTGGGAACCTTCAGAGGAAACGAAAGCATCGTGTTCTACAGCAACAGGCAAACTAGGTGCAGGTCTGCCAGCGAGTAAAAAAAAAAAAAATATATATATATATATATATATATATATATATATATATATATATATATGCAAAAATTGAAGAGGGAGCAAGGAGGCACGGGAGGGTGACAGAACGGCATAACGCTACCTAGGGCGGCCACTGACCCCCGTATAGTGGACGCCAAGGGACTCTGGTGCACACATCTGAGCGACCGTGCGGGACAGGAGCAGAGCGACGGGCGCGCCGCCAGCAATCACAGGGCCGCATGCGGCAACGGCGCGCGCACGTACACACACGTGTCGGCCGGCCAAATGAGCGTTCGAGGGCAGCTAATTACGGGACCGCTATAAATTTGCGACCGCCCGCGAAGGCAAGCGGGAAACGCGCCGCATGCAACAGCAGCGGAACGGCCCGGCGGCGGCATGAACACCGCCTCCGCACGCATCGCGTGGCTCACAAATCCCATCCTCTGACCCTCGGCAAACTCGCTAGTGAACTTGTTTGCGCGTGCCGACTGCTTGAGTGCGCCCGCTCGGCGTTCTCTTTGGCGATGTCGAGGCTCTCTCCAAGCAGGGATAGATTTTGGAGGAGGATTAATTCTTACTTCTCCGCGGCACACGGTCTATTGCCGGGAAGCTGACTTGCGTGCCAAGAAAAATGTATCCACGTTACGGCGCGAAATATTTCAAGAATTATACCACCATAATCTGAAGCATCACATTTGTACACAATTAGGCAAATGCAACTCCATCGCTTTTCTTCTTTTTTTCCCCTCCCCCCCCCCTCCCCCCTTCATCTCTGCACTGCACGCCATCTGCTGCCTCCAAGAGTTCTTTGGCACGAAACCTGTGCTGCTTGGGCTGCGGGCTCGAGCCCCGTTCCGCTACACTGTGCGAGCTGTTTTGTGTTGCGCTTGAACAGCGACGAACTTGCCTGAAAGGAGGCGCTCGGGCGGAGCAAATGCCGGCATGTCTTGCAAGGCTAGATAGATCCGCCTATATAGGCTACAACATCCTGCTCCTCCTCCCCCTCCTGCAAGGGATTTTTCTTGCGTGCGGATGAAGCCCTGGCATTGGTCATTGCCAGTGATTCGTCACTGGCATTGGTCATTGCCAGTGACGAATCTTGAAGTTGGACGCTGTAATTCGCGCCATGCTTCCAGCACCTGCCTGCGAATAGTTGCGAATAAGATGTTACAACACATCCAAGGTCATCGATGTCGTTGCTGCTGCTGCTGCTGCTGCGGCTGTTGATGCCGTCTTCCTGACGATGCACAAGAAGCAGGCTGCTTACGAAACTAATCACAGCGAGGCCGAAGTACCGCATAGCGCCAATAGCCGCCGATAGTATGCGCATCCGGCGGGCAAATTCGAAAGGCACGTTGGCACCAACATGGCGCGCCCGTGAGCTTTAGCGGCCCCATCGTGTAATAACAAGCGGCGAGTGGATCCGCGTGGGAGTTACATCTCGCCGGGAGTACTGACACGCGCATCGCGAAGCCTTGTTACCGGCGCTGAAAGAGGGCTCCCTTCGCAGCCAGTGCCGTTTTGCCGTCTCGGCTATGTTTCAACGCGCGCGGTGCTCCCGCGGGACGGGCAACATGCGCGGTGTGTGCGTCGTGGCGACGGGCGGGCGCTTGACCCCGCGCCGCGCACGCCGTTAAAAGGCCGCATCGTCGGAAACGGGCGGCAGCGTGGGCGCCCGCGGACGCCGCAGGCGCGGCCCAGTGGGCGTCAGCCAGTCACCCCTTCGATGCTATAGCACGCCCTGTGCCGGGAGCGCATCTCGCCCACGGCTTATATATGACCACCGTGGCACGGTGCGAGCCGAGCTCGCCCTGCATATGCACGGGCACAACACGGCGTCGTAGAGGTGTCGTGCGGGAAAAAAAAAAAAAAAAAAAGGAGAGGGGGGGTCAAGGGTCTCGTGTTTTCTGGCATCTCTTTGTGAATCTGGACTTGCGGACTTGTGGAGGCACGAGCTTTTGTGTCTCTGAAAGAGGAGAAATACAGTGCTGGCTTCCATCAGACAGCGCAGTTTCTCGGCTCTGGCCAGAACATGTTGACTGAATTACAAAGCTTCTGGGCCAGGAAGTAGTACTAGTAATTGAATGTTTGTTTTAAATAAGATGAAAAGGAAATTGAGGAATATGAGGGCTGACCGCGCTGTAAAGGTATAGTTACATTTGCTGACACCTGAAAAACGGTCAGCAGTGGGGATGGTGTTGAGAGGGTGGGGTAGGAAAGGGTGCAGAAAGGGAAGAAAGACTGAAGTGACAGTTCGTGCGGAAATTTCAGGGTGGGAGCCAAGATAACGTTTATACAATCAATAGTAAGAAGAACACTTTATAGCCGAGGCATCCTAAAAAAAGAAAAAAAAAAGGAGAGGTCGCATTCTCACAGTGTCTTATTCGCAAGAGATGTTTGTCGTCAATGGCAGGCGTCTTTGCTTTAATTCTCTTCTTAACCACGATTAACCAGCGTCTGTTCGTACGAGCCGTTCTATCCGGATGCATGGGTGGATACAGGGTAGCATCAAGGCGGGGGAAGAGGGTAGCTTATCTAAATAACTGAGAATGGAGGGGGAGGAGACTCAGCGCCCTTGAAGACGGACGTAATTAACTATTTAATTCAGGCCGGTAGAGGGGGAGGGGCTAGTGCTATTGTCTTGGGTGAGGGAGAGGGCAGGCTTCCAGCCACCCGGCCCCTTCTTCTGGATCCGCTAGTGCCATGATGCGGCTTCAACAATGCAACTTAATTGTGGGGTTAAACGTCTTAGTGTAACGCGGGGGCTACAAGACACGGTTTAGTGGCGGGATCTGGGTTAATTTAGACTATCTGGGATTCTTTATAACAGGCACGCAAAGCTCGAGATTTCGTGCATTCCTCCCGCCTCTGAATGCGCTCGCTGCGGCCGAAAATCAAATCCGTGACCTCGGGCTCAGCGGCAGAGCGCATTAGCCAGTGAGCCACAGCCAAGGGCAACCAATGCACCTAATTTTGTATAATATGTCGTGCTTTGCCAAAAAAAAAAAAAAAAAAAAAAAACTACAAATTTGCACATAATCGATGAACTATGGTTATCGAGTGGAACTTGTAAACCGATGTACGAAAAAAAAAAGAAAAGAGCAGTTCAAAACAACTTCATATAGAATGAAGTATTCACACGGTCTAAATTAAAAAGCCGTACACCGTTATTCTGAATGCTTCTTCTTTTATAATATTCAAGTCAGCAAGAAAGAAAGTAAGCAATAAATTTCAGAGATAGTGTTTTGCAGATGGCTGTGAATCGAGGCTGCTTCCCCAACACATTTTCGTTTTGGTGGTTTGTTGCAGGTTTGTAGAGTCTGCGAATAATGCAGACAACTTAAACTGGCTGAGCAGCTTTTACGGTCAAAGCCATTCTCCTCCTCCTGCTCCTCCTCCTGCTCCTCCTCCTGCTCCTCCTCCTGCTCCTCCTCCTCCTCCTCATCCTCCTCCTCCTCTTCTTCTTCTTCTTCTTCTTCTTCTTAATTTTGTTCTCTGATTAGCGTAGTTTGAAAGCTCGCTGAGGCAGTCGACCGGATGGTGGCCTTTCCGGGGCCCATTGCTTTAAGCGGCACTCGTTGATATTTAAAACTTACAGCTTACTGCACTTATTGGCTATGGTAACCACATTACCTTGCTACCTGTCAACTTCCACGCAAAAGGACTACAGTGAACAGGCGTGGGCTGCAAATGTTCTCACTGGAGTAACTGATAGTTACCGAGCTTAATTTTATTTTTACTTCAGACCTCTTTTTTTTTTTACGAACAATTATTACTTGCAGAAGTTGCATTTATTGTGTTGTACTACCATGTTCTCACTTGAACTTTGCATAAAGAATGTGTAAGCGCGATCTGAATTTTATTTACGTTTGGTGTTATCATTTTTGCATTCTTTTTTGTTTGTGTGAGTCGGTTTAACTTTACTTTTGCATGTACTGTTTGTCGATCTAAGCCAGAAGGAGTAGCTGGCGTTACCCATGATATGCCTAACTCTCACTCACTCACTCACTCACTCACTCACTCACTCACTCACTCACTCACTCACTCACTCACTCACTCACTCACTCACTCACTCACTCACTCACTCACTCACTCACTCACTCACTCACTCACTCACTCACTCACTCACTCACTCACTCACTAAATAAATAAATAAATAAATAAATAAATAAATAAATAAATAAATAAATAAATAAATAAATAAATAAATAAATAAATAAATAAATAATAGCAATAATAATGGTGATGAGGATGTTAGCGGGGATGGTGGTGATGATGATATCCTATGCGTGTGCGCGAACGGTATTGGTGCCGCACGATGATATCAGTGGGTTAAATAGCAAAAACAACGAAGGAACGCGTCGCAATTTGGGCTGATAGCGACTAATCGTTTGCTTCTATTTGGAAACTTCTCTACCAAACTACCGATATCATGCGCCTATTGCCATCTTTGTTTTTGCATTTGCTCTGGCATGACATTAAGATCTGATAAGTATCACAATCAACACTGCATAGAAAAGTATTTGAGGCTCTCTTTGAAGACCCCCTTAGAGGTAATGCGTAAGTCATGAGGTATTACGCGGGGTATAGCATTACGGAACATAAGATATTTCGCGGCGAAATATGAGTCACTCGTCCATAAGATATTTCGCGGCAAAATATGAGTCACACGTAGCTCCAAATTACACGCATCTCGTTAATCACGTATGAACTCTTGCTAACACATTTTCATAGATTTCCCCTGCACTTTTGCCAAATCATGCTTACATCACAGTGCGTGTAAACAACTGCATGTAAACCTGCCAGGAGATTATTCACTGTTGTCGCGAATGAGCAGTTCCGCCTCTCATCCCCTATACATGTCCCGCGATTATGTATTTAATTAATTAATTATTTATTTATTTATATGCAGTTACCTACTTCGTTAGTACCATGCTTCTTTCTCGGTCGCGTAAACAGCTGGCATCAGCTGGGCCCGTAATAACAAAAACCTGTCACGCTATAGAATTTTTCGTAAGAGAAAATTCCGACAAATTGTGATGCTGGACATATTTACAACGAAGATAGCCGGCCAACGACAAAAAACATTTATTAGCAAAAAAGCTTTCTCAATGCGGCCCTTGCTTTGTCGCGTTAGCAATTTTTTTGTGGCTTCGTATATACTCCTGTTGATGACTCAGAAGGGTTTGGGTGCGAGCTAGTTGGTACTGATCATACTTATTTAAAACAGCTCCAAAAACACGGACAAGAAAGAACACAGGACGAGCGTGTTTTTGGGATCCTGTTTATAACCGTGTGGTAGCAGCGCAGCAAATCGAGCAGGAAATGGCAGTTTCACGCACGGCACTAACACTGGGCCCTAGTTTTGCTACGATACCCATAACACGCTGTCTTCGCCTCTTGTCAGCCCATTAGATGACGAGGAGAACGTTTCATTGGGCGGTTCAAACAACGCTGAGGGCCATTGCTCGATGCTTACGTCGGCGGTTACGTAAATTTGACGTCAGGAGAGTGGAATAGTTGAAATAGAGCTGAAACAGTGTTGAAATAGTTTTACGTTATAGGGCGCGAAGTCGGTTGTCGAGATGTAGAGGTCGCTACGAGAGACGTCTGGGTGTTCTCCCGCTGCCACTCTCATGTGACTACGAAACCATGTTAGGTATGAATTTGTGTCGCGTTCTTGCGCACTTCTTATCCGCGTAGGCTGCATCGTATCTGTAAGAAAGGTGGAGCGATAATCTGAACAAGTCGTTTTATCTTTATGTTTATCATTGTTATGGCCGGCTGTGTATTCATACGTGACGTTGGGAGTGTTAAAATCCATCGAGAAAAGAAGAGAATGGTTCGGGCAGCCCTTAAGCTTGAGGACGTGCACCTGGAAGAGAGTTCACTCAGTTTGTGCTTGAAAGGGCCCGATAAGAATTGATTACGTCTACTAAGGTGTGACGTCCTAAGCCAGAACAGGTAGCCACACACTCAAATCTCGGAAGCGATGCAGTGGTTGTATTTATGAAAATAACTTGGTGTCATTACCGGAGTTTTAATTTTAGCTTTTATCGCACAGTTTCAAGTGTGACTGCGGAGTGGCGAAGATATTTTGTGCTTGGTTCAGCAACGAGGTAGTAGCCATTTATGGGGTATAGCGATTAATAAAGGGGTCAGATAAGGAATCCGAATCTCTCCCATGCTGTTCACTTCATGATAAGAAATACCCAAGCTTTAGACTGAGAAGGAATATGAGTGCTTGGGGATCAACGAGGGACATCTCAGTGATCAGCGGTTTTCAGATGACGTTGTCCTGTTCAGCAGTGATGGAGATGACTTGCAATAAATGGTTGCGAATCTTAGCCGATAAAGTGGAAGAGTATAGGTCTGAATATTATTATGCATGAGAAAAATAATGTTCAATAGCCTTGGAAGGGAATAATAACTAGTGACTAGCAATAAACTCTTACAATCTCTGCAAGGGTACGTTTATATAGACCAATTAGTCACACAGGACCCTGATCATGAAAATGAAATTTACAGAAGAATAAAAATGGCCTAGGAGCAATAACGGCAGGCATTGCCAAGCCATGACTGGTAACTTACTGCCATCCTTGGAAAGTGTACGATGAATACACTCTACCAGTACTAATACATGGGACAGAAACTTGAAGGTTAACGAAGAAGCTTGAAAAGAAGTCAAGGACCGCGCCGCGAGCGGTGGAACAAAAATGATAATCGTATAATGCTAAGAGACAGGAAGATAGCGGTGTGGATTAGAGAGCAAACGAGGGCAGCCGATATTCTAGTTGCCATATTAAGACGAAGAAATGGAGTTGGGCAGGCTGTGTGATGCGTAGGCCATATAACAGAGGCTCTATAGAATTACAGAGTTACAGAACGGTTGCCGGAGAAAAGAAACGTAGATGTGGACATAAGATGACTAGGGGGTGTGACGAAATGAGAAAATTTGCAGGCATAAGAAGGTGTCAACTGGCGCAAGTCAAGGGTGATTGGAGGAGATCGCTGGGAGAGGCCTTCGTCTAGCAGTTAACATAATACAGTCTGATGATGAGAATGATGGCGATGAGGATGATGAATAAGAGGATGATTATGATGTATACATCATTGCCTCTGGCTTCTCGTATAGCTATGATATACGATTCTGCTTTTGTGAGGGCCGTAAGTTGGACTACGCGCTGTCTTTTGGGACGCGGGCCTCTGCAGTACTATTTTCAGATGAAAGCTGCGTGAGGTGATTGTATGTGCCTGTCGTGTGTATATTGTGTATCTGGTGTAGAATTAGTGACCACGTTGTGTTTCCGGGGCAGAGTTGCTGGGACGGCTACGGGTGCTGATTTTGTCTTTGACAGCCTGAACCCTGGCGCGCAATTGATCCATCAGAACGGTTTGTTGCGCGATATGCTTGGCGAGAGGTGAGAGGGCAGCTGCGAGAACCGGGTGGGGGGTGTTCGCCAATTGTGCGGTCTATGATATTCGTACTTACATGTGCGATATTGTCACGGATCTTGTATTTAAGTGCGGGTGAGTCTAGATAATAAGTAGTCATATGTAAAGGAAGAATAAGGTGTAGCAAGTGGAGTTAGATCACCCGTTTCTGGATCTTGCGTTGTCACTGGTGGCCCGCCAATGACAGCTGTTTCTGATGACTCGGCTGGGATCGAGTGAAAGTGGCTGGGCAGATCCTTGATGTGAATGCTTGAGCTGTGTCACGTAACAGAAGGTATCGACGGACTAGGTAGTAACTTGACGGGTGTTAAGTGATGTCCAGGAGCCTGCCAGTCCTGAAATTGGTACGGGATAAGCCGGTCGTTCCAGAGCTCAAGCGCTCGCGCCTATGACTACTTATACCCTTGTCACACGGCGCGTGTAATGTCATTCGCAGTGAATGAGATTAGGTGTTAATGTCATTTTTGTTGCTTTTACACGGGCATAGTGAATGACATTCACAGCTAATGGCATTCGCCTATTGATTGAGTTTCCCGAACTCATTCACGCATGACTTGTGTAATCTCGACGACAGTTGCTTGGCAAAAAATTACAAAATCGATAAGTTAACACGAAGTGTAATATATTTTCAAATAATCATCCGATGTTTACCATTGTATTGCTAACAATAAAGTGAAAATATGTAAACAAGAAGCACGATTTGTAAGGTCTCGTTATCATAACAGCGTGCCGATAAAGATTGCCATCAATTACGAATGCCATTTTGCTGGGAAAGGAAGACCGCAATGACATTCGGTATGAATCATTTACTGCAAATGACATTACATGTGCCGTGTGACAGGGGTATTACTTCATCATAATGACCGCTGACCGGCGTAGTGGTGGTGATGATAGTGGTCCTCTGATCTGCTCGTATGTTGGTGCAATCATGAAGTTGGTTTCCCGCCGAGGATTTGGCTGCTTGGCCCAGGGCTCTGTAGTGGCCTGTTCGAATGAACAACTGGAGGTTCTTGTGTGCGGCGGCTGCGAATCTGCGAACCGATTAATAAACCGCGCAGAGCCACAATAGTATACTATTGTGGCTCTGCGAGAGTATAATAGAGTTGTTTGTATTCCAGAGTCGGAGTAAGCCAGACGAGTAGCAGGTAACAAAAGTTCTTTATTCAGAAACGCAGCCGAGTATATAAGACGCATTGCGATAAGCAGTGGGCGTGTTGCACATGCGCACTGGTTGACTTCCAGGCATGATATTGCGCTCCAGTACATCTTCCCTTCTTTGGGGGAGAAAAAAAGAAAAAGAAACATTGATGAACATTTTCATTGGCAAACAAGGATTGCTTCGCTATTTACGTTCTGGTAGTGGATAACGTTGTGGCTCATGGCGTACCCGTTCACTTCTTCGAAGTGGGGCTTGGATTGCGTCTGCTGAGGTACTTGGCGCTGCCTGTCTTGGTGTTTCTGCTTGTGACTTAGCAGGCTGAGCAGCATCTGTGGCCCTGAGATGCTCTCTCGTACGGCGTAACTGCTGTCCACTGTCTGTAGCCACTACGTAGGATCGCAGTGGCCCTGAAGGACCAACCACAATGGCCGGAGCCCACGTTCTATTGTGTGTGTCGTATACGGACACTCTGTTTCCTCTATGGAGGTCTGGCAGAGCCCGTGTCGTTCTGTTGTAGTAGGAACGCTGTTTATGTCGTATTTCTTGTAGTCGCTGACGAACTGCTTCCGTGGGTATCGTCTTGGGCTCCAGGTGGCAGTTGAGAACCGGGAGTTGGCTTCTGGTGTGACGTCCCATGAGCCTTTGAGCTGGCGATTGCAACTATTCGTCCCTTAGAGTGTTCCTCCATTCCAACAATGCGCTGTAAAATTCAAGGGTGGAAAACGGGCATTTGTTTAGCAGATGTTTAGCTTCCTGAACGGCGAGTTCCGCCAAGCCGTTGGCGCGCGGGTAGTACGGGCTAGAAGTGGTGTGGCTGATATTAAATTGACTTGTGAATGCTTGGAAAGTTGCACTGTTGAAAGGAGGGCCGTTGTCACTGCACAGTTTGGCGGGAATGCCGTGTGTCGCGAAGATTTCGGCACTTGCGTTGATTACAGCAGTAGCGGTAGTCCGATTAAGCTTGCGAACCTCGAAGAAAAATGAGTAAGAATCTACCACTATGAGGTAATGATTGCCTTCGTGGTGAAAAAGATCGACCCCGACAACCTGTCATGGCAAACTCGGTAGTTCGTGACTCAGCATGGGCAGCTTTGCATTTATTTTCCTGTACTTGTCGCAAACAGCGCATGACTTCGCTACATCAGAAATGTTGGCATTCATGTTTGGCCAGTACATTACCTGTCTTGCTCTTGCCTTCATTTTATCTTCGCCACAATGTGCAGCGTGGAGGAGGCCGAAAACTTCCTTGCGTTTTGCTGGCGGAATTACAAGCTTGTTGCTTCTGAGAAGCAGCCCATCCTCGACGTGGAGCTCATCACGGTAGCTCCAGTACGGTTTTAAGGCATCCGGCAGCTGCTGCTTGCTTTGGGGCCACTCTGTACTTGCGTAACGGCAAAGTTCGGTCATGAGGGTGTCCTTATCAGTCTCCGCTTTCATGCTGAGCAGCTGTTGACCTGAAACAGGTAACGAAGAAACAACATTGACTTGAAATTGCTCTGTGTCATCCACCAGCTCTGTTTTGCAAGGAAAGCGCGAAAGTGCGTCGGCCAAAGACAGTTCCTTTCCTGGTTTGTATATCACGCTGATAGGGAATCTTTGAAGAGTGAGGCGCATGCGTTGAAGGCGAAGAGGGCAATCGCAAAGCGGTTTCTTGAAAAATGATTCCAGTGGTCGGTGGTCGGATTCTACCGTGACTACGGGTTGTCCTAGTATGTAGTCCTTGAATTTCATGCAGCCATGAACTATGGCTAGGGTTTCCTTTTCAATTTGTGCGTACCGCTGTTGTGTGGCACTTAAGGAGCGGGACGAATAGGCAATGGGGTGGTCATCTTGCAAAACGACTGCTCCGACATCGTACTGGCTCGCGTCCACGGACAGTTTCACTGGCTTGGACTGGTCAAAGTATGCTAGGACTGGTGCTGCAGCGAGACTAGCTCGTAACCTTTGGAAACTGTTTTCCTGCACTTCTGTCCACGTCCAAGCGACGTCCTTCTTAAGCAGCTCCCGAATGGGCGCGGATGCGACCGACAGGTTTGGGATAAACCGAGATACATAGTTTATCATTCCAAGGAACACTTGAAGCTCCTTACGGTTCTTCGGCGGGGGCACTTGCATGATGTCTTGAACTCTGTCCGGGTCCAGTGACAGCCCTTCGGCAGTGAGGAGGTGGCCCATGTAACGTACGCTGCCCTGCAAAAATTGGCATTTCTTTTTATTTAGCTTTAGATTGCGTTCCCTACAGCGTTGAAGCAAGGCGGTGAGGTTCGCTTCATGCTCTTGCCTTGTCTTTCCCGAGACCAATATATCATCCATCACGACAGCTACGCCAGCCAAGCTTCCAACCACCTCGTGCATGGCGCGTTGAAAAACCTCTGGCGCTGATGTGATGCCGAATGGCATGCGCAGAAATCTGTACCTTCCGAACGGCGTGCTCATGGTGCAAACACGCGAACTTTCTTCGTCGAGGGTTATTTGCCAGAACCCTGACGCGGCATCAAGGGTGGAAAAATATTTGGCTCCTTGCAGCCGTGGCAGTACGTCTTCCAATGTAGGCATATGGTAATGCTCCCGCAAAATCGCCTTGTTTAAGTCGGAAGGATCCAAGCATATGCGTACCTTATCCTTTTTGAGTACTACAACCATATAGCTGGACCACGAGCAAGGCTCTGTCATCTTTGCAATGACGCCATCGCGTTCCATCTCGTCGAGCTTCGCTTTCACGGGCTCTTGAAGGGCGACGGGAATTCTCCTCGCTGGCTTTATGGTTGGTCGTACATCGGGCTTCAGCTGCAGGCGATAGGTGATGCCCTCAAGTTGTCCTAGACCCTGGAATATGTCTTCAAAGCCAGATATCAGGATCTCGGACACTTCGTTGACGGCATCGATGCGTTTTATCAGGCCCAGTCTCTGTAGCAAATAGATGTTTCAGTGCCACCGTATCGGCATATTTCTGTCGGTAAACTTAAGACCACACAGACGCACAAACTACAGAAGTGCTGCGGAGGCGACACCATAACAACATGAGGGTACGGAAGCTTATTGCACGGAATAGAAACGACCTAGTAACAGCCCCATCATCGGCACGAATTTTTGACAAGACGAACTGTTTCGCACGTAAAAAGGAGTGCCCAAAGCATGCGGTCTACATGTATAGCTGGACAACTCAATGCGAGAGCGTCTTGAAAACTTGCACTGCCAAAAATTGTGTGCAAACTTTGACGCCATAAATGAAGGAGAAATTTGATTATTATGATATCTGAAAGTGGTAGCGAAAGTGGGTGCATCAGTGAGTACCGACAAATTATTTTTCTAAGCAAATTGGGCAGTTGGTGTTCGACCATTGCGCATGTTTATTTACTTCGTCAGATATTTAGCGAAGTAGTTCCATATATTAGGCCTATATCCTAAGAGGAAGGACTATTAGAGCTATGTTTTTATTTGAACGTTCAATGCCATGTAATAAAATAAAATACAACTTCTGCATTACTTGAGGCATAGGCTTCGTACTTTAGCTACTTTAACTGGGACTCTATATATAGATGAGACAGTTTCATCGGTACCCAAACGAGGCTAGCCTTCTTGATTTGACGTGCTGCATAGGTCAGACACTCGATCGCTTACATTACCAAATTAAATATCCTAGCTAGTGCCGAAGGGATAAAGAATAAAAAAAAAGGAGTTGTTGGGGCTCTGGTTGACGTCACTGCCTTGCGCAAACTCTTTGGTGCACCAGTTGGTTGTCGTTACTATAATATAACTGGACCGCTTGCCCAGAGAACGCTGAATGGCCCGGAGTGATCCCTAATACAATTCTTTTTTTCTGTGATCACGGTGTTACCATCAAATCAAAAATGAATGAAAGAAAAAACGCTCGAGCTACTTTTGTTTCCCTTTGCTTTCAGCCCAAGCAAGCTACTTCGCGCGGAGTGTGTAACGCTTGCCGCGTTTGTTTGCTCATTTTGCCGCTGCCACGCTGCGCTGCGCGAGTGCGCGCCGTAGGCCTCTTGTTCGTAATAGGAGCAGTCAGACGACGGCGTTGGCTCGCGCTAAATTAATGAGAGCGCGCGATCACAATAACAGTTCCCTTGGCAGGCGCAGCACAGCGGCAGCGAGCGACGAGCCGGCCGCCTGTGTTTTCCTTGGGGGACGAGCGCGCCAGCAAGAAGGCAGAGAGCGGCGCGCGCGACCTCGGCGCGAGCTTCTTGATGAACTTGCAGCGCGGGGCGGGCGGGGGGGTTAACGAGATCCAATTAGGCGATTAATTATCCATGCGTGCGACGCGCGCGCGCGCGCGCGAGTAAGGCACCCGCGCCCGGCTCGATCTCAATCGGCTATCACCCCCCCCCTCCCCTTTCCGTCCTGTAATTAGCAAATAAAGCGCCTGTAATTAGTTGTCACTGGAACGCGGGACACGTGGCTGCGCCTTGTTTTTACTGCGTGCCATCTCGAAATGAGCGCGCTGCGCATCATTTTAATCTAACGTGCTAATTATAAAGGAACAGCGCGAGGTGCGATAAAGCAAACAGAGGCTGCCGACTCCGCGAGGGCCGGCAGCTGCGACCAAGTGAAGATGGAAAGCGGGAGCGCGGGTTGAGAGTCTCCTGTTGCGCCGACGACGCAACGTGGCTACCGGACAGCGAAAATTGTCTATGCAGGAATTCGAGGCGCGCTCACAAAGGCGGTCCTATAAGGAGATGAAGGTGGCGGGTCAACGTTCCGGTGGCAGCGTGGCTGTCTCAATATCGGCGCCGACATCGGCCGTATGGAGCGCGCGACGAAGCTACTGTGCAAGCGCGGCCCGTTGCGGAAACAAGAGCGCGCCACGAGAAGTCACCGCCGGCGGCAAGCCAGAAGCGTGGGAACCAATCGTATCACGCCGATGCAGGCCAGTCGGACCCCCACTCCCCTTCGGCCCCGCGGGGCACATATCAGCGCCCGGCTGGGGACCCCCCCTCCACCTCTCTATTACCCCCCGCACTCGGCTCCGAATCAAACTCGCCGTCCGCGGCATGGCCGTCGGCGACTAATATCAGCGCCGCTTTTATTCCTTCGCTCGACTTTGCATGCAAATCTCTCGAACTCGCTATGCTTTGGAGTCGCAAGACACACGGTTTCTATACACTTCCGCGCTCGCAGATTTTGCATCTAAGGCGGTGTAGCAATACGTATACGGTATAAAAGAGGACCGTATTTCCTGACGCAGATATCGGCACTGCGGCACGGGAATGATAGAAAAAAAGTAATAATAAAAGAAAGCGTTCTTGTCTATCTCTCGCTCCTTCGATAATGACAGTCTTTTTCTCTCATATTTATCGTTTGGTGAGCCAAGCCAAGCCATATCGACGAACGCTGCAGGCGCTATGTGCTGCGCACTCGGATACACCTTTCTCCGGCTCTAGCAACTGGACGTCTACAGTGTTAATTTGTATCTCAGAAGACATCTAAGCATCCGGTCAGTTTGCCAAAATTTTGTTGAACTCTGGTCAGAGTTGGGCCACTGAGCGGCCACTCTGATCACCGCTGCCGGGGCGGTTAAGCATAACCGATGCCATAAACGCCGATTGTCAAAGCTCAATAACCACCGGGGCTCTCAGAATGGAAGTGGACGCTCTACTGGAGAGCCCACATCAACTAGAGCACCCACCAAGAAGAACGTGACCGCCGATCAGTCCACGGCCCTTGTTCGAGCAGAGTCGATCGCGCGAAAGGATCGAAGCGTCCGAGAACGAAGGAAAACTCCGACGAAGAGACGCACACTTCGCGACTCACTGAGCCGACGATTTCGAACTACCAGGCGGAATGGTCGGCAAAGGACCAGTTACCAGATGCGGCAGACAAAAACGCTCCGTGGTTTGACATGCCACGCAAGGGACGCCGTTCTCGAGCACCCAAGACCGCAGCTCATCAAGAGAGGCAGACTTCAGCAAGGGTGATAGTGACAGTTCGCCCCGCTGAGCGACGCTCAGTGGCGTCGCTCCCAGCTCACGTGGTGGAAAGTGCGCTCGCGGCCCGGCCCTGTCGCCTACGGGACGCTTGACGCCGCACTTCACGTGGAAACCTGAGCGTTTCAGCAACAGGATGAATATTCATATCTACAACGAAGAGCACGCCTCATCCATCCTGAATGGGCTGTAGAAGATCGACTGACCGGGACAACCATCAATGCCCGTACCCGTTCACCGCACCCCTATACCGGGAGCATGTGCCACCTCGTCATGCGGCCACGGTACAGCGCCCGAGGAGACTGAAGATAGTCAACTACGCTCGATCTATTGGGAAAAAAGGAACGTGGTGGCGGTGCGTCGCATGGACAAGAAAGGCACAGTGTTAGTCACTATATGGACATCCCGTACTGCCTCTCCACATAGTGTACCACGGACAGTTGTTGCCGACCCACGCATACGTACCGCGCGTCCTGGTGTGCAAAAATTGTCATCAGCCTGGCCACAAGCAGGCCATCTGCCCCCATCCAGGTGTGTGTGCGTTGTGCGGCACAGCTAATTCGGATGGTAGTCTCCGGTCCTTATTGCCGCTTGTGCAAAGAGGACGGCCACCTATCCACCGACGCAGCATGTCCCAACAAAAATCGCCAGAGAGGACAAATCAAAGAAAGGGGCGAAAACGCATCGCTCACGGAGCAGGTCGAGACGCCGGACGAGCAGTAGGGCCGGGCGCAAGGAATCCCACTCCCGTAGCCGCTCTACCGCGACAGCTGTGGCAGTTGAAACAACCCATGTGAATAGCTAGTCTTCAGAGACATCACTTAAGAAAGTGTAATTTGCTAATGCATTGGCAGGGAACCAAAAGCGGCCTGCCTAGGGCCACACAGAAACTGCTGTAGACGCGGAAACGCCACATCTAGCGAGACTGCAAACAGAAATTAGCCGGATCGAAGCGGCCATGACAAAACAAACATCACAGTTAGTTTAGAGCGAAAAACGCGTATGAGGTGAAAACCAAGCGAATTCAGGCCGCCAAAAGAGGACAAACAACCACTCCAGACGAAGGTGAATGTCAAGAGAAGCAGGCGCAACAGCATGGCACACCTAAAGAACACGTGCAGCGACAGTCCAACCACTCGGTCTCGAACGAACGGCAGGGGCAGTAGTGCAAGACGCCGCTTTCACAAGAATTAAAAGAGCAGCAGCCGCAACAGGCTCTACAGACTTTTGACATGGAAGCCCTAGTTAAGATGGTACCCGAAGCGGTAACCGCAGCTCTGGCTGCCCAGCAACAACGCACAACGACAGCTCTCTTGGGGGATGGCGTTCAACCGTAGGCCTGTTACCTCCCCCATGGCTCCCACAAAGCAACGAAGAGCCACGTCGTCCGAATGTCGAGCTTCCCCGCATCCCAAGTCTCTGGAAGTTCTCCAATGGAACTTTCGCGGACTTGGGAGGTGCGCACCGGAGCTGAACTTGATTTTCGCTCAGACGAACTACCCACAAGTCCTTCCGTTGCATAAAACGCGAGGCCAGTCTGCGAACGTACGAGGCTACACTAGCTACTTCAAACCGAGTATCCAACATGGTGGTAGTCGCAAGGCAGGCTTGTAATACGTCGAGGCCCAATCTGCAGTGTTCGAGCACAACTCAGTGCCACAGGTACAAATTGACATGTCCACCTACTGCCCAACGCGCCAGGAAATCGTGGCCGTTCGATGCAAACTGGACAGTCAAACTAGCATCATCACCGTCTCCGTGTACATGCGGACCGATACGTGCAGGCTCCTCTCTGGTAAGTTGCACTGGATAGCTGATCGAGCTGCAAAACAGTTGCCCAAAAGAGCACCTGTTAATCGGAGGAGACGTCAACGTACTCCATACGGAGTGGGGCTACGACAAGGTCTCCGTTCGAGGCACCGCATTGGTAGATGCAGCGGAGCGAGCCGAGTTACTTCTGCAGAACGATCTTAATTACCCAACTCGTCATGCAATACACCCGCGGCACCTGACCTGACGTGGGCGCCACCAGGACTTGTGCGGTAATGGCGATGTCACATAGGTAGCGACCACTACCTGATCTGGATCGACACTTATAAAGCTACCAAACGACGACCCAGACGTCAAATTCGAACCATTTATTGGGGCGCCTTCAGGGAAAACGTATCCAACTACGAGCGTACACTGCCTTTCGTGCCACGCTTGCAGCAGGCTAGCCGCGAAGCTCCACGGGATCTTGAAGTGAACATCGACGTACCTTCACTGGACACCCATCTACTCAAATTCTGAGACAGCAGGACCCGACTTCAAACTAGCGAGCGCACCAACGGTCGTTGCTACAAAGACCTGCTCAAAGTTCGTCGGCTCACTAGGGCCGCACGCCGCTATGCACGCAAACTCCATCAAAACCATTGGCAAGAGCACTGCGCTTCTTTCGATGAACGCACGGGCTTGTCGAAAATGTCGTA
Source organism: Dermacentor silvarum (assembly GCF_013339745.2). NCBI lineage: Eukaryota > Metazoa > Arthropoda > Arachnida > Ixodida > Ixodidae > Dermacentor > Dermacentor silvarum. Next base: position 77,383,853 of record NC_051154.1, on the reverse strand, counting down.
CACCTTTTGCGTCATCAATGGTAGCGGAAGCGGATCCAAGCGCCACCGTAAAACAGAAGACATCCTGCTAGCCACCGGGTTAACACCACTCGAATTCCAGAATGAGGCGGCATATGCTCCTTTTACAGAACCGGCAGAACCCCCGGCGCCCATTTTGTACGAACGAGATCCAGTACTCTCCGAAGAGGGCAAGACAGAATTGCTTGCCGCCCTACATACTGCCAACGCGCGGAGAGCACCAGGTGGAGACGGCATAACATAGTCGGCAAATTTGAATCTAAATGATAACAATCTGGATGATCTTCTGCTGCTGATCAACGACGTCTGTACCACAGGCGTACTGCCCGACGGATGGAGACATTCGGTGGTGGTTCCTATTCCTAAGCCTGGAAAGACGCCTGACCGTTTGACGCACCTGCGCCCCATCTCACTCACGTCCGTCTTGTGCAAGCTGCCGGAGACAGCTTGCACAAGAGGCACCACTGAAGATGCACCACTGGAGATGCACCACCTGGAGATGCACCACCTGGAGATGCACCACCTGGAGATGCACCCCCTGGAGACAACTAGATGGTTTCATCCGCTTCAGACCGGATTCCACCACGGCCTTTGCGCGCACGACAGTTTGTACCTTCTGCGTAAAACTACGCGCCTACCTCGTCGCAACCAGGATTTAGAACCCGATCTCTTGGTGGCAGTTGATTTAAAGAAATCATTGGACACCGTGACGCATGAAGCGGTGATAGACGCAGATCGCGCGGCAGAGCTAACTGGCTGCCGACTTAACATAATCAAAGGGCCGCACCTTTGAAGTCCACACATAGGGCCCGGCGACACAACGCTAGAGTAATGCAGTTGGCGTTCCGCAAGGAGCCATCCTTTCCGCGATGCTCTTCAACATGGCAATGGCCCGCCTGACCTGGCTGCTCGAGGAAGTGGATCAACTGCATTTTACAATCTACGCAAACGTCAATACTCTACGGACGTCTCGGGAAGATGAAATCACTGATCAAGCGGCGGTACTGCAAACAGCCCAGGAAAAGACCGCATACATCACCATTGGTGGCCACGACGGACGCCGGCACAAAGTGGCCTTACACTTCGCGGGCATGCCTATCCACCTAGTGACCGAAGGCTACGTGAAGATTCTTGGCGTACCGATAGCAGCAGACGGTCGGCCAGACATATGGATCCGACAGTTATACGTCCAACTTGGCGCTGGATCCTTCATTTGATACGGCGAATATCGTGGCACCTTGGAGGGGCCTCAACCAAAACAGCCCGCCAGCTTATCCTGGCTAGGCTGCTGTCCCATGCAACATACGGAGCGCTTGCGTACAGACTGACGTAACAACACGTCCAGCAGTTGGAGACCCTGTACGTACAACGAGGCACTCCGTGTCGTCACTGGGCTGCCGCGCCACGCACGGCTGGACGATCTGCGACGCTATGGAAAATTGCCAGCATTACAACATATTATCGAACATCGGCGAAATGTTGACCAGCTCCGACGCCACTCTACTCACCAGGGCCGCGCCCTTCCACGCGCTCTTGGCGAAACCCCGGACTCAGAGTTAGAGCCCGTACCATTGACGCCACCGTGGGAGGCACATCCACAACTGGTCGACTCACGACCTCTGCCAGGGCGCATGGACCCGCGCTGCCACCCAGAGCGCAGGTAGTGCTACGCAAATCGGCACATGAGCCAGCTCCTGTGTCAATCCCTTTTACGTGGACGCTTCCTTCCGCACGACACCCCACGGTACGCGAGCCTCAATTGGAATACACCGCCTCGACGCTGGAACCACGCGCGCCTAAGAGTACGTGTTTGGTAATCAAGAACCGCCAGACGTGCTCACGGTCGAACTGCTGGCTGTGCGTGACGCACTGCACGAAGCCCTCGAAGAACATCCATGTACTTCACAAATGACCATATATACCGTATTACGCCCCCCCCCCCCCCCCCCCCCTACCCGCGCACTCGCCTAATCGCAAGGAAGGTAGCAGAGGCAAGCAGCAGGCTGCACACGATGCACGCAGTGGAAACTCGGGTATGGTGGTTTCCCGACCATTGAGGGGTACTCGGGAACGAAGGGGCTCACGCCGCTGCCAGCGCGATACTAGCCTTTAGCCTCCGCAGCGACGTAGTGACTTTTGTGCCCCTGAAAAATGACAGAAATTAAGAGACATCCTTCCTAGAACAACGACAGAGGCGACGACAGCCCCGTGAACGCCATATACAACATACGCCGAAGGAAGATCCACTACTTGCAGGCTTGTCGCGCGCATGCCAAGTACTCGTGCAAAAGGCCCGCACCGGTACTGCACTTACGCCGGCTGCACTTGCACGCTGGCGTGCAAACAAGGAAAGAAGACGTCTTCCGGACAACAAGGTGGAAGAGCTACCACCCATACAAACAGGCTGCCCAGCGGGCAGCCTGTGCAGCCTGTTTGTATTGCAGCCTGTACGTATGCAGCTATCCGACGAAAGCACCGGGGGCAAGTGACCAGCTTCGAGGAGTGGATCCGTCCCTAAGCCGAAGCCGACAGTGTCCTGCGAGTGCCGTTCCCATTTGCAGCGGAATCAGGCATTCTCTGCATGGTGTAACAGTGCGTTGAAGCATTCCTCAGTGGCTGGCCCTATCCTCATCTCCCAATTCCCAACTGCATTAACTTAATAGGCCGATGAGCCATCCCTCTTTTAATAAAGCTGTACCATACCATCGTTTGGTTTTGAGCTGGTTCAGAGCCTGTCAAATCACAAAAAGTTGGGTAGCTTTCTGCCGTGTTACACCAACCATGGGTGCGGGGTATCTGCGTACTTTTTGCGCGCTTCCTAGCAAGGAAGCGAATGAACACATGATTAAGTAATTATTTTTTTTAACTCTGCTCTCATAATGACTGGCGTCCTTATGTAACGTAATTATTGCTCTCAAATGGCTAATGTGTTCGACCACTTGGAAGCGGGTTCTCAACATTATCTTGTCGGACGACGAAACAGCTAGAGGAATATCTGTGGGAACTATACAGATAGATGAGCAATTATTTCCCCTTCGCAGGCTCGCTGACTTCGAAAGCTGATTGGGAAATAGACCCACATGATATCGATCTCGCTTTCAGCCGCGATGTCACTTTGCCTTGCGGCCGGCCCGCTTACGTTTCTTTTCCTCAATGGCAAGCATTTCGAAGCCGGTGGTGGCTAACGCTGCAGCCAAAAACCTCGATCGCCTCGATTCATGTGGTGCAAAGGCAGTGCACGACGACAGGATGGCGTAGGTTTGGCGCTGCACCGGCATCACGCAACGTCAAGACTCATCGGAACACTTCGCTGTTGCCAAAAGTGGCAAGATAAAGAGAGAGAGAGAGAGAGAGAGAGAGAGAGAGAGAGACAAAACTTTATTTTGATGAGGCACGGAGAAGCGTCGATCTCCGTGGCAAGATAAAGAAAGCGAGCCGCAAGGCTCCCGCTCACGGGACTGTGACGGTCGACGGTGGTAACGGGACGACACGCGGGAATGGCACGATTGACGTCATAGGTGAATCTTTTTTTGTTTAGTCACTTTTGCTTTCAGGAAGCCGGCGAAGGTGAAATAATTGTTCTCGTAGGTTCTGACACGAACTTATCTGTACAGACCTTCATCGTCCGTTTCGATGATTTTGAGGCCTGTCTCCCAACTGCTCGAATTCATGAGACATATCAGACAAATAATTAAAAAGGTTACTTCGGTAATCCGAATAATTATGTGCACAAGCACACAAACTGCTCTTTCTCTAGAAGCTACCAATCGCTACATGCAAATGGTCACAAGGTCACCGCCATTTATACTACAGTAGCTTAAAGATTTAGCGCTGCTACAGAAGAACCACCTCGTGTACTATATTTTCTTTACGAAATTTTGCCTCGGCATTTAAGTGATTTATACGCACATTTCTTTCATACAGCCACAGAGGCTCAGCTGAGAAAGATCAAGGACATCACTGGGAAGTCTCAATGTCGCAATCGCCGTCCCCGTCCCGCACCTATTTATTTATTCTGTACGACCGAATCGCACCACAAGTGCCCAGCGCTACACTGAAAGAAACCGAGCACGGAACTAATCTCTCCTCGCCTCGCGTTTAATCCCCGTACTCTCTGATTGCATCCGCGTGGTTCCGGCGCTCGAGTGTCACGAACAGGCGCGGTCGAAGGGCGACATTGTTCTTGCTCCATCAACAGTGTTGGCTCTGCTCTGCCTTGGCATTGAGTGCCGCGTCGTTCCTGTCTCCAGGACCCTGTGCGAGGTCGTCAATCACAGGCGCCGCACTGCGACCGGATTCCTTCTATCGCATACATTATCTGCTCGGGGCGGCGAGGCGCGCGCAGGGTTCCATTCGTGCATCTCATCTCCACGCCAGGACGGAGAGTGATGACGAGCTCCGAAGCAAATCCTCAATCCACCCCCTTAACCTCAACCACCCTCTTAACCCGCCCATTTTCCTGCAACGTGCTGGCGCAACGCGCCTCTGCCATCGACCCTAGGCGTACGAACAAACACGGTTCCGGGGACGGACTATATTTACACACGTTTCGAGCACTTAATTGAGACTCTTGGGCCAGGCGAGAGATTAGGAGATCGCGTGGCTCCCAACTTAAAGAAGCAAAGAGACAGAAGGCCCATGTTCTGCAACTTTTAGAGCAAGGAACAACTACAAGTGAGAACTTTTCTTGCCTTTGCGTATTCTATACCTTAAAGTCACACAGCCCTGAAAGGTCCTGATTTCAGTGTTGCTTTTTTTTTATTACCGGCGTTCTTTCGCAGTGCGCTTGATAGATCAGTTGTAGAGGGTGGAAGCACATGCCTCCTGCTGCTCCATTTCACTGATATATGGGCTAAGGCGCTATGAGTGGTGAAAATAACTAAACAAAAAGTACTGATTAACACGAAAAATAGAAAAGTACCAAATGGTGGATGGTGAGCTGTCACACTTAAGCGCGTGGTTGAATAGAAAACGAATTAAAAAGGTTTTAACGCATACACACGCAGTAGAAAAAAAGTTCGGCAGCATGTTACACTCCTATAACAGGTGAAGGCGAAAGCCTGCTGCACACTTGGTAATGCGCCGTCTCGCATCGTCGCGTTGCTGCTTTCGCAGATGGCGAAATCGAATGTCGGTGGTTGGCGGTTGTGGCGCAGTCGACTATCGCCCCAATCGCCGCCGCCGCGTGACATCAGCGACGCATTACCTGTTTTTAATTTTTCTGTCTGCTGTGGTAGGAGGACGACATATAATCGGTGTGCGGAACCGATATTTGAAATGCGCGGGCTTTTCCGTGCTTGTGCTCGGCGTGCGGGGCTGAAAAGCGCGGGAGTGAGCGTCGCTGGTGCGCGTGGTCGGTGCGCGTGCCGGGAGAGACCATCTGGAACGACGGGGCAGCCAAGCTGACAGAACGGGCAGTGCAGTGAGATGGAGCGGACCGAACGCCGGCCCACGTCCCGGCATCCCGGTCCTGCACTGCGAACCGGGCGCCGCCCCGGCTTCTGCCATCGTCGCGGGTCCTGTTGAGCTGGGCCTCGTCCCCGCTCGCACGACCGCTGCCGTGCTGCCGGGCTCGGGCCGCGACCCAGAGCCCTGGTCCTGTTCTCCAAACCGGGCGTCGCCCCGGCTTCTGCCACCGTCGTGGGTCTTGCTGAGCTGGGCCTCGTCCCGGCTCGCACGACCGCTGCCGTGTTTCCAGGCTCGGGCTACGACCCAGAGCCCTGGTCCTGTTCTCCGAACCGGGCGTCGTCCCGGCCTTCTCCCCACGGCTGTGCTGGGCTTCGTCCTGGCTGGTAACCCAGCGCTGTGCTGCCGAGCTCGGGCTATGACCCAGAGCTAACGCTCCGGAACCAGGCTACGTCCTGGAGCCATCCCGAGCTTCAACCGCCGCCCGTATACCCACCGCCGTCAGAGCAAAGTCCGCCGAGCCGTCGCCCCGAGGCCGGACTCCTGTTTAGAGTTGTGAGTGCTCGAGCGTGACACTTATCCAGCTTATCTGTATAGTTCGTGTTCCCGTATTCGTCCCATGTGCCGTTCGTGTCATAAATACGTCTCTTTGTGTCTCTGGTTGTTTTCTTGTGCGTCTGGCTGACCTGCGCCCACAACATAATCATCACACTGCGCGCGCCGTTCGTTCCCCTCTCCACCCGCCACTCGCTCAGAGAAGGTCACGTGGTTTTTTTTTGTACCACTCGAGTAGACGCCTCATTTTAAGCATGAAATGATTTTAGCTCCCGTTGTCGGCGACCTTCAAGTGACCTTGAGTCAAAAGCCAGAGCCGTTATCCGCGCACTCAAGCGAGAGCATGCGGACATCGCTGCGAAAACAAAAGCAGATCATCCAGGCAACCAGTGAAAAGTTAAAAAAAATGCGGTCTCTGGCCCCCAACCCTTTATACAGGACCGCATTACATACGCTAATAACAGCCTAAAGAAGTTACAAAAAAATATTGCTTCCGATTTCTTTCTAATGTTTGTTCACAATATCACTCAAGCTGTAACTTCTAGTACGCTGAAGTTTTATTTGAGCGCTGGTCCGCCGAGTTCGGCGGCGCGGGTTTTGCGCCGCCCTCTTCGGGAGATGGCTCCATGTTGCGTGACCAAGCCGGCAGCGTCCGGCGAGCCGCTGAGCCTAACTTCATCACGCCACCTAGTTTTCTGCCGTTCGCGACTGCGCTTCCCTTCTCCAATTGGTATCTGTTCTGTAACTCTAATGGTCCACCGGTTATCCATCCTACGCATTACATGGCCTGCCCAGCTGCATTTTGTTCTCTTAATGTAAAAAAGAATATCGGCTATCTCCATTTGCTCTCTGATCCACACCGCTCTCTTCCTGTCTCTTAACGTTAGGCCTAACATTTTTCGTTCCATGGCTCTTTGTGCGGTCCTTAACTTGTTCTCGTGCTTCTTTGTTAGCCTCCAAGTTTCTGCCCCATATGTTAGCACCGATAGAATTCAATGATTGTACATTTTCTTTTCAAAGACAGTGGTATGCTCCCAGTCAGGATTTGGCAATGCCTGCCGTATGCCCTCCAACCCAATTTTATTCTTCTGTAAATTTCCTTCTCATGATCATGGTCGCCTGTGAGAAATTGACCTAGATAAACGTACTCATTTACAGACTCTAGAACCTGACCGGCGATTCTGAATTCTTGTTCCCTTGTCAGGCTATTTAACATTAACTTTGTCTTCTGCATAAAAATTTCAACCCCACTCTTACACTTTCTTGGTTAAGGTCCTCAATCATGTGTTGTAATTCATACCCATCGTTGCTGAATATGAGAATGTCATCTGCAAACCGAAGGTTGCTGAGATATTCGCCGTTGATCCTCACTCCTAATCCTTCCTAGCCTAAGAGCTTCAATACTTCTTCTAAGCATGCAGTGAATATCATTGGAGAGATTGTGTCTCCTTGCCTGACCCCTTTCTTGATAGGTAACTTTCTATTTTTCTTGTGGAGAACCAAGGTATCTGTGGAAGTTTTATAGATATTTGCCAAGATATTCATGTATGCCTCCTGTACTCCTTGATTACGCAATGCCGCTATGACTGCTGGTATATCTACTGAATCAAATGCCTTTTCATAATCTATATATGAAAGCCATATAGAGAGGTTGATTGTACTCCGCAGATTTATCGATTACCTGATTGATAACATAGACATGATCCATCGTAGACTATCCCTTCCTTAAGCAAGCCTGTTCTCTTGGTTGACTGAAGTCAATTGTTGCCCTGATTCTATTGGAAATTATCGTGGTGAATATTTTATACAATATTGAAAGCAAGCTAATGGGTATATAGTTCTTCAATTCTTTAACGTCTCCCTTCTTATGGATGAGTATAATGTTGGCGTTCTGGTACACTTGACGTCATGAGGCATTCCGTATCAAGGGCCGCAAGCTTTTCAAGCATGATATCTCTATCATCTTTGATTAAATCGGCTGTTATTTCATCTTCTCCAGCAGCTTTCCCCCTGGTCATATTTTGCAAGGCCCTTCTAACTTCATCGCTAGTTATAGAAGGAGCCCCTGTATCCTGTTCATCACTACTTCGAATGAAAGTAGCTTGGCTGTTTTGGGAACTGTACAGGTCAGTATAAAATTCTTCCGGTGCTTTTACTGTGTCATCGAAATGCGACGGTATATATATTGTTACGCTAAAGCGACAGCAAGGTCGGTGGAAGAAGAGAACGAAGTGCGCTTGTCTTTGGGCACGAGAACTACAAACTCTAGAAATCATTGAGCGAAGACGTTGTTGTCGTCAAGAAGCCATAGCTGAAATGCAGGCTAGAACACAGGGATACGCAGCTGTCACAGCCCGTCATACAATGTCCACGGAAGCGTCTCTTTCAATTTCAATTGCCGATGCTGTCGAAAGGGCCATGGAGAAGGCCATGGAGCGCCTAGCTGGAAACCTTTGTGAGTCCTTGTCACAAATCCTAACTAACCAGATGGCACCGATATTTGGCACAACAGCACCTATGAGTATACCTTCGCAAACTACTGAGTGTCCCCAACCATCAAATGAAGAGGTGGCTCCTAAACTCACGCCCCAAGATGATCAAATTGCTGGTCCATCTGTTGATGTAAATAAAAATCACAGTGAAAACATCAATGAGGAGGCACAAAGCTCAGAGGGAATGGACGTGAACCCCCGATCGCTAAAACGATCTAGATCCCCTTTGTCGAAAACAGCCACTACATGTATTCACTCAAAGACCAAAAAATACCTGAAAGACAACCTAACAAAGAACGATTTCTTAAAAGACAGCATTTTAAGCAAGGCAGTTACTGAGTCAATCCTTTCGCAACCATAGGATTCCTCAAAATTCTTCATTGGAATTGCCGATCCATTCACTCTTCCGTAACAGATTTATTGTATTTGGCATCGAAATTCTCCCCGGATGTTATTGCACTGCAAGAAACATGGTTTTCAACACATCAATCTTTTCATATAAATAACTTCCGATATTTCCGATTGGACCGTCCTTCGAAAAGCGGAGGCTTAGCATTCTTCATTAGTAATAGAGTTAGTCTCAAGGTGAAGATTTCATACAAACATATGTCCCCTAAAAGTGAAAATTTTGCCTTAGATGTAACCTTACCGGGCTGCCTACCATTCTCTTTATAAATGTATACTTTCCTGCGGGTGTGCAAGGCACTCGATCTTTGGATTCCGTGTTGATGTCAAGGTGCAAGGATAAAATCCTTGTGGGAGATTTCAACTCCCATTACATGCCGAACAGATCAATGTGGCAAACGCTTGTGGAATTGGTCAACAGATAATCATATGACTTGTCTCAACACTAGAACTCCTACATTTGTTTGCAATCGGTTGCACTCAGCCTTAGATTTAAGTTTCATAATTTCATCTCTCACTAGTTCATCTTGGGCAGCCTTGGACTGTGCAGCCAACAGTGATCACTGTCCAATAATATTTGAAGTTGCTTGCTCATTAATACCATCGTGCTCTCAGATCCGAGTATTCGTAAACTACAATAAATTTACAAATGATTTAAAAGCACATTTCGCCCACCATTCTCAAGAGCGCGAAGAAAGCAAACCTATGAAAGTTTGTGCTGTAATCAAACGATCATACAAAGAAGCTAAATTTATTATTGAGTCTGCCAAAGGAGCCTCTCATAGTCCTTGGTGGAATCGAGACTGTACACGAGACTACAGACGAGGACAAGCAGCTTGGAAGCAACTACTTTATAACCAGCCCCCCAAAAATTGGGCTGATTACAAATTTTACACCGCTACATTTAAACGCACAGTCGCTCAATCTAAAGAAGATTATGATAGGAAACACTTTGATTTTTTTTTCAAATCCCAAAAACAAAACAAAAAAACGCTGTTTAGATATATGCGAAATCGCAAAATTCTGCCACCATCAATTAATATTGATTATGTAACCCTGCCATCTCATGAAATGACAAAATCCCTAGAACAGATTGCGAAAGGCCTTGAGCGTAGATTCATGTCGTCTATGTCACATAACTTGCAAAAACCAGCCCTAACGTCAGACTTTAATGATGTTACTTTGCCTGAATTAGCTCAAGTAATTCGAAACTTACCCGTGTCAGCTCCAGGTCCTGATGGAATTACAGTGCATATGATAAAAATTTTATTCGAACTATCTCCTTGTGACCTCCTAAGCATTATAAACTATTCTCTAAACAACGCCTGGATACCATACGAATGGAAACTAGCTAAAGTAATCCCGATACCTAAAAAACAAGGATTAGGTTACACCACAGAAAATATCAGACCTATCTCTCTTACTTCTAATATGGTCAAACTCATAGAGAGGCTTCTACATTACAGAATTACTGTCTGGATGTCGGATAATTTAATATTAAATCCAAATCAAATAGGCTTCAGAGCTGACTGCTCTATATGGTGTGCCCATGCTGATTTAGAGAGCCGCATACAACTCGCTAGAAAAAGAAGACAATATGCCGCTTTAGTGACATTAGACATAGCTAAAGCATATGACTCCGTGGAACATACAGTTTTACTGAATGTACTACGGAATCATAATATTCCAAAATATATTATTGTGTGGTTGGCAGAATTTTTGAGATCAAGAGAATTTTATTGCTTTAAGGATGGCTGCTCTTCGTCTAAATTCAAACAGACTCGTGGTGTCCCCCAAGGAGCAGTCCTATCTCCAATATTATTTAACATATTAATGAGCTCTATTCCAGCCAGTCAGGACGTTCAAGTTTACGTTTATGTAGACGATATTGCATTCTTCGCGGCCGACAACGACATATATTCTTTATACCAAAAATTGCAGAGATACTTGACTATGCTTGAGGTATGGCTTCAATCAATTTGCATGTCATTAAACGTAAGTAAAAGCGCAATATTGGTGTTCCCACTTATGGATCCGGTTTCAATCTCAATATTTTACAATCAAGAAAACATTCCGCAGGCTGAGTCTCTTAAATATTTAGGTATCATTTATGACGGAAAACTCAACTGGAGTCCACATCTAGAAAACGTGGCATCTAAGGCTCAGCGTGCTTTGGGTTTATTATACGCAGACTGAGCAACCGAAAATATGGGCTACGTAGGCAAGCCTAATGATATACAAAATGTACATGCGTCCAATATTGGAATTCGGCTGTGTATTGTTCTCGGGAAGCCCTGCTTATAAAACTAAGCCTCTCTTTCTATTGGAGCGTGAAGCCCTGCGCCTGTGCCTGGGACTCCCTATAGGTTTGTAGCAAACAATGTTCTTTATCAGGAAGCGCGCCTACCAACATTGCCCTGCAGATTCTGCATCTTAACGATACAAACATTTCTCAAATTTTACAGTTCTCCAGTTAGACAATCCGCCACCTTCTACCAGAGTTCCATGGCAGCCCTACATCGAGCCACGCACCTTCGCTGGAAAAGACGGAGAAGACGTGGACGGATGGCTCAGCTTCTACCAACGAGCAAGTCGGTTCAACGGCCTTCTTCCTCAAGGGAACAGCGTCTGTGTGACTTGAAAACCACCAAGAAAGTTTGACAACTTGGGAGAAGTTCGTAGACGAAATCAAGAAGTGTTACGGAGATCCGACAGCTAAAAAGAAGCGTACAGAGCAAACGCTAATGCAGCAAGCTCAAGTCCCCGGTGAAACTTGCACTACGTACATCGAGGAAGTGCTTAATTTGTGCAAGGCCCTGGACCCTCAGATGCCAGAAGAGGACAAAGTTGGTCATCTTCTAAAAGGGATCGCTGAGGACGTGTACCAGTTCCTCATAGGAAAAGACCGTCTGGAGTCCGTAAGGGACGTCGTTCTGCACTGCCGTACATTTGAAGCACTCAAAGCTCGGCGTATCACGCCGAAGTTCGGCCGCCTGGCCAACGTGACTAACGTCGCCAGTGTTGACGTCGTCCCAGCTCCATCCGACCTCGCCTCAGTGATTCGGCAAGTAATGCGCGAAGAGCTTGACCGACGCCAGGCGGTTTCCCTCTCGACTCCTCGGGTTCGAGAGCCTTTCTCTTTCGGCGACTTCGGTGAGACGTCCATTACCGCCGCCTCCGTAGATGCCTGCAACTTCGCACCTCGTCCAGGAGTGCCAAGCCCTACTACGAGCACGCATCCCAGTTACCAGTTCCACAACGGTTACTCACGCAGACCGCCTGCAGTTTCTCAAGAGTGGGATGGCCGTGCCAGTTATCCTCCTACTGACAATTTCAGTGCGTGCCGTGAACGTCCCATCTGGTTCCAATGCGGCATTCGCGGCCACGTCGCCCGATTTTGTCCTCACCGCCGTCGCACGTCACCACCGTCCTATGAACGACCGCGAACTTTTTATCGGCGGGGCAACCGGCACGGTGACGAGACACGTTGGCCCTCTGATTTTGATAGCAGGACGCTCCACCAGGCGAATTACCGTAGCGACTCACCAGCTTCTGTGCGGAGCTTGACACCACCGCCTTCACTCCAGCGCAGGTCTCCATCTCCGCGACGACGTTTCACGTCACCGCCACCGGGAAACTAGGCGGCGCGACCAATGGAAGTGCGGTCGCCAGTCATCTTCAGCGACATGCCCCTATGCCTCCGCCAGTCACAATGTGTCATAACAAGATTCGTGTTTTAGTGGACAATGTTACTACTTTGGCCTTAGTGGACACTGGAGCGAGTGTCTCCGTTATCAGCCTGGATTTCAAAACCCGACTAGGCCGTAAAGTTATGTTTCGCTGGGACACCTCTAATGCATTTCGTGCTGTGAGTGGCGAGTTGCTCCGACCAATTGGTGTGTGTACCACGAACGTTTATTTCTCCGATCACGTGTATCAAGCCGAGTTTGCAGTGCTTGCTAAATCCACTCACGACGTAATTCTTGGTATCGATTTATTACAACAGTGTGGTGCCACTGTTGACTGCGGTACCGGCGAGCTTTTCCTCTCTCCTCTTGCTGACCAACCTGCTACCTGTTCACGCACTCTCGCCGTCATTGAAGATGCTGTCTTATCGGCACGTTCCTTATCCAGAGTTCGAGTTGCTGCTTGCGGTGTCGACGCCGATAAATTTGATGCAATTGTTGAGCCTGTGTCTTCGATGGTTGTGAAGAAAAGTGTGCTCGTATACCTCGATGTGTCCTCTCTGTGGCCTGCGGAACGACTACACTATGGGTGTCAAATTTAGCCTCACAGTCTGTTGTGCTACCCAGCGGTATACGACTTTCCTCTTTTGAAGTGGATACCAGTCTCTGCATAAGCGCTTTAACTGATGACACGTCCCACGAATCCCGAGAGCACGGGGCTGAAGACTCGTTGCCGTTTATAAAAATGATCAACAAGTCATTGTCGTCAGAGAAGCGCCAAGCCCTGGTCAGCGTTCTTAGCAAGCATGCGTCATTGATTTCGCGCTGAACGCTAACAAAGTTCGCGTTCCAACTCCGCGGGCTCGCCACAGGATCAACACGGGGCCCGCGCATCCCATAAAGCAGAAGCCTTAACGCGTGTCCGCGTCAGACCGCAAGATCATCGCTCAACAGGTCGACGACATGCTAGCCAAGGGCGTCATCCAAGATTCCTCTAACCCTTGGGCTGCATCGGTCATCCTCGTGAAAAACAAAGATGGGTCCTGGAGGTCTTGTGTCGACTACCGGCGTCTCTCAAAGGATGTGTATGCACTTCCCCGGATCGATGACGTTATCAACTGCCTTCATTCCGCATCCTAATTTTAATCTGTGGATCTCCGATCGGGATACTGGCAGATACCCATGCATTCAACTGACAAAGAGAAAACCGCTTTTGTGACCCCAGACGGCATGTTTGAATTCAACGCCATGCCATTTGGTTTGTGCAACGTGCCTGCAACATTTGAAAGGTTTATGGACACGGTACTGCGCGGCCTGAAATGGGAGATTTGTTTGTGTTATCTTGACGACGTCGTCATTTTTGGTCGCACCTTTGCAGAGCACAACCATCGACTGGACGTTGTATTGACGTGCCTTGAACAAGCTGCCCTTACCCTCAACTCAAAGAAATGTCACTTTGGTCAACGCAGGTGCTAGTACTTGGACATCTAGTGGACAAGCAGGGGGTGCGACCAGACCCACAGAAGGTCGCTGCAGTTAGCGGCTTTAAACAACCGCAGTCACAGCGCGAGCTGAGGAACTTCTTGCGTCTTTGCTCGTACTTTCGACGTTTTGTGCCCAACTTTGCCGATACTGCCTACCCCCTGACTTCATTGCTGCGCAAGGATAACCCTTTCACCTGGACAGCAGATTGCGATTCCTCGTTTCGTCAACTGAAATTCCTGCTCTCTTCCAGGCCAATACTTCGCCATTTTGACCCCTCTGCCACAACAGAATTGCACACCGACGTGAGTGGAATCGGCCTCGGCGCCGTCCTCATCCAGCGTTTTGATGACGCCGAGCATGCCATTGCTTACGCCAGCCGTTCGTTGAGCAAGGCCGAACAGAATTACACCGTCACTGAGCAATTGGAGTGCCTCGCTGTCGTTTGTGCAGTCCAGAAGTTCCGCCGATATCTCGACGGGCGCCGCTTTACGATCGTTACTGACCACCATTCGCTATGTTGGTTGGTTGGTCTCCGCGACCCGTCTGGGCGCCTTGCTCAATGGGCGCTACGTTTGCAGGAATTTGACTTTGCAGTCCGTTTCAAGAGTGGCTGACATCATGCGGACGCCGACTTTCTTTCGCGGCTCCCTCTACCGACAAGTGAATGTGACGCCGACAGTTTCGATGAGTTTCTGGCCGCCATCGACGACATTCTTTTTCCCGATCTGGCCACCTTCCGGGAAGAGCAGCGTTATGACCCAAGCCTGGATGGCCTCTTCACCTCAGCTGCTCAGTCGACAGGTACCAATGGCTTTGTCATCCAAGATGTCCTGTTCTACAAGAATTACGCGGCTGAGGGTGCCCGCCTCCTCTTATAGTGGTCCCTAAGAATTTGAGAACCCACGTACTCCGTGCTATGCACGACGACTCGACCGCTGGACACCTGGGTTTCACCAAAACATACCACCGCATTCAGGGCAGATTTTACTGGACTAGTATGCGACGGGATATAGAAAAGTATGTGGCCAGTTGTAACAAGTGCCAGCAATTCAAGCGCCCTAACACTGCGCCGGTCGGACTCCTTCACCCTGTAGCGCCACCATCATCTCCTTTCGAAATGGTTGGAGTGGATCTTCTCGGCCCATTCCCGCGATCACCAAACGACAACCGTTGGATTATAGTCTGCGTCGACCACCTGATGCGTTATGCTGAAACCGCAGCGATGCCAACGGCCACGGCTCTTGATGTTTCGAGCGTCCTCCTGTCTTCCGTTATACTGCCTCATGGACCCCCTCGTGTTATTGTGAGCGATCGTGGTCGCCAGTTCGTGGCTGACGTATAGTCGAAGAGCTGTTGCGTCTCTGTGCTTGGCAGTTTCGCCACGCGACCCCGTATCACCCGCAGACAAATGGTCTCGTCGAGCGCACTAACAGAACTTTGACCAACATGCTTTCGATGTACGTCAATTCAAGGCACAAAAATTGGGATGACATCTTGCCTTTTATCACATACACCTACAACACTGCAAAGCCTGAAACTACGGGCTACAGCCCTTTCTATCTTCTTTATGTGAGACCACCCCGCAGCTTTCTTGACACCATATTCTACCTTTTACTCCTCATGCGGACTCTTCTATCGCCCAGACTCTCTGCCGCGCTGAGGAAGCACGCCGCATAGCTCATCTCCGTACGTTGGCGTCCCAGGACCGCTCCAAGGTCAGATACGATTCACGACACAAGAATGTGTCGTACGACAAAAGGGACATGGTATGGCTTTGGACACCAGTTCGCAAACGCGGCCTGTGCCAGAAGTTTCTGGCTCGTTACACCGGGCCTTTCGTCATCACTGATTGCCTAAGTGATGTGACTTATTCCATTGCTCGTCTCGTGCCTAATGGCTACCGGTCTAAGAAGACGTAGCTTGTTCACGTAGCCCGCCTGAAACGCTGTCATCCTCGTGACTGAGAGTGGACGTAACAGTCACCCGCCCAGCGGGCTTTGTCTGTGAAGGGAGGAGTGTTACGCTAACAGCAAGGTCGGTGGAAGAAGAAAACGTAGTGCGCTTGTCTTTGGAGCGGCTCGGTGTCGGCGCGGCAACCCTTTTCCCCTTTTCATCGATTCATATTTAAATAAACGCACCCCATCGTAACAATATATATATATATATATATATATATATATATATATATATATATATATATATATATATATAACAGTAAGACAAGTTGGCGTTCTCCATTTTGAATTTCACTTGTAACGCGCGGACGCGTTTTTGTTTTGTGAACAACTTCTATTTGCGCCACGGAAAAATAAAATAAAAGCACTCGAATGTGTTGCGTGCCTCAGCACACCAACCGAGTGGCGAAGGATGAGATAAGGCTTCATTCGCTTCCGCTGGACGCGTATCTTAAAAAAATTCAGTGCCATTCCACTCTGTGAAGGTGGATGACCAGCGAAGCTGTGTATGTGGTGATTGACCGTTGCTCCGCTGAAACGTTGCAACTTTGCGGGATCGGGGCCACATGGGCGGTTCGCGTTTCTTTCCGCCTCGCGGTCCTGGCGGGCAGCACGCTTACGCTTGGCGTCCGCGGCCCGCTCATCGTCGGTGGTCTCCTTCCGTCGCCGCCGCGCCCTTTCCCTTTTCTGTTCACGCCGTCGTTCTTGGTAGGTACGCTGTTCTTCTTCAGACCGTACAACACGAGGCCTACCCATTTCGCAGTCAGAGCAGTACTGAGGAAAGGAGCATACGTAGAGCATCACGTCAGGAGACAGAAGACGCTCAGATTGGTAGGCACTAGTTTTAATACGCGTGATTTCGTACACGTGTATGGTGCGAACGTAGACATGGTCGACGTGGGTTAAAGTGTAGTATCTGTTCTTATCAGCTTAAAATGTGATATGGGTTATATTAGGACCCAAGATATGAAACTTATTTTTGCATATTGGCGGAGTGCTTGAAGCCTGCTTCACCTCCGCCGGATCGGCCCGGTATTGCACTTAGTAGCTTCAGGATCGGCCTACGTTTATGGTCTATCGACATCGATCCGCTGGAAAATAGCCGCCAGTGAAGGTTTGCGGCGCACGATTTATCGCCGAAGTGTTCACTGCAAACCTCCCCCCTGACCACCAATCTGCGCTTTTGTCTCAGTGGCAGGCAAAACTGAAGCAAACAAAAATGTGGGTGGCACGCTGAAGCGCCTGCTCGACCTCGCCAGGCTCGTTGTATCGGACCTTAACTACGTTCGCAGATGCGCGCCGATCGCTAGGTCTCTGGCATTAACTACGTTCGCAGATGCGCGCCGATCGCTAGGTCTCTGGCATATTTCAAATGCTTGGACTGATACTTTTCGATTAAAAACGAATTTGAAAACAAAATCGGCGTACTTTTTCTGACAGAAACTGATAACACTGCACTCTAGCCTCAGCATTCGTTCTAGATACGCTTATCGTCGCATACATGCTTCAGTAAGGTTAAGGGCGTCATTCGCCTTAAAATAACAAGCACGTACGCACTTCTGGTTATGCAGGCTTGTCCTCTATATTTACGTGGGGCGTGAATTACTAAATTTAAGGCTCATTTATATTTACGGGGCGCACACGCCGTGACAACATGTGCGGCCACTGCCGCTGCAACACACAACAAAAAGCTTGGACGTGGGGGATGTGGGACCTCCCTCAAGCGTGGGACGTCTGCACACACATTCACTGAATTGTAACTGCGTAAGCACTGCATATCTTGACGCCGCAGCAAATTAGATGGCCAGCGTTCAAAACTTCTTCGCCTTCGATTAAACACCGGATCCTTATTTCGTAGGTTTCAAGGTGTCCCGCATAATCTCTAGCTGCTTTGTAAAAGGCAGCGCCATTCCACAGCCGATGAGAATAAACTTTGAAAAATAAGAATACACTCGGCGTGTTGCGAGAAGGGCGAGAAAAAGTCCGGCGTGCTACGACGCGGACGCGCAGTCGAGAATTGTGATACTCTCTGCACCCGCCATCATGGATCACCTCGCACGCCACCTATAGTCCGTACATGTGCATTGCGAATAATCCGGACTCCCGAGGAGCAAAGCGCCTATGAAGAACGACGGCGAGAACATATGCGAGAGTGCAATCGACGCCGGCGGGCCGCAAACACCAATGAAGATGGTGCAGAAAACGCTAAACGCATGCGGCAAGACAGACAAGACGATCAACGTCGCGGGGCGGAGAACGCATCACAAAGACGCAGGTACCATGCCGGTAATGATTACAAGACTTTATTGGAATATACTCTAGATTCAAAAGTGATTTTCTGGACAGACAGTTTGGGTGTAGTTGTAGAGTGTGTGATCGGCTGTGGTTCGACAACGACTTGACCAAGATCGGCAATGTGCGGGACCCTACAAAGCGGACTCGTGCACTGCAAGTGTTGTAACTTTGTTCAAAATTCTGTGTCATGTCTGTGTCTAGTACCAAACAGCTTCACTGGTCATCCATCTTCACAGTGGAATGGCTCATATTTTTTTTAATGCGAAAGCACTTCTATGGTTGCCGAACGAGAAAACTGTCCGAGCGTACGTCCGTCCTTCGCGTAAGACGATCGCTTTCAAAATAGAGCCAGCAGCAATGTTTTCGCCAGCTGTGGAAGAAGACGACGACGAACGCGTGAGCAGTGGCACGAGCGCGTCTCTGTGACCACGTAACGTGTGCAATCAGACACGTACGAGGCACACCTTTAGTAAGCCAGAACATTTGAGCAGCCGTGGCTTGGGATCGGATAGGGAGCCTACATGCAACGCCGTTACACAGCGCTTGAATGTATAGGCTCCCTAGGATCGGAACGTCATCAGCGCACCTGGCGACGCCACCTGCAGTATAGTTTGTTTACCTCATCTGTTCACATTGTGCCGCCTTCCGCAGCAGTTTGTGTCGCCGCAGTGCTGTCGCATTTACCGTAATGGCGCCAAGACGACCGCAGTCGTTGAGTAGTGCTAGGATTACCAGCAGTGTCGAGTGTGGGCACTCAACACCATGTCGTTACTAGGAAATGCTTACGCATCATTCAGATAACTCCCTGAGGAGATTCAACGTAAATGTTTTTAGAGCATCCACCTTACCGCCGTAAGCGAGCGGGGCAAGCACGTGGCTGGGTCGATGATCGGCGGCCTCACGGCACGTGCTCTCGCGAGAAAAACGTTAACTTCGTCGCAACTTCTTTTTGACTAGGTTGCCGCACAGAAAAGACACCATCAAAACATGCGTGTCTACATCTGCATAAAGGAGAGCTTGGGCCCCTCTCTCTTCGTTCTATGGGGGTTCTCATTGAGCTTTCAATGGAGCGATCAAGGCCCTCCGAGCAGCCTCTGGCTGTTACGGAATGGGTCTTTTCCTTGCCCTTTCTGACGTGCGGCTGAGTGCTTGAAGCTTCGTGCTTCACCTCTGCCGCGCGTTCTCCTGGAGCGCCACTTGCTCCGGGTTAAACCCAGCCCTTCTCTTCCCATATCACCACCTCTTCCTCGCTCAACTTCCATCTTTCAACTCCACTCCCTCCCCTTTCTCACCTCCTTCGCTCTTCCCGCCCCCTCCTGAGAAAATCAAAAAGCAGACCAAGGGACAGGAAGTGGTGTTACAGCGTCAGACCGAATAACGCGACCATGGCTTCAGTCTTCGGGACGCGTTGTGGTTCTAGAGGGACACATTGTGGCTATAGTACCGCAGTGGACTAGCAAGAAGCACGCGAACGGCGAAGACTCAAAGCCGTGCACCGGTTAAGCACTTTCGCTTCTGAAATGACCTCCTCTACATGCGCAAGTCTGTGTATGGGAACCTCTTGCGATGTGTCGAACGACTGCAGTGTTGAGGTGCAGTGTTATTTTTCAAGGCCATCGCGCAACGAACCACTTAAGGCTTTCGCCTTAAAATATGCGCTATAAGTACTTTGAAGCAAGGTTGCACGAAAGGAAGAAAAAAATCCGCACAACACATAACGGCATTCCGCACAACACCACGGCATTCCGCACAACACCACAACACCACAGTCCGCACAACACCATGAAGGACACGGCATTCCTTTGCGGGCGAGTAGCTCAATAGCATGAAGGTCTGATTAGCCGCAAGCGAGCAAGGTGGTGATCAGGAACCCGGGATATATTACGATGGATATGCGCCCGCACAGTGCATCGACCATTATACTACTATTATTTCTTTTATTTTACTTCAAGCAGATTTGTTACAACTCGCCTTTGACAGATATGGCTTTTCCGCCTGTAAATGTAGATTCGTGGAGGAGGCGAAAATGCCCTCCATGAGAAATCGAAATGTCCAGATAGCTAATTAAAAATAACTAATAATGTTTTTAACTATTCACATTAGGGTTCAAGTTGCAATTGATAAATTGAAGCCATGCAGTAGTGAAGTCGCGTCTCCTCGGCAGAAATGCTAAAACTGCAGTGGCAATTTGCGAAACATCCGTCCCTAAAAACTGCTAAAATACGCATTGGCGTTCCATGGAGTGCAGATCGTCCCAGACTACTAGACGGAGACTTTTAGGAAACTGTTAACTAGAACACCAATGTATATTGTGAGGCATAATAAGGGCGTATAACTCTAAAGTGGTTCTATTCGTAAAATTTCTGCCAAGCAGGAATGACTTTACTACATATCGGCTTCAATTTCGCAATCGCAACATGTGTCCTAAAATTCTTCATTACAAAGCTACATATGGATTTTGAATTAGCCACTGGAACTTTACAATTTGCGAGCAAGCAATGTTAGCCTCTTAAGGTAATCTACCTGAACAGTCCGAACAGCACTGTATGCGTTATGCGAATAAAAAAATTAATAATTTTGAGCTAAAGAAACATGGTACATGTCATTGAAAATTACTGCGGCTGTTGAAGCGCACCGATGTTTTTCCAGACGTGACTGAAGCTCTTGGCCTTGAATTTACTACAGGACAAAGAGTTTAGTTTTGCCAGCGTTGGACAACACTGGTACGCTGCACATCCAAGTATTTCGAGAAGAGCGTACCGTATAGATAAGTCGCACGGGTGTTTCCCCCGTTCTATCGCCGAGAAACCTAATTATGTGAGCGATAGAAGTAAGCCTCTTCCACAC
Organism: Dermacentor silvarum; assembly: GCF_013339745.2. Classification (NCBI taxonomy): domain Eukaryota; kingdom Metazoa; phylum Arthropoda; class Arachnida; order Ixodida; family Ixodidae; genus Dermacentor; species Dermacentor silvarum. The sequence continues at coordinate 77,362,709 of NC_051154.1, read as the reverse complement.
GAATGGTTATTATCAATAAGAACGCCAAGGAGCCGCTAATATTACGTATATGGCCGTTAGTATATGCATAGTCCATTGAAGCACAGTGCCTGGTCATGGGCTTGCGGGTAAAAGCTATAGCTAATGCGCAGTTCTGTGTTGAAATGTTGAGGTCTTGAGCAGGGGGTAAAGGGTTGCTGCCCTTTCGAGCCATAAAATCGCCTTGGGACGCGTTACTGCTGAGGCAACGGATACATATGTTGTCAGCGTAAACGGAGAGGCTGACTGTCTGCGGTCTCGACAAGTCCAATGATTGCAATATTGACCAAAGTGGGGCTGGGAGCCACGCTTTGTGGGACGCCAAGACAGGTGCAATGGCCAGTGATTCGACCATCTATACCACAAAGAAGGCTCACCTGAACAGGTAGCTCCGAATAAGCAGTAAAATTCGTCAACTCTTTGAACATTCCCTAGGGTATCAAGAATGGCTTCGTGCTTTACATTATCATGTGCGCCTTTCACGTTGAAGAAAAGTGCGATGCCCTTCAGGTGTTTTCGTTGTGCACCGGTGTCACGATCTTTCAAGATAGCCCTCGAGGCATGTGGTAACCATATTTTCTATTACCTTTCCAACGCATCAAGACAGCGCAATAAATGGGTAGGATGCCAGGTCGAGCGGCGGCCTTTCGGGCTTTACCCAGGCGACTATCCAGCCGTCAGGCTGAGCGAGGCGTATAAGGAAACCCAGGAGCTCGATTTTTAGTAACAACCCTAAAAAGCCGAGAAAATCACTTTTTTATTGAACGTTTATTTAAATAAAAATAGAGTTAGATTTCTAATAAACATCACACTATTAATAACGGACAATGGAAACGACACTGGAAAAAAAGACAACTTTGCCGCCCGTGGAAGCCAGCACACAATGAGACTACGCTCTTAAAAAAAAAAAAAAAAAAAAAAAAAAAAGGGTCGTAGTAGTTACTACCCAATGTAGACCATTTGCTGCCTAGGTATAACTGCAATTCGCAACGATAGAGTTAGTAACAGTACTGGCTAAACAACGCACATTCCGAACGTAGCTGGCACAACTTAATTAAAAGTTCCTATTCTATAACACATATATCGGACCCACTCTGGAATACGCCACAGCTGGTCCGATATATGCAACAGAGGCGAGAATATTTGTGGCAGGTGGTGCTAACTGTGTTTGGAATTGGGAGCTCACACCCATTAGGTAACAGTGGCTACCTTGTTTAGTTAGTATTGCTACTAACTCTGTCGTCACCAACTGTCACACTGACTAAACAACGTAGTCACTGTTACTAATGGGTCTCAGCTACCCATTGCGAACGTAGTTGGCACAACCGAATTCAAAGTCCCTATTCTATAACACATATATATCAGACCCACTCTGGAATACGCCACAGCTGGTCCGATATGACACTATGACGAATGGTGTGACACTAGGTAGTAACTACTACAACCTTTCCTTTTAGAGCTTCGCGCTCATGAGCGCGAAGTTCTAACGTGACGCGCTTGCATGCTTCCATCGCGTTGATACAGGTACAAGGGTTCTCGTATGTGAGGAACCCCGCGTGTATTGCTGCCGTGCGCAGCGTGACACGTGGACGTAAGCTTTGCTGACCTGTACTGCGTGCAACGTACAGCGTGCGCCTTGTACTACTGCGGTGCCCTTATCACGACGACCTCCGTGCCGGGGAGCCCTAGTCGAGAAAGTTTGTCCCGGACAAAAGGAGCGGCCGGCACGCGAGAGGGGGCCGCGTCTCCGCCCCGGGGGTAAGAAGGGGGTTGCAAGGGCGATGGGGGAGGGAAGGGGAGGGGGGGGGGGGCGTGCACAGGCCGGGGCAGCAGCCGCCAGCACAGCGGCCTGGAACGGGGAAACCGCCCCGGGCGCCGATCGAAAACTCCGTCGGAGATTGTACCCGCCGCCGCCGCGCGCTTCTTCTCTGCTTTTTCTAACACGTGCGGCGTGCCTCTCTGCAAGTGGCTCGAGGCGAGTCGGCGGCGCGAAAAATCCCCTCCGGATCTTCTACCCGGCACTCGCGCGAGCGCGCGCACATCGCTTTCGCCTCGAGCGCCTCCTTCGCTGCTTCCCGGCGAATATTTATCCGTCTCTCTATACACACGCACAGACACATACGCACGAAGCCTCTCTCGCGCCTCCAGAACTCCATATAATCCGCTACGTCCAATAATTGTCCTGCCCCGAGGCCAATTTTACGTTGCCATAACAACCAGGGACGTTAGTAAAAGTGTGTCTGTTCGCGTTTACTTCTGTTCCCTCCTCTCTCAGGAGGCGACTCTCCCCATCCTCCACTCCTACCACCGTTGCACCCTCGGTCGTGAACTCTTCGTTCCGTTTTTGCTTGCCCTTCTGGAAAGTCCCTTTCCTTTTTTTTGCCTTCCCTCCCTCCGCCCCTCTTTCCACAGAGCTTCCTTGGCGCCCGGGGCACTCAGTTCGTCGGACCGCTGCTTTGTCGGTTGGCGTTCTTGCTGGAATATGGGGAAGTGGGAAATCCGGCCCCCCAGGCGGGAAGCCAGCGCGCATGCGTGGCTCGGGGCGGTGGCCCAGCCGGGGCCTTGTTCCGGCACCTGGGGCCATGTTGTTGCCCGCCCGGGCCTGCTAGAGTGTGTCTGCACGGACGCTGCATGGACTCGACGAAAAAAAGGAGTGGCGGCCGCCGCTGGCGCTGGCCGCGATAAATAACGCATGAAACTCGGCAGAAGCTCCCTCCAAGGAGGCGAGACCGAGACTTGTCGCCAGTTCGTTACTCAAGGGGTCACACGCGTCTAACGCCTCGTGAGTCAGCGCTCCTCTGTCCTGGCATTAATACGACGATGATATGTAAATGGGCCGCGCCTTCTATTGTAGGACACGAGGTCCTTAGGTAACTTGTGCAATTTCTCAAGACTGCTCTATTAATTACATTTCCTGCACGACTTCATGCGTCATACCCATGACTAGCGACTGCTTTGTATATGGCTGGAAAAAAAGCAGGCAAAATCAGAGCCCCTGGCAAAATATCTGTCAGACGCGTCTAACAAGCCCTTGAAGCCCTTCCACTGGGGTGGAGATGGAAGACCAGCGAAGCTGTACTATGGTGGGGATTCTGTATTTCCAATTATGACTACTAAGATGTGATGGTGTAATTGGTTATTTGAACTATTAAAGAATGAGAAATATATATGATTCGGTGGTTTTCATTTATTTAGTGACCACAGGGACCATGGCCTTATGGTCGCTACGGTACACCGCCATAGGGTGTACGGCAAAAGTTGGCACGTTCTTCATAAACACGTCACCAACTCCGCGCGCGTTTGGTGCGAACGCAGGCAAAACGCCGCGATCGTCGACAACAGTTCTGCGCGTTGTTTGTGTGACCGCACACAACCGCTGTCAAAACGCTGGCGTGAGCAAGCGCGCCAGCAGCAGCGGGCGAAGGTTCATGCGGTCTATCGCTTCAACGGAAACTGAGCGGCGGAAGCACAGCGCATACAAAGGTAGGAGCCGTGTTGCAGATCGTTTTCAAGATACGGTGCGCGCGAATGCCCGACGCCCAGACAGAGTTTGCGGCACAGGCAGCAGAGGCCGGCAGGGCTGCGCGCATGTACCGCAATGGGAGAGCGGGCACGCACACGCACAGTCTAGGGTGCCTCGATGCCCTCCTCGCCCACCGCTCCCCTTCCACTGGGAAGTCGCGTTTGCTCTCCGCCGTGCGTTTGCTCCCCGTGAAAGCGTGTGTCCGTCGCCCTCGCGCGCTTTCACTCGCACATACAGCATACGGCCAATGAGAGTTTTTTTAGATGCGAAGCAGCTTATGGCGGGGCTTTGCCCGTCCCCCCGTCCCGCGGCGTCCCACACCCCCACAGCGCATGCGCGTCCACTTCCCCTATCTCTCCTCTCCTACGCTCCCCCCTTTCTCTCCTCTAGGAACCCTTCACCGAGCGGCGCCCGCGTCCCACACCCCCCAGTGCATGCGCGTCCCCTCCCCCCTCTCTCTCTCCTCTCCTACGCTCCCCCTTTCTCTCCTCTAGGAATCCGGAGCGGCGCGCACGACAGGTGGTGCGACAGCTGCATACTCCGCTGGGGGCGCCACGGTAGTTTCGCGGTATGAAAATGACGGAGCGCGCGCGCCTCATTCTCTCTCCTGTGCAGCGCCGCGATGAGCGCTCGGGCTGTTGCCGCGAAACCATCTCGTGCTCAAGCTAACCATCTCCCCGCTGCTTCGCATCCACACATGGTTCCCTTTAGCGGGAGATGGAGTAATTTTTTTCTACATCCGGACGCGACCATGGAAGAGTGAGCCCCTAACAGCTTCGCTGTAAAAGCAATAGAAAGAGAGAGACAAGTCGTGGGTGGCTCTTTCAGTTCGGGAAATGAATGAAGGACACCAGAATAGCACGTTAATCCCGCAAGTGTGCAAGATACGGGTACAGGTGACGGGGCATCATGCTTTCAAGTTCAGTGGGGCCATTGAAATCGCACATTTCTTCCTTGATATTGACAATGTGGGTGAGAGAAACAATACGGGTAATTTAATGGTTCTAAGACGCATTGAAAACACCAAGCAGAATGATGCACGGAATTAGCCTATAGTTAACATCGATCAGTTCAATGTATAACCAACCCAGACGAATGCATATCGCACGTGTACGTAGGTAACTGTACACTATCATCGTCATTCGCATTCCCTCTCGCTCCTTCTCCCTTTCCCCCACGCAGAGTAGCAGGCCAGAGACAAAGCTCCTCCCGGCCGACGTCTCTGCAATTTTCTCACTTTAAAATGCTCTCTCTCTCTCTCTCTCTAGACGAATTAGAAATTTAACTCACAAAATAACGCTGCGTATATCGAATAGAATGACTTCAAGCCTAGCAATTCATTATGAAGCGTAAGAAGCGATCAAAATTACGGAACATTACGGAATTTAGAGCATTTCGGAGGTGGTCTGTAGCCTATCTTACTCGTATATCTCGCAAATTTAGATTTATTATAAACGAGTAAGTTAGGCTGACATGAAGTCGTCAATCACTAGATGAAATGTGGTTTTACATACGTGAAGTCTTAGTGGAGAACAGTGTGTTATCGCCTTCGAAATTTAACCAGCTGTTAAATCAACGTGGGCACTCCGTGGGTTAGCTGGCTGTCGAAAAGCATAAAGGACGGCCTGCCTGACTTTACCGCCAGAAATATTACTGCATGTGCCACATCGGAAAAATCTTCCTTTCGAAACGCTAAGCCGGATTTCCAACATATCAAAATTGTCAGGAACGTGTGAATGACTCTCAATCTGCGTATGCAGCTGCCGTGTCATACATGCAAAAAGCAGAAATGCGTTATGAGTCAACCCCTTGACCGATTTGAATGAAATGTGTTCCATTTGAGAATGAAAGTTAAACTCTAGCGACTGTCAATTTTGAATTAGTGTTTACAATGTTTCACAACACTCCCAAAAGTCATTACGGAAAAAAAAATAGAGATACGAAGTTTACAAACCCGTAACTCTGCAACTAAAACAGATATCGCAGTTATGTAAACTGCACCTGTTAGAGCACCTAAAGCGGACAAATTTGATAAATTACAGCTTACGCCAATTCGTTCCAACGTTTAGAATGGTTTTGCAAAGGTCCAACTCACAAATTAATGAAATAATTCAAAGAGGTGACTGATACATGGATTTTGTCCGCTTTAGATGTATTATTAGGCACAGTTTACGGAAATATGATATCGGTTTTCATTGCGGAGTTACAAAGTTGTAAAATTGAGTGTCGTCCTTGAAATTTTGGAGTTATCAACAATTTTTATTAAAAAGCGTCAGCCTAAATAAAAATATGCTGGCTATTTATAGAGTCATTAGATTTTAGTTTTTTCATTTACATGCAACAAACCTCATCAAATTTGGCGCAGTGGTCGCCGAGCAAAACGATTTCTCCGTTTTCATATATTTAGATAGAGCACCCGAGCTAAAGCTCCTGTACGAGTGTATACTTATACTAAATGAGCAGCATATCCAACACACGAGTAATTGTGCATTCCAACACTGTTCTACTAATACATGCTTTTCTCTTTGAGTGTGGGCTTCTCTCAACTTCAACACAAAATAAATACTCAGGGAAAGGCTAATTTTCTATGTCCCTTACGTTTTTGTTTGTGGTTCCGTCAGCAGGGGTGCGTTCGGTTCGTCGAGCATCGATGTATACGGATCAAACTGATGCCATGGTAATGCATGGCAACCTAGACCGGTGAACGTTCCGCCTGATAATTTCTTACACATGAACGAACACGTGTTTGCAGGTGTTCTATGCAGCTAAGCATGGTCTATAATGCTCTAAATGTAGTCTATAGTGAGTCATCGTGAGAAGAAATACTAAGCTGGCCCAACATACCGTACAACGTACGAATAGATACTGTTGAGTAAGGATCCTCGGTCCCAGGAGTAGTGCTGGTCCAGTGGCCTGGAGCTTGGCCAGGTAATAGATGAGCGGAGAAGGCCCGGCCAGTGACGAGGCGAAGTTGAACGAGGAAGGTTCGCAGATCTCACAAAACGTGGGTGTCTATGTTGATGCGAAGAATTTGCCGCTCAAAGCATGCGCATAAATGTTTATTGAATACTTATTACACAATACCGAGTAATGTGGAATCTGCGTAAGATATTGGAGAATGGCAAGAATTGATGGTACGTACAGAGAATGTTGCAGTACGTTTCCAATTGTGCAGGTAAGCTTTCGAAGCTGTGCTCTCGAGTTTGCTGTGAGAGCAGGCGGGGCTGCCGTACTAGGCATGAGGAGCCCTTTGTGAAGTGCTCTAGAGGGGTTGTCTATGCCATCTCCTTGCACCCTTGTGGGCAGTTGTATATCGGCCAAACTGAACGTCGCGTGAACGACCGCTTAAGGGAACATGCGCAAAAAATAAACAAAAAGGAGGATAAGGGCGCGCATTTGGTGGCCCATGTTACCGCACGGCCACGGCGGCCGCATTTCGATGGGGGCGAAATGCGAAAACACCCGTGTACTTAGATTTAGGTGCACGTTAAAGAACCCCAGGTGGTCTAAATTTCCGGAGTCCCCCACTACGGCGTGCCTCATAATCAGAACTGGTTTTGGCACGTAAAACCCCATAATTTAATTTTAATGTTACCGCATGTGGGTGTGACGCTCGATTTTATGAGACTACCATTTTGGGAAGGAGTGGCAATGCCTCTTCTCGTCTTGCACTGGAGGCCTTCTTTATCAAGCAGAACAGAGAACGGTGTGTAAGTGAGCCGTCTATCTCTTTACTTGATGCCGAATTTGACTTCTTGCGCAACCGTCTTTAATGTACACGTGCCTTCCTTATTGTCTGGTCTGCGCATGCGTGACAAGAGGATATATATGTATGTACAATCCTTCCATTGCATTAAACAGTTGTGAGTAGCGCTTGTCTTTGTTTCTTCTTTTCTTGGGTCTGTCTTTTATATCGCGCTTAGTTACTTGTTCAGTTATGGAAAACCAACTAGCCCAACAATTAACTATTCTTGAATGCTTACGCCTTCTATATTCGTCGGGACTGTATACGTGCTGCTGACCTGGTTTATTCACTGATATCTAAAGCTGTGGAACGTATCATACGAAATAAAAACAAGGCAATGACGTATCACAGGGGTAAAGAAATGCTATCGTCAGCAATTATCCACATAATAGCTCCGAGATATGCATTTCATGCTCTTGGAATACATGCTTGTATATTTCTTTTATTATGAACGTTTCTCTCTCTCCATTCATATGTGTTTCTTCCTTTCTTATATATCCTCCTCACGCCGCAGTAAAATTGGAAATGTGAGAGATATCTCGGTGAATTGACTGCGCGCCGTCTTTGTTATGGCAATGCATATGAAAAAATGTATTCCTTATTGTTCCCAAACAATTTCGTACTGTACGGGTCCCAGCTAACGTCAGCTAAGCTGCTGAAAGAAAAAAAAAAGATTAAAGAATAATGGTGCAATATATGATTAAAAGACGTACGGTGTTCGGTCATCAGAGGTCTCAGAGGTCAGATCCTATCTTGTACAGTGTTTTCTTAATCTTTTCTTTTTCTTTGAAAAGCTTTGCGGAAGCTGGGGCACCTTGTATACGCAATGTTTTATTTCTTTCTTAATATGTAAACTGGTACGAATTGCAATTTTGTGAATGGTTGCACTACTAGCCATTGTCTATGGGGCCATTCCGCCTCTGTAGTTGAATATGTAATGAATAAACAAATAAAACAAAGCAAAGAATGGCAAGCACGTGCCTCGCTCGATAATCGGCGGCCTCACTGCACGTGCTCTCGCGAGAAAAAAGTTAACTTCGTCGCAACTTCTTTTTGACAAGGTTGCCGCACAGAAAAGACACCATCAAAAACATGCGTCTGTCCATCTGCACAAAGGTGAGCTTGGGCCCCTCTCTCTGCGATCTATGGGGGTTCTCATTGAGCTTGCTATGGAGCGATCATGGCTCTCCGAGCAGCGTCTGGCTGTTACGGAATGGGTCTTTTCCTTGCCCTTTCTCACGTGCGGCGGAGTGCTTGAAGCTTCGTACTTCACCTCTGCCGTGGGTTCCTCTGGAGTGCCACTTGCTCCGGGTCACGGTAAAGAACATTTAGGTGTTGACACTGCGCGCGCGCGAGCGTCCAGATTATGTTCGGCAGCGCGCGGGTGCAGCGAGTAGCTCTGCTGCGAGCCGATAGATGGCGCCGCGGTCAGCGGTCCCAGCTTAGCGGCGCCGACGGCTTGACATTGATCTGCTTCCGCTAAATTTTCGTTTATAGTGGAGCGAATAATACTCAAATCTCAAAAGAAATCTGTTATTTTAGATTAAAGGATAAGTATACCAGGCTTAATGCTTCGCTAACATGGAGGTTCCTTGTGCAGAGCGTGAATGACGTGAACACGGATCGATCGGGCAGCACTCAAAGCCCACTCAAGTTATGCTCGCGCTCATAATTTGTTTCATCCGGTCTAGCCGTTCATCCAAGCATAAAAAAATTAATGCGTTAGCCCACGTGCTACCCTTCGATCAGAAGAAAGTAGTGACTGCACCAGAAAATGTTGTATTTCATGCTTATCGCTGCTTCCATTCACACTCAGAAAACCGTCAAGCATCGTTGCGCGAATTCAGTGTGACCGCGATATAACTTAAGAAATGAAACGGCGCAAGCTTGCGATATGCAACACACTAGCACAAAGTGGCTGTTCATGGCTAGAACTTAAGATGAGAGTCACACCAGCTATGTAAAAACTATTTCATATCAAAATTTATTACGCTGAACGAAGGCAGGCGTCTCATCTTCACCAACACAGTTTACTGATGAAACCTTCAGCAAATTTCAATGCAAAAAAATTATCTGAGTATCTGCAAGCAACAGCAGACAACATTACCTTGGTTCTGTCCAGCTACGTGACATTTTCATATTTATAAATCTTAGTGCATGATAGTTAAGCCACCCAATATATATGTTGTACATGCAGAAAAATTTGCGCAATCTGCTGTGGCACACAGAAGGTTCTCTCTTCCGCCGCGGCTTCCGAGGTTTATTTTACCGTGTGAAGTTCTTTGGACAGTTTGGAAATAAGGTGAGAACCCTTTTAACGAGCTCCGCGTAATATGCCGTCGATATCGTATCCTCTGAAAAATGGTTGGCGCAGACATAGTCGGTAGGCATTAAAGTTCGGTCTGCCCTCAGATTTACACAGCGCCAATGCTCTAGACAACCGCATCAGGCGGCGATTTGAATAAAGGCACACGCTCCGCACAAGTCCGGTGTCCAGAATTGCAGTTCGGAACGAAGCACTTTGTACCCATTTCAAACGCCCCTCAGAAGGCCGCTGCCACCTTTTTCGAGGGCCCGTGGCGACAGTACCCAAGCACAAGCTTGTGAGACGCACGCGAACAAAAAGCGTGCCTTCAAAACAGCGCGGCCGCACATGCAAGCAGGAAGACGAAGCAGCGGCAGCACGCGCGTTGCCGCCGAGGCTGGGACCGCATCCCGCAGCGCCCTCTACGACGGCGCCGACCGAGCTGTAACCGAGCCGAACAGATTTCACCGGGGAACATACGTGGATCCGGCAGGTAGTTGAGGAGAATAGTGTTTGTTTGCCGATAGCCAGCGTAAAGATCGAGGGGCCCTTCGGAATATTGCTGACCGAAGCAGCAGTATCGCAAAATTTGCCCAAACAATACCCCTACTTATTTTCAAATCGCTCGGAGATGCTGCTAAAGCAGAAGGGCCTGAGTTTTGGCGACCACACGGTCCAAGCTCTCCCGCGTCCCCAGGCTCAGGAGATCGCGGCGGAGATAAGGCTCGGCAACGAAGAAAGGAAAAGTCCTCATGACATAGGCACTCAGGAAGCACAGCACATAGCTAGTGAAAGCGGGGGAAAAGGCGCTAGCGAGGAGGCATCCGGCTGAGGGGGCATACCGCAGCAAGGGCTAGCAGAGGAATTAGAAACCAATTTGGTGCTGCCACAATCGAAAGGATCTTTAGACCTTCTGAAGGTTGTTAAAGAAGGAATTGCGGCAGAAGAAGAGAACGATTACGCCATGGAAGTAGAAACAGTGGCTCTTCCGGAAGACGTTCCTTGCGGCGACAAGGCTTGTTTTAGCAGCCCTAAAAAGGTCAAGGAGGCGCTGAAAAACTCCCTTGTACCTCCGCATTTGAACGACGGTCCGGAATCGCCTAAAGGAGAGGAGAAAGCCATGGCGGCCAAGCCGAGCAGGAACATGACGCTCGGGGATTGCAGAGGCACATTCGGTGACCGCCTGGCGAGGCAAAAATTGCAATTTTGTGAATGGTTGCACTACTAGCCATTGTCTATGGGGCCATTCCGCCTCTGTAGTTGAATATGTAATGAATAAAGAAATAAAACAAAGCAACGAATGGCAAGCACGTGGCTCGTTCGATGATCGGTGGCCTCACGGCACGTGCTCTCACGAGAAAAACGTTAACTTCGTCGCAATTTCTTTTTGACTAGGTTGCCGCAGAGAAAAGACACCATCAAAACATGCGTCTGTACATCTGCATAAATGTGAGCTTGGGCCCCTCTCTCTGCGTTCTATGGGGGTTCTCATTGAGCTTGCAATGGAGCGATCAAGGAGACAGCGGCCCTCCGAGCAGCCTCTGGCTGTTACGGAATGGGTCTTTTCCTTGCCCTTTCTGACGTGCGGCGGAGTGCTTGAAGCTTCGTGCTTCACCTCTTCAGGTTGTCCTGGAGCGCCACTTGCTCCGGCTTAAACCCTCTCCTTCTCTTCCCATATTAGCACCTCTTCCTCGCTCAACTTCCATCTTTCAACCCCACTCACTCCCCTTTCTCACCTCCTTCCCTCTTCCCACCCCCTCCTGAGAAAATAAAAAAGCACACCAAGGGACAGGAAGTGGCGTTAAAGCGTCAGACCGAATAACGCGACCATGGCTTCAGTCTTCGGACATGTTGCGGTGCTAGAGGGACACAATGTGGCTATAGTACCGCAGTGGACTAGCAAGAAGCACGTGAACGGCGAAGAAGACTCAAAGCCGTGCGCCGGTTAAGCATTTTCTCTCCTGAAATGACCTCCTTTACATGCACAAGCCTGTGTATGGGAAGCTCTTGCGAAGCGCCGAACGACTGCATTGTTGAGGTGCAGCGTTATTACAATGAAGCTGTATATGGCTAGGGTAAATCTGTCGTCCGCGAACTGGCTCGTTGGCGCCCCTCGGCGCAACCGCGCGAATGCGCTCATGCCACTGCTCACGCGTTTGCCGTCGTCGTCTCCTTCCACAGCTGGCTCCGTTGCCGCTCATCATTCCGGCGTAGAATTTCACTTCTCTTCTGTCGTCATAATGGGAAGGCCGCGTTTACGTAGGTATGAGCCATTGCTCAAGGGGATATGAGCCATTCATTGTCTTACGTGACGGACAGATTTAATAGAGAGTTTTAGATTAGGGGGACGCAAGCGTTGGGGCCCCCTAGCGCTAGGGGATACAGTACTGCGCATGCGCAGAGGGGTCTGCACATGCGCAGTAGCGTGGCCTCAAGCGCTAGCGGGCCCCAACGCTTGCGTCCCCCTAATCTAAAACTCTCTAGTAACAGAGGTGATACGCGAATGTGTTTGCGTACCTATCGTCACGATGACTACCAATAAGGATAATAAATATGTTCGTACCTCTGTTCAAAATTCAGTCACCCCTGTGTCGTGCGCTAAACAGCTTCGCTGATCATCCACCTTCGGAGAGTGCGTTCGCCTTAAAAAAAAAGATTTAAAAAAATAGTTCGAACGCATATGCGCTATGAGTACTTTGAAGCAATGTTGCACGAAAGGGAAAAAAAAAAAAGAAAAATCCGCACAGCACATCACGTCCTCTCGACCTTGACAATGCCTGCAGAAGGCCACAGTCCGAGAGTAGTTTTGAAAAGACGGCGCAGGAATCCCCATTTTTTTCTAAACGTGCGCTTTAACGCGACTATAGTATTGCTGCTATTTCTTGGTCTTCTGTCGAACAGTGAGCTCGAGGGGGATACAAGGGGAGAATGTCTAGTCGGTATTCCAGAAACAGACGTGCAAGTTTCTGCTTCTCTCAGTGCTGATACTTGCCGAGGAAAGATCTCACGTCGAAGGATGCGTCGCATGGCGCATTTCTGAATTCAGAGCAAAGAAAAAAAGGAAAGAAAATATAAACGGCCGTGAACGCAAATCAGGCGTGCCCTATGATTTTGGTTCCGATTTTGCAACCAGCATTACTACCGCATCCCCGTCGCTTTAGCCCACTGCCAATAGCACGCACATCTTCTCAACGAAACGGGGATAAGGTTGACAACCATCCTGCATTTTACGAGAAAGCCCCGAATCCCGGGTCGACATTGTCGGGACATGTATTTGCCCCGCGTTCAGGTCGGTGTTGCATCTCCCCTCGCATGTGCGGGTGTGCCAAAAACGAATTGGTGAACGTTGTGTTGGAACTATCGACGATTTATAAACGTTCTAGCGATTGTTCTTGTCCGCGTATGCGCTATGTTGCCGCGAAGAGAGTGTTCACTGTCACTGAGAGCTGGTCGAGAGGCGATATAATCAAACTTATGCCTGAATGGTGAGAAATTGCACGATCATTAAGGATGATATCGTAATGAAGTATTGTGGGCCGGAAATAGTAAATAGCCTTCTTCCATCTCCCGTCTCTACATAGTGCGAATAATTGGCAACACTACACAGGAAGAGTGGCGCGGACGGACATGAGTGGAAGTAGGGGCTTCTTGAAACGTTTTTCTTTGTTTAACCGCCGCCCTCCGCGGCAAAGCTGTCCGGCCGTGTGTGTGTGTGTGTGTGTGTGTGTGTGTGTGCGTGCGTGCGTGCGTGCGTGCGTGCGTGCGTGCGTGCGTGCGTGTATGTATGTATGTATGTATGTATGTATGTATGTATGTATGTATGTATGTATGTATGTATGTATGTATGTATGTATGTATGTATGTATGTATGTATGTATGTATGTATGATGTATGTATGTATGTATGTATGTATGTATGTATGTATGTATGTATGTATGTATGTATGTATGTATGTATGTATGTATGTATGTATGTATGTATGTATGTATGTATGTATGTATGTATGTATGTATGTATGTTATGTATGTATGTATGTATGTATGCATGCATGTATGTATGCATGTATGTATGTATGTATGTATGTATGTATGTATGTATGTATGTATGTATGTATGCATGCATGTATGAATGTATGTTATGTATGTACGCATGTCACGTTATTTTGTACACGCATAAACACACAAGGGCGGCTGAACGGAAGTGACGTAAACCTCGAACGCTTTGAAGGGAAACCTTGGAATCGCCTAATATTGCCAATTTGCAAGGCAGTTATCGTCCGATATGTTCTACAGAGGCGCGAATATGGACGACCTCGACTACTCGAGCTGGGGCATTACGACCATCAGAATTTCGGCGAGACCGAAGCATCCATGTAAACGTTAATGATTCGGTGAGCATTTAGAGCGTCAATGTGATCTGATTGAGATCCGCCGAGGACAGGCTATCTGTCTCCACAATTCCTGGAACTTTCAGGTAAACAGAACGCTTTTTCAGGCACCATGAAGGACACGGCATTCTTTTGCGGGCGACCGCGCTCAATAGCATGAAGGTCTGATTAGCCGCAAGCGAGCAAGGTGGTGGTCAGAAACCTGGGATATATTACGGTGGATATGCGCCCGCGCAGTGCATCGACCATTACACTACTATATTTTATTTTACTTCAAGTAATTTGTAACAACTCGCCTTTGACAGATATCGCTTTTCCGCCTGTACATCTAGATTCCTAGAGAAGCGAAAAACTCCCTCCATGAGAAATAGCAGTGTCCAGATAGCTAATTAAAAAATAACTAATAATGTTTTTAATTATTCACATTAGAGCTCAAGCTGCAATTGAGAAATTGAAGCGAAGCAGTAGCGAAGTCACGTCTCCTCGGCAGAAATCCTAAGACTGCAGTGGCGATTTGCGAAACACCCGTCCATAAAAACTGCGAAAATACGCATTTGCGTTCCAGTTGCAGAGTTACGGATTTGTAACTCTGCAACGAAAACAGATATCGCCGTTATGTAAACTCCATCTGTTAGAGCACCTAAAGCGGACAAATTTGATCTATGAAATTATAGCTTGCGCCAATTTCTTACAATGTTTAGAAGAAAATGCAATGTTTAGAAAGAAAATTAAAAAAAAAAATAGCCGGCAGATCCCACGTCCTGTGGGAATCGATGTTATGCGAAGCAGTGTGTGGGAGCCTACCAATGTTAACGAAACGACCATGAAAGCACCAAGACGTAGGCGGCTCTTTCTTGAGCTACATGACACGCATGTCATGACATTTATGTCACTACACCGAAGAGACCTTAAGGCGAGAGCCTTAGTCGTGCTCATGACTATGACTTCGACCATCAATCTTCAGCCTTTTCCTTCACTTAGTACCACATCCGAACCCATTCCATTGGTTTTTGAGTGTTATTCTTTTTTCACTGAGTCATTGCCATTTTTGCTCAGTCATGGTCATGACTGTGACATCTACCATCATCCTTTAGTGTTTCCTTCACTTAGTACCCACGTCCGAACCCATTCCAGTGGTTTTTGAGTGTTAATCTTTTTTCGCTGAGTCATTGACATTTTTACTGAGTCATGCTCATGACTATGACTTGTACCAGCATCCTTTAATGTTTCCTTCACTTATTACCCACGTCCGAACCCATTTCAGTGGTTTTTAAGTGTTAATATTTTTCGCTGGGTCATTGTCATGACCTACATGACACGCATGTCAGACCTATAACTTATGTTCGTCATACACTCCTGTCATACTATGCCAATTTTGGTACCTGCCAAGTTAACGAAACGACCATGAGAGCACAAAGACTTAGGCGGCTGTTTCATGGCCTACATGACACGCATGTCATAACATTCATGTCATGACAAATCATTTAGGTTCGTCATATACTCTTGTCATTGTATGCCAATTTTGGTACATACCAAGTTAACGAAACGACCATGAGAGCACAAAGACGCCGGCGGCTAGATAGATAGATAGATAGATAGATAGATAGATAGATAGATAGATAGATAGATAGATAGATAGATAGATAGATAGATAGATAGATAGATAGATACTGTCAAAGTAGCAAATGTTCGCCTAGAAATGCTTCGCATTTAAAACGGCATAACGGGAAAGCGGGCACCATGACTGCCTCGCACGGCTCAACTATCCTGCGGACTCAGCTTCACTCAGTTGCTGAACTGGTGACACTGTTTTTTCACGTCGAGCTACCCTGGGACACGAGTTTCAGAAACGGACTCTTCTCTGCCTCCCTCAGCCTCGTGGTGGCACGTGCGCTGACGGTGAACGATGTTGACGACGCGCTGCCCTGGTGTCGGACGTCCCACGCTCCCCCGCCGGTCGCGCGTGCAGCCCGCAGGACTGTCCGGAGGAACGGGATGAGGGATATGGTACAGAAAGGGGGGGGGGGGGGGGGGGGGGGGGGGGGCAGCCCGTCCGTTCTCGCGGCCCGGCCAGCACGTGCTCCGAATGCGTGCGCTCATCCACGCCAGGTGGCCCGCTGGCAGGCGTGTATGCGCTGACGGCAGCGAACCCCGCTCACGTATTCGCGAAAGCCGCCTCTGGCGCCGCAGCGCGCGCGCGCGATACAGCATGCGTTTGCTTGCTCACGTTAGCGGGCGGCGAATCCTGAGGAAAGAGAGGGGGGAGCGACGCCCTACCTCCTTTTCCTCGCCTCCGCCGCCCGGATTGCAGCCGAGTCCCGCCGCTCAGATTTTGTACTGGTCCAATTAGAAGCAGCGCGGCTGTTTGCGCCGCTAATTAAACGCAGCTGGGCGCTGGGGCGTGCACGTCTTATCGCTGTTTCCCTCGGGAAACAGCAGCGCCAGAGCACGTTTTCTTCTTGCTTTCTTCCCCCTTGGATCCGTGAGCGCGACAGGCTCAGAATTCACTCACGTTATTCCCACCCCGCTCCGCCTACGCTACGCTCTCTCTCTCTGTCTCCTTTTGCTTGTCAGCGGACTGCCGCTATATACGTGAGCGGCGTCGCGAGGCAAGAGGTCGCGTTCAGGGAAACCTCGATGCTGATGTCTGGCTTCTCCCTATAGCGGTAGCCTATGCTAAGCCGGATGACCAATTGAGAAACGAAGAGGGTACGCCATTTGCCATAGAGATCACGGAGAACATCGAGCTTGATTTTCGGTGCGTCACAGATAAGTTCTTTTAATGGAGCCTACACGGCGTCATTATTGTTTATTTTTAGAGTCCACGGTTCAAGCAGGATCGTGTGTCAAAGGGCAAGCTGACATTGATAATGATCTGACCCCTGCTCGAAGAGGCTGTCAAATTGGCCTTCTCGCTGCCGTCTTGTGTGCGCTTAGCAAAGTCATCCACCCGAGTTCATCACTCCAGAGTAGCGGCGCGCCGCTGCGTGCGGGCGTTCCCCGCCCCGTCCCGTTTTCTTGCGTTCTCTCCGTCGCGTCGCGTTGCTGGATTACGGCGTCAAAGGCGCACTGGTAATTCTCATGCAATTGCTCGATTTGAGACCACGAAGGAGGAACTTCGATTGAAAAACTGAAGCGGCAAATGAGTTTTTATATGCTATTCGAGCTACAAATCGTAAGAACATTTGGGGCCTAATTTTGCCTGTCAAAACTTCATCTAATACGTTTAGATTGATGATGCATGCGCTAGTGATGCTAACATAATTACTGTGGCTTTTAGCAATCACTTTCATTCAGCCTTTTCAACTGACAGTTTCGAAATTCCTCCTTTCAGCAGTAAGTGGAACTGTTCAATTAATTATATAGTTGCGACTCCGCTAGGTGTCCTAAGTTTTCTTCTTAGATTGAAAAAAAAAAAGCGCTGTGGTTCTGATAACATTCTCAATCCTTTTATCGTTCGGTATGCCCTTTGTTCTAGCATATGTTTGTGGCAGTGATTCTTCAAAAAATTTTACTAACATTATCTGCTCCATAAGTCTTGCGGTAAAATTCTAGCTATACCTGGCGACAACTTTCTGTGGCAGCGCTGCAAAATGTATACGGAGCCGAAGCACACTTTTTACGGCGCATCTGCATGTAGTGCGGGATTGTAAGCAACTGGAAGCTACGTAGCGTAAAACAAACCGTACAAATTATTATTTTTATATTTTGTTCAAGATGTATCTCATGAGAAATGAAAAACTTGCTTAAGAAAAGGTTTCCCGTCTGTTGTTGTTCCTATCTATCTATCTATCTATCTATCTATCTATCTATCTATCTATCTATCTATCTATCTATCTATCTATCTATCTATCTATCTATCTATCTATCTATCTATCTATCTATATATCTATCTATCTATCTATCTATCTTATTACGCCGACCCAGCGCCAAGGTTGTCTACGAGCTTGAGCCGCCACTAGGTATGTGCTCATGGTCGGGATGCGGTCGTATTCATTGCAGCGCCATGGTTATAACTTTGTCATCCGACTCTCGTTATGCGATCGTCGTCATACACTCTCATCATCGCATTGTCCGTGCCATGCCATTACATTCGTTGCCATACCACCGTCGTGATGCCGTCGCACTCGTTCCATCGTCGTCACACAGGTCATCGTCATACCATTTTCTTCACGCCTGTTGTCATCACGCGGTCGTTTTACCATCGTTATCGCTTCAGAAACGTTGTTCCGTCGACGTATTTAATTCTGCGTCATTTTAGCGTAATCATGTTGTCTTCATTCAATCGGGATTTTGCCGCCGTCGTCACTGCGTCGTCCTTATGCCGTCGTTGTCGTTCCAGCTTTGTCATTCAGTTGTCTTCGTAGCCATTGCATTGTCCTCGTGCCGTCGTTACCACGCAGTCGTTGTTGTACCATCGTCATCTCGCTGTCGTCATGCTGAATTTTGTCGTTACATCGACGTCATTCTCTTTATTGTGATAGCAATTATATGGACACTTCAATCGGATTTCTGCCGTCGGCGTCGCCGTCGTCGACGCCGTCGCCGTGAGGTTCCGTATAAAGTCCAAGGGCGATAATACCGTCGCCGCGCGCCATATGCGCGAGCGAAAGCGCGGGGGGGGGGGGACGCGCGCTATCACGGAGAGCGAACGTACGGCGGAAAGCAAAAGCAACCGACGCGCGAAAGACCGTGGGGGTATGGGAGGGAGGGAGGCGGGACCGACGCACTGTTGCGGCACCAAAGGCGTATCTTGCAACCGGGCGCAAAGGGAACTGGCCACTCAATCTCCCACGCGAAAGCAAGAAAGCAGGGAAGGCAGCGCGGGAGGGAGGGGGGGGGGGTGGCGCAGCTTCCACTCTGCAAACAACCGCGCTCGTACTTTGCCCGACTGTGGCGGTCGCCCGCACCGTCTCTTATCTCCACACGGCTCTGACCTTTGTATGCGCTGTGCATTCGCCGCTCAGTTTCCGTTGAAGCGATAGACTGCACGAACCTTCGCCTGCTGCGGCGGATGCGCTTGCTGCCAGCGTTTTGACAGTCGTTGTCTGCGGTCTTTCAGTGTGTTCTATTCATGTTTGCTTGTGCGCGCTGACACCACGCTTGTTAATTCAGTTAGTAAGCGAATGTGTCCAAGTTTATGCTGCCGATAAAACTACTATCCCTACTCCGTATAGCTCTCTACTAATTTGCTATCGCAATCGATGGGGCGAAACTGCGACATTTTTCATCATTCCATCGTTCTCGTGCACTGTGTCGTCGTCATACAGTCGTCGTCATGCCGTCATGTTCATGGGTGACCTTGGCAAGCAAATTTCATGCGAAATGGGCTGGTAGCTAGAGGGGACAGCGTATTTAGAATACAGCCGAAGGCAACGGAACTATCAGTATGACCACTCCCAATTTTAAATAAACGCGATTTCAGCAATACGGTGTGTCGCTACATTACTTGCATGCTAATCGCATCACCTTCGACAGTCGTCGTGAGATGGGTTTTGCCATATTTTTTTTTTAGACTAAGAAGATTTTTTATAAAAAGTCTATGAGCGTCACGAACATGGCGTTACGGCAGAGGAGTTCGTATGCGAAGGGAACATACTTTGCCGTTAATAACGTGTGTTTCAGGAGATTATTAACCGAAAAGCTGTTAAATAACTTTTTATTCGAGCCTTGGGGACCCTTTATATGGCAGAATTGGAGGCAGTCGGATTTTAATGCCCAACCATGGATTTCATTTAAATTTTGAAATTGGAACCTAATTTCAGATATTCATCATCAAATTTCAATGCATAATCCAGGAAATATCGAAACCGAGCGTGCCCCGCTGCTACGTTGAGCGGAAGCGTTCCATGACGAAGAGTACGACGAAGCTTGAATGATAGCATGTCGCGGCAGATACTTGCCAGGCAAAACGTGCCTATCAGTATATCTGCCGCCACAGGCCTCGGGTTCGGTTTCAAACTTCACCGCGATTTTCGTCACGGGGCTTTCAGCCCCCCTGATTGATATGATAGCGGGACAGCCTTTTCTGCGTTGCTGGTGCGCTCGGCTTCAATAATTCCAGTATTGACCGATAAAATTTGATGGTGAAATTTCGAAGTAGGTGCGATTTCCAAATAAAAAAAATCGGGGTGCATTAAAATGTGACTGCCTCCACGTTTGCCAGAAAATAACCGCCCTGAAAGGGATAATAAAGTAGTTGATTAACAAATTTTTGTTAATAAGTCATCTGAAGGTTACTTTATTAGCGCCAAAGTACGTCCGCCTCGCCAAGGAACTCATCTGCAATAACGCCACATTCGCTATGCTCATAGCCTTTCTTTATTAAAAAAATTGTATAGTCTAAAAAGGACACCCTGCATATTATTAACACACGCGCGAGGCGCGTACTTCGTGGCGGCGTCAATAGACGGCGCATGCAGTGTGTCCACAGAGAAACTCGAGAGAAGAGCATTGCTGCGTACACGCCTCATGCATGCGCGTTTCGGCGGTTGCTATACTGTCGCTACATTGCTTCAACGCTAATCGCATTAACGTTGACACTCATAGCGAAATGAGTTTTGCTGGAATTTTTTTTTACTCCATCATTACTTGGTTCACGCCTTACTAGAGTAACTCCTTCATTATACTCTTCTATTGGTCTTTGTTTTGTTTGACGCGGGCAATGTTTTGTCATAACAAGGAACCCCTTTCCCACGTATCTTACGCGCATATCGCAAGACATTTTTCGAAGGGAGGAAATTTATTAGGTCGTCCGGAATTTGAGTCGAACTGAGGTCCTCCTAGCTACGAGGCAGACGAGAGAGACTGTAACACCGAGAAAAAAAAAAAAGATCCACAACTTGCGCAACGCTCTTGCCAAGCCCAGGGCAAGATTCGTAGCCCCTCTCGTGTTAGCTCCGTCCGACCTTGCATTCTTAACACTGCAATCACAAGGAGGAGGAGGCGCAACACGCGCCGCTGCTGCATGCGAGTGCAGGCGTGGCGAAAATGAGGAGCAGGGGGCCCTTTGGAAGGCTAGCGTTGTCACATTACATCGCCGGCGCAGACGAGACTGCGAGGTTGATTTGATTTCTCGGTGAGAAAGGCCCATAAGCACTATGGTGCTTATGGGCCTCTAGCCAAGAGTATATTGGAAAGGGAGAAATACAGCCGACCGTTAAAATTTTAGTGCGCGTAATTTGTGAAAAAATGTTAAATTTACTCGAGCCTTCGTCACGTTGCACGAAGATTGGGTGAACACTGTGGTTGTAGTGCGGGGAAGTATTCAAGGCACTTTTAAATTCGAGCGCGACGGCTCTGGCTGCGAAAAAAGCTACCACTTTATTCTTTCTTTTGGTTCTCGTATTCCACGCTAGGAAAACTTCCTGGGGGTGGGGGATGTGCGAAGGAGTTGTCATTGTTGCCGTCGAAGCTTTTATCACTGCTTAGGGTTCCGTCTAGGGTTTTCCTTAAAGTCGTCCTTCTTAAAGTATTTTATATTTTTCAATTCAATCTTTCAATTAGCTCGTAACGTCTGGAGCTAAATTCACAGTTTCGCTGGCACCTTCGGCAGCAAGGTGATAGCTAAACTTTAGAAGCGACTGGCTGAAGCTTCTATGATGCAATTACTGCACGTTATTACCATCTTGCTACGATTGCGCAACTTGTTCCCATTTATTGACCCCCGTGTTTGACTTTATGGGATTATACTTATTGCAAGCCTTCTTTCTTTGTTTTATGCGGGCTCCAATAACTTTCATTTGAGTCAACGCAGAGTTATAAATGCTTGCGTCAGTATTTCACACAGCACTGTTTCGCTGCTCCCTCAAATGCAGCCTTAGCCTACTTTCCCTTCTTTCTTTTTCTTTTTCTTTTTCTTACCAAGACTCAGTAAGCACTGGGGAAACAAGTGAGCCAAGAAAAGTAAGAATTATACCTCATCTGTTGCTGGAACGGCGCACTCGAAAGACTCGCCGACCGAAAACTTCTGGTAATTCATTGTTCTTTCTTTTTTCTTTTTCCCTTGCTTATGCGCCTGCATTCGAGAAGAGAGAAATTTACGCTTCAATAAAATGGGCAGGTGGCGACGCCGCGCGGTCCGCAACTTTGAGATGAAAGAGCGGACTAAAAGATCAAAAGAGTACGCGTCGTGGTTTGCATAAACCATGCTTATATCGAGGAACTTAGGTGAAGGAAATATATATATATATATATATCACAACCAGAATAATGTTCACATCGCCATGAACAGAGAGTGCTGCGGCACCGACAGACACGGCTCAGCAGAAAGCTGAGCCGTGGAGCCAACTCTCGAGCGTGTAGAATAAAGGAATCGTACTAATAAAAGAAAAAAAAAAGTATGACGGACGTTAGAGAATGTAAATCTGCTCGCAAAACCCCGTAGAGCGGAGAAAAGGGAGAAATGGGAGCAGTACTCCACTTCATTATGCGGCTGCGGTTCGAAATTTTTCGTCTTTGAAAATTGAGTTGAGCCGCGCGAGTGAGCGTGTCGGCGGCGGCCGGCTCGGAAGGAGCGTATTCGACGCGGCGGCGCCCGTATTGGCGCTGCCTTGCTCTTGGCTCGGTGCGCCCATGGCTCAATATACCTCAAAAACTTCGTTAGGCGTACACCCGACTCCGCCGAAGGAGCCGGAAGAGCAAGTGATCCGGGGCGCACTCTCTGGCCTAAGCAGGAGCCGGTCCGGGCCGGCATACCAAAGTGAGCGGCCCGAACGCCTGGGAATATGGTGGCGATAGACGAACAGCGGCGGAGATCTGAAAGAAGCAAAATGGAATAAAAAAAAGAAAGAGCTACGGGAAGCGTGTAAATTCGGCGAAAGAAGCAAGAATGTGTGAGAGTATTATATGCCGAGACTTCGAAAGCGCCGTCGACTCGCTCGGCTACTCAAAATTTCGCTCTTGCGCCTCGCCTTTGTTTTTATCCATGCACCCCCATTATAGCCACGACGTGTTCCAAAAGCGCCAACTGGCTTCCACACACACAGACACCCTTGCTCTCGTTGGAGGGCTTCTTAGAAACGGGGGCTCAAAAAAAAAAAAAGAAAGAGAGCTCTCGCCGTAACGCAATAAGGTGAAACTTCTCCAACTCTCGAAATTCCTCGCACCCGCAGTTCGTCAGCAGCGCTTGTTCGCAGTGCCGGCACGGTGGCATATCAGTAGCGGCGGTGCGTGTGCGGCGAATACGTATCTGCGCCCCATACGCATCGACTTATATGTGTACTTATGTCGTAACGCGTCGCATTCAGCGACGCAGTGTGGGCGAACGCGCGACTCCCTGCATAAAGCACCCCCCTCCCCCGAAGGACTGTTACGTATTCCTCAGGACGAATCGGGTCGGTCGAGCGTTGGCCGTATCAGACGCGCGCACACGCGGGCCTGTACGCCGGCGCTTAGAAGCACCGTGCTTCGAGCATCAAGAAGAGAAGGGGTGCCCGGGGCAGGCGGCTCCTTCCCGAAAACCGCGCTGTTTTTCTTCCAACTGCATTTCTTCAGTGTCTTTCTTCAACTGCATTGATCACAGGAGACGTTTCACATCCGTCACCGCTTTTCTTTTTTCTATTTGTTTGTCGACGAGGACGAAATTCCTGTGCGCTTTTTGCTGAGATTAAAGTGAGACAGTGCACGATGCAGTGCAACAGTGGCGTTAACGGTGCTACTGTGCGAGTAGTAACACTCGGGAATGTTATTGGAATAGCTTCTGATTTTTCCTTCCTTTTCTCGACGCTGTATTAAGCGTATTAAAACGCTGTTTTTTTTCTTCCCGATGAAGACTTTTCTGTGTTGCATGTTCTACATACTACAACCACATTTTTGTACTCAAAGCTCTGTTTCTTCTTTTTTTATCCTGTTTTTTTCCTTTTTGTTTGTTTTGTTTTTGTTTTCGCTGACAAACACAACCTTTGTATGATGTAGCCTGCTACTGTTGCCACAATTGTATTAACCCCCATTTGTTTCCTGTTTAGGAGGTCTCCCCGACAGTTTTTACTTCGGGACCTCCGATTGTGCAATTATACTTCACCTGTTATATTTTTTGTACTACTGATGAAAATAAATTCAACTTCAACTTCAACGACAAAATTTGGAACAACAATACATTTTTATACAGCAATACAAGCACTTATAAGTGATTTATAGAAACTGGTGCAAGGCAGAGAGTTCCCAGCAAATGCTTATCCGTTGAGTACTGAC